>NC_091015.1:40783273-41088273 GCF_041296385.1 Aphelocoma coerulescens | reverse complement strand
TTAATGAAGTATTGTAGCAGATATTGTGAGGTGCTTAATTGCATTCAGAAAATGCTGCATAAATACTTATTCCCTGTGTTTTCACACTTGTTTTCATTTAATTTAGATGAAGGGTGAATAGAAGCTGCCAATTTGGCCATCTCTACATGATTCGTTATTTCATAATACCTGTATCATATTCCCTCTCACTCCTTTCCAAACTGAATTATCCTGCTCCCTTTAATCTCTTTGTGAAGGAGGCCACCCATGCATCTAATAAGTGGGTTTTTTTTTGCTTTTCTCTTAAACATTTCTCAAGTACTTTTTTTAGCCTTGCAGACCATTTAATGCCATTTGTCAGCCCTGATACTATGATTTTTCTTTCTCCATCTCATACATCCTTAGCATAATGCACACTAATCTTTCTTCCTTATCACACATTAAAGAGTCTATTTCCAGCTTAGGGTGTAATGTGGGAACATGAAAGCACATGAAAACTTTCCGTGTGCTGTGTTCTGTACCTGGGCTAATTTTATAGCCCAAAAATTTCTTTTGAAATTTCTTCTATTTTCAGAGCTTCATTAGAATATTCTCTCCATGAATTTTTCTATTGTATGAGTTATTTTAAAAAAAAAGGAGAAAGAGGCAGTTTTGATACTGATGTTATCTGTAATGATTTACCATGTTGCTTATACTTGTTGGATTCCATTTTTTTTTTTTTTTTACAAACCAACTTTTTTCTACTGGTAAATCATGGTAATTATACTTCAAGCAATTTTTGACTTAGCAGATTCAAGGCATTCCTTTAAAATGTTGTTCTTTAATATTAGTGTGGTTTTAAAGCATTTGGTCCTCTTTCTGTTACCTTTTTTTTTAATATATACACACAGGGGTATGTGTGTATATATAAAACTTTAAATGGTCCAGCAGTGGAAATACTTAAACACATGTGGTATGTGGAGCTAGTTATAATAGTTGTACTCACAGTTGCACGTGATGCTCTACCTGAGACCTATTTTCAGTTGCTTTCTATCTTTTGCTTAATTTGAAACACCAAAATTGAAATAATCCACAACGTCTCTTACTTCCTTTTTTTTTAATTGAGCATTTCAAAAGTCCCATAATGACAGCAAGGGAAATAGGGATCTAGTGTTTGCTCTTCTTAGCACTGTAGGGAGGGACACTGGCTGGGGCCAGAGGGTGGCTCTGCTGTCACTAACAAGTCAAGCCTGTGCAGTCGAGATGACTAGTCCCTAAGAGCTGTGACCCAGTTATTCACCATTCACACACTTTCTTAATTTTCTAGCAAGTTGAGGACTTTCAGGAAGACAAACCCTTTTGGTTAGGGGAATTGAGTGTTACCATGGCAAACTGAATCCTGCACGTTCTGGTCTCTGGTGCTGTGCTAACTTCCCTAAGCAGAAGTTGCTCTTAGTTGCTAACAGTGTCTTCAGCTTGTCTTGTGATGAGCCTGAGGTCTTTCTTGCAGAAGTGCCGTGTTCTCCTTACTACCAAAAGTGGCTTTGAAGCTGCCCTTTGAACATGCAGACGTGCTGAGCACTATGGAAAATCAAGCCCTTGGTGTCCAAATTGGTCACTCAATTAGTAGTTCCTTTGACAATTTTGTCTTTGTTCTCTGTGGTTCAGCATTACATTCTTAAAACCCTGGTAATGCCACCTAAACAGAATTGTATTATAGGGTAAACTTATTATTAGTTTTGAACATTTGGATATAACTGTAAGTTCCCAGGAGAAGAATTCACTCCAGGGTTTGTATGGGATGTGGTAAATATGCCAGAGTTATTGTTTTCAGGCGCTGCCTTTCTGGTGTGTGCAAACAATGACTTCAGCAGCTTCCAGGCTTATTTTTCTGATTCTTCCAAACTATGGTCATGGTTTCATGAGACAGTAAGCTGGGTTTTGGAGGGCCTGCAAGATGAAAAACACCATCACCACATGCTGCAATGCATTGAGCCATTGCAGACTGGCTTTGCCTATTCAAATGCCTTCACGAGTTTTTGGAAAAAGAACTGTGTCCTGGCAGATCATGTGCTAAATTGGATATTCCATGTCTGTGCTGCTTTGCCTTTACAAGGAACCAGCATGCTCTGACCTTTTTGGTGAAAATGGGTAAAGTTGCTGTCTTTGAGCTGTGGAGGGGTGGCAGTCATGCAGAGAGGCTGCCCAGGCTGGGACATGTGCTGGGTGACCTGGAGCTGAGTTCACCTGTTCACCGCAGTCTCCATTCAGGCAATGCAGTGTTATCCAATTACAACTTTCAAAAATAACTGCATCCTCAGGGATTTGTTAGGGTCTTCTTCAGTTTAATTTTCCTTGCAAAGCCATGCTAGCTGGAACCGTTGTTTGGGATGTCGGGGTTTTGGTTTTTTTTACCAACCAAAAAATAATGCTGAACTGAAGGTGGTTTGAGGACCCTTTTTGCCATGGTCAGTTGTTGGCAGCTGGTGTGGCTGTGAGAGGAACAGCACCTCTGCCAAGGTAATGTCACACCTTGAAGTCACAAAATGCCAGGTCTGCTCCTGCTGCACTTCAAGTTCTAGTACACCAGGGCCTGGTGGGGGCCACATCAGAGTAGTTAGGTTCAATTAATATAATTAATGGGAAATGGCATTATGGCTTTTTTTTGGGGGGGGGACTTAAATATATCAAGAAATTACTTGAAATATGCAGATGGAAATAGTGGTTCATCCAGGCTTAGTATCTGTGATATCAGCACTGTTCTTTACCCACCCACATTCTCTTTTCCTTACCTGGCTCTTTTGTTTTCCTCCACCCCCACCTCTCCTCTGTTAAATCAAAATCCTATTGTTTGTTTGTTTGTTAAATCACATTGTGTACTCAAAGTCTTTGCAGCCAAATATTTCTGTGGGGTTTTTTTTTTACTGAATGACCCTAATACTTCTGCCTCTTATAGACCCTGCTATTTATGATTTCAGTTGTGTTGTCTAATTTTAATTCCTTGTCAACATGACACAGGAGTCATGGAAACAAGGGGGTGGTGGTGGTCTAATGGATTTGGTCTACATGAGTGGAGAAAATAACTCCAGGTTTTACAGCACCACTGTGAAGATCCTGTTGCTAAGTGCCTGTGTGAGAGAGAAACAATATGGATAACTGTGCTTACGGACCAGATGTCTTGAGACTAATTTGCTTACAGTGTATGGCAAAAGTCCTACAGCACTGTAAGATGTGTACGAAATTACATGATATGTGTATGAAATAGTCTGCTCTGAAAGTGCAGGAAACAACTGCTCTGATTTGTTCAAAAGTGCTACTTCTAAACCCGTGAAATCTGTTTGAGAACTGTGGTATTTTAACGTGTGCATCAAGCTCTCGGTTTCACTGAAGAGTAATGCTTCCTTCTTTCTTTTTTCCATGTAAAGCAGTCTCGATCTGTGGGGCTTGGTGTAGGGTAATGCTGTTTATAATGAAGTCAGAATTGGCTTTTAGAGCCTGATGAATGAAAGTCCACAGCATAAGACTGCAGCTTTTTGTGAGAGAGACATCTGTGCTATAACAAGAGCAGGAGACCCAATTTAGACAACTGCTAGAAGGAGAGCTCAAGAAAAGGAAAGACCTTTTTTTCTAGCTTAGATTAAATATTTGTACAAATAAACTTTTCAGCTGCTCATCAGAATTGCTGCTGCACCACCAGCTTGGCTTTGAATTTTGTTCTGATTGCCCAACAAGGCTGTACACGAAGAGTGTTACGGAAGAGCAGCTCAAACAAAACATGTTTGTTTTGCAGCAGAACTAGAGGCTTTGGGCTAGAGAGAAAAATTTGGGGAGAGGGAAAAGATAGTGAGGGACATATGAAGAAATGAAAGATGTGAATAGAAAATGACTGTTGCAGTAAATACATGTGAAGCAAGAAACAGGTGCAGGAATTGAGTTCTGCATTTTGAAAGTGAGTTACAATAGAGGGTCTGGCTTTTGAATATAACTGCAATGACTTATCCCAACTGGATCAGCTGGTTCATTTAAAAGTGTTCTCACTCATGAAGCCTGCTCCTCACACACACATACACACACATATACCTTGACTGCTGCTGATCTTTTCTTACTAGTGCATTTTAAGTACAGTCTAGTTAAAAGGCTACTTCCGCAGTGTTGATCACACTTAAAATCCTGCTGCACAAGGCTGATGGTGATGAAAATTCAAGCTTCTCCTGAAGAGAGTGATGTAGAGAGCAAATGTCTTTGACCGAAGAGGATTGTTTCTCATTTTGGTTAAAGCAACCTGCAATCCTTTGAGGAAACTTCTCATAAATCTGTTCAGTAAAGCAAGTCTTTTAAGAACATGGGAACTCAAATCACTTGGATTAAAGCCCAGATGGACACTGTCTCTGACTGAAATGGCTCAGAAGAGGATTAAGGAGCAGCATAAGTGGAGAACTCCTGCTGAAGAGGGATGTGATGCTGAATATGCCATTCTGGGTTGCTCCTCAGCATTAGCAGCAAAGCAGCCTTTGAGTTCTTAGGCTTCTGGGAGCAGATGCAAGGGATAGCATTGAGAAATTTCTGATGGCTGATCAGAAACATGCTGAAAGTAGTTTTTAGAGAAAATGAATCTTTAAAAAGTTGTGTGGATTCAGCTTTAAAGCATTTCTTTTCCTAGTGAAGATGGTGACTTTAATATGTGGGTCTCATTATAAAGGTATGCTTAGCCCAGAATATAAATTTAATATAGAAATACCTTACAAAATATTGATTAATTACTATTCAGCAAACTGTTGTGGTACCTCTGGCAGTTTAGCATTGCTCTTTCCCTGAATGAGTAAGGATGAAAAGGAAATTCTCTTTTGAATTGTTGCAGCTTTGGGGCAGAGTGGCCATGAGCTGGTGGTCTGCACAGTTCAAACAACAACTAAACAGGTTGGCTCATATTGCGGCACAGTCTGCTGTGTAGAAATGCACAGGTGTTGGCATACTGTAGGGACAAAGGAATTGCTTTATCAGACTAATGAACTCTTTGGTATCCTATTTCAACTAAACATCTCAGAAAGGATCTCTAAGCCAGGAAAAGCTTTGCTTTTAAACCCCTGACCCCACCTGAGATTCTGTTCACCCACTGGTTTCAGTGGATCCCTTAAGCAGTCTGTGGAAGAAGGTTTTCCTCTAATCGCATGCTGTGGCTCTCCTGGCTTGTGTGAGGTACAGCTGCAGACCTGCAAGACCTCACAACTCTCCCACTTCTCTGCCAGTGTTTTAATTGTCTTAAAAAGATCTTCCACAGATTTTAAATATATTTTAACCCCCGGAGCATCTCTGCTTCAGTAATATTTAACAAATTTCAGCGTAAACATTCACAGTTTCCAATTGTTGGATCTGAGAAAAATTATATTTTAGAGGATTGAAAAGGCAAACTCTCAGACTAGGCTAATCTCTACTTGCAGAATGAGGCGACAATTAACAACTTGTCTATGAAAACAAAACATTTGCCAAGAAAACTTACTAGAGTCTCTACTAGAAGGATGGGGAAGTTCTGCAGTTAGAAGCACTTATGCATTGCTCAAACTTGGCGAGCACTTCATTTTCTTTTAAATACGTGGTTTGAAATGTTACCTTTGAAACATCTATGTGCAGTTTAAATTTTAGTAGGTGGTAAAGAGTGGAAATTGTACTGATATAAGTTGTCTTTAGGTTTGGGCACATAAACTGCAGTTTATCTTAGAAATGTCTTTTACATTGTAGTAAAAGTATGTGGTACATTGATTGATGATAATTTAGGAAGTTTAATCTCATGAGGATGTAGACTGAATTTTACATTTTTAGGGACTGGGGTTTTGTGCACACTCAATTGCTGGTTATAGCAAAGGGAAGTGTACTGCAACGGGAAGCTGCACAGATGCTTTTTTATGCCTACTGCCTTCCTTCTGTCTTTGCTTCCGTGTTTCCTTCCTTTCCCAAAGGGGTTTCTTCTCTTTCTCACTGACATTTGCCCTTAAGAGACTAGCTGAAGAAATGTCACTTTGGTTACAGAAGAGATTGCAAGCTTACTTTTTCACTTCTTGGTATAAATTGTGAACTTTTCCAGCATCAGTTTAATTTCTGTGACAAAACATTAGGATGCAATACACCATAATGATGCACTTGTGTCTGTGCTAGTTACTGCCACAGTCATCATTTTCTGCAACGTTATTTCTCACCAGGAAGAAAATAAACTCTATACCATGTGAATTTTAGAAGTGGTACAACTGTGGGTGTGTTAATTCTTTTACTGGAATATTCTGACACCTTGATTTTTCCCCAGAATTTTGTGTTCTTCCCCCTTCTTCATCCTCCATTTGACTAGAATAAAACAAACTATGCAAAATAAAATGACTTAATTTAGATTTCTTTTTCGACTTGTCAGATGCATTTACCTGTTTCTTCCTAGCTTTCTACTAAAGGAAAAATTGTGACTTTCAGATTATGGTGAAGATACTGTTGTGAGTGGTTCCTCTGGAAAGGAGATCTTTGAGAAATCTGTCCAAATCATTGTGGAACAGCTCTTCATGTGCTGGTTATTCTTGTTCCCTTCTCTACACAGGCAATTCCCCACTAAGGGAGAGAATAATATTTTTATGTACAACCTAAGTGTGTTGGGAGGAAAAAACTCCAACAACTCCAAAAAGTGACAAAGTTAGATATAGGTTCTTGGAATAAGTGGAGAAAGTTTTGTTTCAGATTTGCTCTTCTCTAATTCTTTCTGCCTCTGTTTTAGCCCACTCTTAGAACAGGTGACTTGGAGTTTTATTTTCAAAGTTTGGAACATACAGTGCAGTGTGACTTCTTGGAGTTATACTTTGTATTTTCCCACTAATGAAGTTTTAAATGCAGATTTTCTGATGTGAGAGAGAAAATAAGCAATGTATCTTTGTTCTTCCTGGAATAATAATTTCTTCCTTGTTGGAGCAGCTGTCTTAAATGATCTGTGTTCTCATACCATACTTTTACAAATTCTGGTGCTTTTAGAGGTTTTTTGTTATGTTAATCTGCTTTGAAATTTAAATCTGTCATTTCTTTTACGTCTTATAGGTGCTGGATAGTTTGTTAGCTCAGTATGGAACTGTGGAGAACTGTGAGCAAGGTACATTTTCTACTCTCAATTTGCTTTTAAATTTGTAGTGGGAAGTGAGTGCACACTGAACTTACCCTCCTTCCTTTGCATTTTTCTTTCTAGTGAACACTGACACGGAGACTGCAGTTGTAAATGTAACATATGGCAATAAGGACCAGGCTAGACAGTAAGTATCTTATTTAGTTGTTTCTGTCATCTAACTTGCATTTTGGAGTTCACATTGTTGTGATTTTATATGTGACTTTGCTTCTGATCATGTCACCATTTTAACAATAAATTAAGCATTGACTTTTAAGAAAGTCTGGTGTAATTCACCTTAATTTACTATTTTTTTATCATCAACTTTCCTTTCACTTTGATGAAAAGGAAATAATTAATTTCAAAAAATGCAAAAATTGTAGAATTTTTTTTTTATATTGGGGAGAGCAGAAAGTTAATTTGCCAGTGAGAGGATAGAAGTTACTGTTAAATGATTTTTTTAGCCATGTTTTTAGTGATACCCTCTTGAAGCATTCATTGTTCTGTCTGCTTCTTAACAAACAATCACAGCAAAATAACAGAAAAAAAATATAAAAGAATGCAGCTGCTAACCAGAAGACAGGGCTTTTTTATTAGAAAATTTAATGCTGCTTCCAAACACACAAAAGGTGTAATCTGTATACCTAAAATAATTTATTTGGTATTTTTGAAATTTAGGCCACATATTTTATGCTTCCTTATATCTTCAGTAATTGAGAACTTTTAATCTACATATTAAAATTTTAAAATATAATGTTTTACTTAATCAGTGGTCACACATACTTTTCCTTTAAAAATCTGTATTATGTACTGTGTGAAAGGTTGAATTTTGCTTCTCTACCACAAAAAAAGGGCTTGTGTGGTCTTTAAGTTTTAACCCGGTGACATAAACATACTTCCCCTCTTTCTAGTCATAGCAGGTCAAACAAAACCGAACTCATGGAATAGCCTACAATGATCTTTTTATTTTAACTTTGAAATTTCTGCCACCTTGTGGCAAACTAAAACCAGCAGTTAAGATGCAGAGCGTGCTTATGGTATGCATTAATTCAAAATTACAAATGAAATAATATTTGTACATATAATTAAGTAATTATGATCTGTGCATAACTTGAATGCAACACATGTATTTAATCTTTCGAAGCATTAGGTTACTTGTAAGTGTATTATAAACAAATGTGATGGGAAAGTTGTGTCAGTGGTATCTCCTGTGTACGCTGGAGCTGAAGGAAAAACAATGTTTTCCTTGAAATCACTATTGAACTTGCTCAAAAGCTGAATTGTTCTAACAAGTTCTTCAAGTTCTTCTGTTGCTTTTGATTCTGTTGCACAGCAATTAAGAAAGGCTGAATTTCTAGTTCTGAAGAAACTTATGGCGCAGTGTTACAGATTAATACTACATCTGCCAGTTCCTCCTTTGAAAATATAAGAAGGAAGTACCAAAAATACCATGGAAAGAAGCATGATATACTTTTTTGAGCTGTCTGTCATCTGTGATGTGGGTTTCTGGACTTGTGTACTCCCTTCTGAAGCTGAAAACAACTGTTTATCCCCAAATTGTACTGGCTAAATTTTACGGTTAATCCTGAGGAAATGCTGGGATAAGCAAAGACTATGAAAAAATGTCTAAGATATGATTTCTTATGCAAAAACCCCCCAAATTGTGGCAGTAACTGAAAACCTGTTGAATTTGAAGCAGGAGAATTGGCATCCAGCACGGATGTTGTAGGGGAGCTGAAGCAATACAAGTTGAATGGTGGCAGTTTAGTTCCTTGGAATATGTAGGGCAAGTGGAGGAGCCTTGATTTGCATTTGTAAATGGTTTCATTTGGACACAGGGTTTTCTAAGCAGGTAAGTCCATATTATGTACAAAAAATGTTAGCTCAGTGTCTGAGTTTGGGAGGTGACCTTGCAACTGTTTAGAAACACCTAGGAGAAGTGCCTAGATGGAGGTATTTTTAAGGAAAAAACTGTGAGGAGTTGGAATGAAGGGTCACTACAGGACCTGCATGTGCGTGGCTTTTCCATAGTGCCTGCAGTGCTGTTTCAGTGAAATGGTTTTCCCAGACATGACCCAACTTTGCTGCTTGGAGCTGGCTGTGGTGGACAGCAATGGCAGTGGAGAGGGAGCAGTGTGTGAATGCTGATAGCTGATAAAGGCAGTGCTGGTCATCCTATGAAGGACATGCACTAACAAGAATTGACTTTATTAAAAGCTGGTTAGAGTTGTCAAGAGTCAGTAGCTGGTAACAAGCTTTGTAGTTTGGAATTTAGCTGTTTAGGGTAAACAGTGCTCTTTGCCATGACTTTTGGATCAAACACCATGACACAAAGATTTCTATGCTGCCACATATAGTGGGTCCCTAGTTCTAGTTGCTCCTCTTCTGCACATTTTGCAATGCATGCGCTATCCTCACAGTAGTGTTGGCTGACAGAACATGCTAAGCTGGCTACTTCCCTGCTGGATATCTGTATGGCATTGCCATGACTGCTGGAGTGTGTACTTGCAGTGTGTGGTGGAGGTGCTGCAACATAATCTGGAGATACTTTTGATAAGCAGTTCTAAGCAGGTGTGGTATGCATTGCTTGGAGGACAGTACTTCTGAACAAAAAATGTGGTTCCAGCCAGCAGGGAAACTGAGCTGCCTTCTGTCTTGTAAATCTAGGTAGTTGTGGCAGAGGTCTTTTCCTCTAGGCTGGTACTACAGTTGTGGCACATTCAATACAAGTCTGCATCCAAAATTAACTTGGAAAATTTAATCATTGAAGATTGCTGCAGTCTTTTTGAGAAAGAAGTCTTAGAGCACAAAGCACCCAAAATCTGAGGTGTGCACAGCTCCTGACTTCTAGATGGGACAGTGGTCTGTGTCTTTGACCTGTTGTAGCGATGCCTCTTTCCTATCTGCAGAGGCATAGCTTATCTTGCCAGAAAGAGCAGGATGATGCCTCTGGCCAATGTGGCCAGAGCAAGGGAGCCAGCACAGCAGATCAGGTGCTTTCTGGCAGCCCAGGAGCATTGTGGAGGGGGATGTGCAGCAATCACAGAGCCATTCGTGGGCCTTGGAAAAACCTCTTTGCTCTCTGGGAGTGTGGGTATCAAAGAGGAGGCTGGCATTCCCAGGTCTGACACCATATCCCTCCTCTCCTCTCCTGCAAGCCCCTGCTGCTTTCCTTCCCAGACCCTGGAGAGGGCTTTACAAAGCATGTGCACTGCTGTGGCATAGGCAATTATTGAATATTGTGGTGGGTTGTAGAACATTTGGAAAAGACAAGAGGGAAGGGACAGAGCCTGGAGCCTGTGGTTTACCCTGCACAACCCAACTAGCTGCATGCAGGTGCTGAGGCAGCCTGGGACATGCTTGCCAAAAGACAACCCCTCTTCTCTCAGTATCAATCCCTGACTGCAATCAGCAGGACATGCTGACTGTGTCCTTGTGATGTGCTGCCACCAAAATTATGGCTGCTGTCTTCAAAAGTTATACCACCACCTCTTTCCCTCCCCAAAAGGTTGCAGTGTGTAGGAGTCTAGTACATGCTACAAGATTTTGCTCTACCCAGGATTTTGAAAGTCCACTAGTGATCGCCTCTTAGTTAGAATACTTGCAAAAAATTTTTTTTACCCTTTCAATGGAGCACACATCTGTGTGTGTGTGCACAATATGTGTCCTTGAATGAACAAGGGTTCACATAACTAATACTTTTGCATGCCATTGTGGGTCAGAGCTAATGTTGCCATACGATAATACTGAAAATTCTGTGGGATATAAGTAATTATAAGCTTAGATTTTGTTTTGGTTTCATTTACAGAAGTACTGATGAAACCTATATTTTTATTTAATGTGAAAAATTTTATTATGCTAAAGAAAATTTACCATGTACATCTGCCTTCTCATATGCAATTGTGTCTGTTCAGGGAAGAAAAAAGAAAAGTGGTGTACATAAAAGCTGCATGTAGGAGTGAAATATGTTCTCCTTCTAGTGCTTAGTGTCATCATGCTATCAGTGGAAGAATGATTTCCAGTACAAGACTCGGTGCTTTTATTGTAATCATTTATCTAAAACGTTTAACCTCTACTAGCATCAAAAGGGAGAAGGCTGGGCAAACATCCTCTTGTAGGCAGCTCATGAGAGGACAGCAGTGCGATGCCATTTTGATGGGAAAAACTCAGGTGACTAATTTACAAAATACTTGTTTAAAGGTTTCATTTTTACATAGGAACTCTTGCTTCTGAGCAGGTGTCACATGAACATAAGCCAGGCTGGTATCCATCTTATCAGTACACAGACAGTAGCTGCTGCAGTCTCTTAATGAATTCATTTTATTAAAAATTTCTCAACTATGCTAAGAGACTTCTGTGTACCAGCTCTTGCTAGTATGTGAAATGGAAATATTTTCCATTTCTACTAAATATAAATATTAAAGGATGACTTCAGGGAGGAGGGCACCTCTTAATGAGGCAGTTTACTGAATTTTCTCCATTTTTGTCCTCCCTGAGTGACTCTTCAGGCTTTTAGCCTCTGTTTAAAAGATGGTTTGTGGGTTGTTTCAGTAGGTACCAGCCGGGCTGCCTGACAGAGGTAGTCTGCATGGCCTTTATGAACTTGTGGTCATGGAAGGAGACCCCCCCCAACCGGCTTGGGAAGGCAGAGGTGGTGTTTCTGTGTTCTGGAGTTCTTGAGGTGGTCAGTCAATGAGTGTGTGCTTTACAGAAGGAGCTCAATGTAACATGTGGTCTGCAGCAATGATGATAGCTTTGCCTGAAACAGATGGCCCTAGGGCTGTGAAGAAACAGCCACTTGCTTTTAGCTGAGGCTCAGACTTCCCCTGTGAGCAGGGCTGACTCTCCTGATAGCAAGTGCTGTCCTAGATGCTGTTTTACATGATTTTTGCATCCATCTAGAAGATAGTTCTTAATCATTTGTCTCTCTTCATGGATTTTCTTCTACATCTGTCTCTCCAGCCCCCAAAGCAGTGCCTAGATGCCTCTAAAATTGAGCTTGTTATGGTGCTGAAGAGCTGCTGAATCATCACATTGCCTAATTCTAGCCCTATGTTTTGTGCCACAAAATTGATAAAAATGAGTCCAGAACAGCTGAAGAAACGTGTATAACAATACTTTAAAATCCTAGTGAAAATTGTAAAATACTGGAATGTGAAGGCCAGAATCAACAGCCAAAAGGACCTTTCAAAAGCTGGGTTTTTTTTTTCCTCTGTAAGAAATGCACTAGAACTGTGTATGTGTAGCATCCACTGCAAATCAGTTATCCTTGCATTCCACTGTGTGCACCCAAATCAGTGCAGAATATGGGACTACGTACCCAGGAAATATCAGTTCCACAAAAGGCTTGGGAGATCAGCATTTAATTACTGATACTTCTTCTGACTTCTCATCACTTGAACAAGTCAAATTATAAAACAAGTCAGGCTGTAAAATATGGAGAACTCTGTGACTCACAGGGTGAATTAGTGTGTTATTTTTCCATGTCATCATATGGCTTTGGTGGCCAGAGATTGTTCACTGCTGACACAATTAATTTTCCACAATGGCAAATGAACTTTTCTCAGTTTGCTTTGAATTTAAGGTACTTATAGACATATGGAACCATTTAACAATTTATAAGTTAAGAAGAAAAATTCCAACCTTCTTTCCAGGAAATGTGTATATATGTGCATATATGTGTGTGTGTATATATAGTTGTTGCTGTAAAGCGTTTGTTGTGAAAATATGATAGGTATGAAGCTTGGTTGCAAACAATAAGCCTAGTCTTTTCTTTCCCAACCACTTCTAAGGAAGAGTGAGAGGTCTCATGCACTGATTTAATGGCAGGTTTTGTGTTAATGCTGGGATTCTGGTCAAAGATGCTTTAAAGCCAGAGGAGGCTGATGCATTTTGGGAAAGAAGCAATGTCTGAACTTGTCAAATAAATGTTTGGAAGGAAATGAGTTGGGATAGACGTTAATCTGGAGCCTATCAGCACATTTGCATAAATGTTGGTGTTCATCTCTCCAACATCTTGAGGTTTAACTCCAAAAGAAACAGGGCTTGTGCAACTGGACGGTCTGGCAGTGCCATTTCCCTTCCTGGTAGCAATTCAGCTTTCTGGTCAATTTCAGTAAAACTCAGCCTAGAAATAGAGGTCTTGGATATTTGCAACCAACAAGAAATTAATATATTCAGGTTGTATAAAAAGGAAAGGTCCCAGATCCCTTTTCCAGATAGGATGTTCAGAGAGAGAGACTTCAGTGAAATGCCTTTCCAACATGGGAAATCTGCAGAAACAAAAAATTGAGACAAATCCATAGAAACACAAGTCTCACTAGTCTGCTCACTGCTCATACTGTTTTATAAACATGTCTTATTGTGTAATAAAATGCTTTTCAGTGTCCATGCAGTAAAAGTTTAAAAATATCAGCTTTGAAATAACCTTACCAAATTTTAATCCAGCTCATTGCTGCAAAGGATTCTTCTGTTACAGGAGTAATTATACTCCTCCCCAGTTCCTGAAGGACCTGTGTCTCATTTGGCTAACAGAAGTATTTAATGAACAGTGATCAGTTATTCAATATTTTGCTTTCTTTCTTCATTGGCATTGCTTTGGCCTTATTTATTATCAGCCCTTATGAAACACTGTTCCAAGTACACAAATTACTTGTTTTCTCATAAGCTCTTTGCTGTCCGACTGGAATATTTTGAGGACTCTGGCTCAGCCCCTGGGAGATGAGGGGCCTGTTATCCTCAGTACCTAAATACCACTTCTTATCTGAGAAGCTGCTTGCTTGGCTTCAACAGCTGCTTGTGACCCAGACTGTCAAATGGGACACCCAGGAGACAAATAGTACTTTTTACTGGCTGCTCTTGAAAATATGGGCAATTGGATATCATCATCTTTTATCTCTGTAGTAGAGGCAGGAGTAAAAGTGTTGCTGAGGCTAGTGTTTGGTAAACAGGCAGTAATGTCCTGCAAATGTGCATGAATGGAGGGACTGGGTTAAGTTTCTGAATTCAGAGGCCTTGCTCCAGAGCATATGGCTGTTGGAGCTTTTTAATGAAAATATTAGTGGGTTCTTTAATAAAAGACGAAGACTCCCTCCCTCCCACTACTGCCTTTAATTTAAATTTTTTTTTTAAAGAAAATCTGTCAGTCATCTTTTGTCCGATACTAAGTCTGGCATCTATGAACTACCCCAAATCAGTGTATATTTCAGTGATCAGTATATTACTGTTAATCTGAGTAGTAATGCCTGTTGTAACAACACTTGATATGTCTTTCTTGGGCAAATGTGTTTATTTTATACCACTGGTTTACCAGTGCTTTTCATGTAGCTTAGTTATTCCTACTGTTTGCTAGATGTTTAGTTGTATTAACTCTATCCTGTTTGTGAGTGGAAGGTATTCTACCTTCTGGAAGGCTGTAATTTTAAGGTGGCTTGTGTTTCCCCTGCGAAGAGGAGACCCAAGAGGAGGTCAGGCTGGCCTGCAGGCTTGTCCTTGGTTACAAAGAGGGAGTGAGCAGAGGGAATGCTGCGCGTTCAGGAGGTTTTCAGTGTGAGGGCCCACGGTGCGAGGCGGTTGTGTACATTTGGGCAATATCCCTCTGCGATGCTTAACTGAAAGAACAAGAGACGGTGAAACAGCATTTTAAATGCCCTCTAGCAACTTTGTTTTTATGGAGAGTTTAACGTGGATATGGGGCTTTAATTTCCTTGTTAACTTTTAAACCTACCGACAACATGACTAGTTAGGGAGTTGCAAGGTGCTGTTGCAGTCTGCTAAGGGGCATTTCAGATGCCATTGACTGGCTTTGAGCACTTCCTTTCCTGCTGAAGTGAAGGTGCTCTCCTCTTTCATGTATTTTTTTCATTCCTGTCACAGCTATATCAGTTATTGCGAAAACTCCAGCCAAATAGCTATGCTGGCAAAAACCCTAATGAAGGTGCTGTGATAGCAGCTAAAAAGTTTTCCCTCTGGTGCAGCTTTAATTCTATTTGGGAAATTGATTTAAATTAAATCAGGCAAAAGAATGCTTTTGAGTGTATAAGCTCTGTCTCCTGTGAGGTTTTGCTGATAGGGTTGGACCAGCAAAATCTTTAAAGTGCATGGAAGCCCAGAACAAGCAAGAGCTAACTTGTAGTTCTTAATATGGTGACTTTGTGTAATCAAAATCTTGGCTGAAGAATTTCAAATGTAACTTTTCATCTTGGAATGAGTTTCTAGTTTCACCACGCAATTTAGAAAGAACAGAAGTCTACATCTGAATGACTTGTCATTTCATAAGGCCCTGCATGTGATCATGGGTTTTTTTAATCTCTTCTCTCCTCTCTTTTGCAAATAAACAGAGCAATAGAAAAACTGAATGGGTTTCAGCTTGAAAACTATTCCTTGAAAGTTGCATACATCCCTGATGAGATGGCAGCCCAGCAACCTCCACAACAACATCCCCAGGGAAGACGTGGATTTGGACAGAGGGGTCCTCCCAGGCAAGGGTCACCCGGTGCAACCACAAGGCAGAAACCACAGTCAGACGTTCCTCTGCGGATGCTGGTTCCCACACAGTTTGTAGGAGCCATTATCGGGAAAGAAGGAGCAACAATCAGAAATATTACAAAGCAGACACAGTCCAAGTAAGTTATTTTACAAAACTGTAATTAATAGCTTTAATATTGTGTCATCATTGCTCATGTAAAGAGGAGTTCTTAAAGCTTCATTACTAATCTGCATGGTCAGATAGCAAATGAAGACGACAGAACAGGAAATGTTTTGCAAGAATTATTTAAGGACTGGATTCTGTTCTTGACGTGTTCAAACACTAGCTGACTTTTTTCTCCCCCTTTAAAAAAGGAAAACTAGCAGGATGGTACTCTGTTGGAGACTTCTGCTTACAGATATATGGTTCTGACCCAAAAAGGGAAACTGAAAGAGCTGTTATATGTTGTTCTGGGGGGAATACACTCAGTGTGACGATACCCAAGTCTTCAAGTGTTTATTCTAGTTTTAGTTTGATTAAGGCATTTTTAGGATTTGTAAGTGTTGTCAATTCAAGATGGGGGGGGGGGGAACCCTAAATGAAGAACCTTTCTATCTCCCTCACTGCTTCTTACACCTTACCCCCCTCTGTTTCTGGAGAATGCATTTGTTGCTATCAAGTTGCAGACCACACCAAAACACAGATTAAGGAAATGCATGGGAGGCAAAAAGCAAGCTGCTAAGTGACCTAAGGAGCTTAGAGCACTGGGGTCTAGAGACGCTGGAAGAGATTGTTTCCAGTGTGCGTTAAATCCCTACCCACAAGGAAGAGCTCAGCACAGATGCAGAGGAAGGTGGGGTTCTGATTCCAAGAATTTTTCTAGGATACCCCTAAAAGCAGAGGATTAAAATGCTGCCTTCAGCAGCACACTGGTAGGAGCCCCCAGCTCTGCAGTTGCAGCAGGCAGGACCTGGGAATGAGCTGTGTGTGAGGGGATTGAGGGTGGGTCGTAGCCTCAGCTTTGAGAGTAGTTAGTGAGGATAAGGGACCCCTCTCTAATTACATCCCAACCCCCCACAAACAGGCTTCCCCACCTCCCCAAACCAAAGATTATCATGATGCTCCTTCCAACCTCTCATTAGCATGATGTGACCCAGGAGACTATTTAGTGTGTTTAACAACACAGGTTTAAGAGATTTGTGGTGTCCTGACGAGACTTGGTTGTAATTTTTCTGTGGGTAACCAATTTTTCAGGTGATATATATAAAACATCTAATTCTTGGACTATAAAAATCCTAGAAGGTTTGCATGAGGAAAGCTTTTATATCTAAAAGAAGGGTGGGTAGAACAGAAATAATTGCAGGTTGCTAACTTTACGGATACGTGACTTTGAGAATGATGTTTTCATTGGTTTGGGCTTAAAAAAAAATAAAGAAATTTCATCTACTTTCAGTTCCACCAAGGATTGCCATTGGTTTCTTGGAAAATGCTGCATTGTGAAACAAAATGAGTTTTCAATACTTCAAAGAACTGCAAAAATAAAGGGGCTTCTTGAAAAGCAGAATGGTTGTTTCAGTTAGGAAACAGCTATTACATGCAGAAGAGGGACAAAAACAAAAAACAGAGGTGGAAAGAATATGTGAGCTGCAGTTACTGGCAGAGGAAAAGTAATATCCAAGGCATTGTCTTTATGCAGGTCATAATTAATTTCTGTTAAATTCTTAGAACTACATAAACCTGTTGTAAAACAGGCTTGTAGTTTCAGGGTGGTAGAGGGTGGAGTAGAGGAAAGGTAGTATCATGACAAAATCAGGCTGGAAAAGTATAAGAAACTAATCCTGAGGGTGGATGCAAAGTACTGCCATGCTACTTGTTAGCAGAGGAGTGCTGGGAAATTCTGCTGCTGAGGTAATTAAAGATAAGATGGGACAGAGCCTGACTGTCCTGTAGCTGCACAGTCATTCTAAGTGGAGCAGTGGGCCTGGAGATGGAGCACTGGGAGAGCTAGATGAGGTGTTGTCTTCAGGGGTTTACCACATTTTCTGTCTAACAACTCCCCTGACTATCTTGATGGGAGTTTACTGAGAAAAGGAGATCCCAGTGTCTGCAGAGGTGGGGTTTAGCTGGTAAAATCAGGATAGGAGAGGCTCTTCGTAACACACACAAATTAGTATTTAGGATATGTTTAAATAGTTATAAACTTTTCAAGAGTAAACCAGTAAAATGTAGTCACTGTTAGCTCAAAATAAATTAGTTTTATGAGAGTTGGAAATACACAAGGTTTACCATCGACTATGTGGTTACAGTTAGTGTTTTTCTTTCTTTCAAGAATTGATATTCATCGTAAAGAGAATGCAGGTGCTGCTGAGAAACCAATTACCATCCACTCAACTCCTGAAGGCTGCTCAACAGCTTGTAAAATTATTATGGAGATCATGCAAAAGGAAGCTCAAGATACTAAATTGTGAGTAAAAAGCGTTTCATCGTGGAAGCATTAAAAATTCTGAATTCTCGCTGGCTCAATTTAAAGAAGTAGTTTTTAAAGCCGTTAACAAGTGAATATTTGCTGTTATCCATATCTAAGTAGGTAAAGGAACTGAGACACTTTGCCTTTCAGGACAGTCTACTTGCTTAATTAGCCCCAGCATGCATCTATGATTTCAGTTGTTGCCTGGCTGTGATTTTGAGGTGAACTGGAGCAAATATGGAAGTTTCTTGAACAACTGAGAGCTTTTAGTCAGAGCGAGCATAACAAGTTGTGAGCTCTCACTAAAAGCTTTATGATCTATTTCTTCCCTCCTAACAGCTCTTGCTACTTCACTCTGAGCTTTATTTAGCTCAAGGTATGTTGCAATTAAGCTTGAAAAGCCCATTGTACCTGGATTTACTCTGCAACCAGTGTTAACCTGTAAATGGGAGCTGTGGATATTTCTACGAAAATAAAATTCATCCATAACATGCATAAAAGCTTGTGCTCTGGTCTCCAAAAGTCTCACTAGGTATAACTTCCATTACAGTACAGAAGAAATTCCCTTGAAGATACTGGCACATAACAACTTTGTTGGCCGACTTATTGGCAAAGAAGGAAGAAACCTGAAGAAAATTGAACAGGACACAGATACTAAGATCACGATATCACCGTAAGTTTTTGGTGGCCTAATCTTTTGGTGAGGTATCTCAAATGGCAGCAATGCTGCTGTGGGACATTCAGGTACAGAGTTCTTAGAAAAATATTATGTGTGTGTTGAAGGCTGAGATAACAGCCCTTCAGAGACCTTTCCATCATGTGGATTAAACTGTTACTTAAGCTCAGTTAAATTTTATGTAAACAGTGAGTCTTCATTGTAAACTCAGTCAAGAGCAAGCCTAAAAATAACATAGGCTATGTGGAGCTTGTGTTAGACTATATTTTAAGTGTCAGTTGTTTTTAACATATTATACCATATGTAATGATGAGTGTTTGAAACTGTAAGTCTGGATCAGTTCTGAGATATGTGTGAAAATGAGTGAAATTAGCAATGTTTTAGTTTCTGGTATATATTAAATTTTTGGACTAAAGGGAAAGAAATAGAGCAAACGGATACTGAAAAGGGTATTTCAGTAGCAGTTCTGTTCCTTTTGACCACTAGCAGCCAAACTGCAATACACTGGCTGGTCTGCTTCAAAGTAATAGCTTTTTTTCCCCGAGTTTGTGAGGGTAACTGAGACCTGTTCAAATTTAGCTGAGATTAAAAGGGAGTTTTCACCTTTACTGGAAATCTGTAAATCACTGATTAGATTAACATCTCTGTAGAAGCTTGGCAGTCAATAGTAGTTTTACCCTGGAGTAATATCTTCAGAGAACCTCCTGTTCTGAATAATGAATGCTCTGGCATGAACTTTCAAGCATTTGAAGGCATCCTGGATTTGGCTTTAGCCAGGAAGGGTGAGAATAAAGCTTATAGGCTGTAGGAAAGGGAAAAAGTTTGGAAGACACATGAGGATATGTGAAGAGGTGTGAATACATGCAGGAGACAAAAAAAGTACTGCAGAAAATAGCTCAAATGAGGACAAGGAAGCTGGGAGTAAATGTGCCTCCTCAAAAAGAGGAAATCAAGTTTGGATGAAAGTACCTGAGGCCTTCCTTAAAGATGTGTGTTTATGGAATTAGTCTGAGGAAGAGAAACAAATCAAATAGAAAAAAAGCACCCAAATAAGTGTGCTTCAAGAATAGACTTTCTAAGGCCAGTGTGCTCTCTTAAATGTGTTTGCATAAACAGTTTGCAAACAGTACGCAGACTAATGCTATTGCTTTAAGGGGGAAAAAATGTGTACAGAGTACATGAAAAAATGGTCTTCATTCCATGAAATCCACTTGTCTTTATTGATGATGACATAAATAACACATTGTCTGTAAACAGCTACAGAGTATTTTTTAATTTAGCGAGTTAATGGTTTATTTGCATTAAAATCTTGACCTCAAGATTGTATTTGTCATACTATGCCTAAAATAGCCCCCTGAAGTCATCTGGTGTAATCAATACATAAATGAGAGCATATATGCCCATTGGTTTTGCTATATCTAATTAGTCTTTCCCATGGTCTCTTCATTTAGGCCTTTTGGTAAGCTTGTCCATAAATTTAAAGTAAGACAGCTCGTTTGGGAAAGTGTTTCCTCTCTTCTTTGGGGTGTTTTCCACCACTTTCCTTACTGAGGCAGTACTTCAGTGCTCATGCACTGGAAGCTTAAGGCCTGCTTTGTGGATGTGTTTCGTGCCTGCCACTGCTTGACTGAGATGTGCAAAGGTTTGCCACACTGCCTGCTGTGCAGGAAAGCAAAGCCTTGTATGCTGCTTCCTGCCATGGGCTTCCTCACTCCTACATCTTTCTCTGGACTTTGTCTTCACCGCTTTACCTTTTCGCAGTACGTAGATATGCCATGGCTTCCCAGTATGTTTATTCCATGTTACCACGGTAGGTTAGCATTTGTTGCTGAATAAAGCACTGGTTTAATGCTGTCACCTTTTCATTTTCCCTGTGGAGTTATTAGTGTTTTGCAGCAAATGTTGACTTGCACACAGCCTTTCTTTTTTCCCATTTTGAGGGCTTGGAGGCTCTCCTGCAGTTTCACTGAGGCCCAGCTTTTCTCCCGTTTCCTTAAAGAATATGCTATAGTTCTCAAGGAAAGAAAATGTTTTGGGTCTTTTTGTCTTTTTAATGGTGTTTCTGGGATTCTAAAATGAATGTCTGAAGCCATCTCCCTGTTGGTAGTGCTGGTGTGGTGTGTGAAGTGGGACGTTGCTGCACCGCCCTGCAGCTCGTGTTCTTGCACAGCGTGGTCGTTTCATTTCGTGCAGCACCCAAGTATGTCTCAACCATTCCTTGCCAAACCTTGCTGTGGTGGGCTTTGTTGTGGTTCCTATGAGGACAGATTTTTCCCAGATTATCTGAAACCTGTGTTTGAGCCCTTTTATGAATTGATACTACGCTCTTTGGAGGGCAAACTCAACACACTGGGATGTTGTCGTGCTCAAATGATAAACCTGGATTATCTTCTTTGTTTGCTAATTAACTGTGCTTCTGTTTCATTTGCAGATTGCAGGACTTGACACTCTATAATCCGGAAAGGACCATTACAGTTAAAGGCAGTATTGAAACTTGTGCCAAGGCTGAGGAAGAAATTATGAAGAAAATCAGGGAGTCCTATGAAAATGATATTGCTGCTATGAATGTGAGTTTTAGGATGTGGGCTCTTTCTGGAACTAAAACCACAGAAGGATTTTGGGTGTGAGGAACCCCTGGAGGTCACCTGGCCCAGCAGTGGGTTTGCTCAATATGGGCCCCACTTCAAAGTTAAACGAGGTTATGTAGAGACTTGTCTTCTCCTTAATATTTCCATGGATAGAAAGCGTCTGTCCATTTCCACAGATAGAATGTGGTCATGGAGTGTCCAGCATCTCTGGACATCCTGTGCTCTGTTTCACTGCTCTCACAATGAATTTTTTTTCCTAATATCAAATCAGAATTTTCTGTTGCAGACACTCTGTTGTGTCTTTTATTTATTTGTGGGAGTGTGGGCAACCATTTTTGTTATTTATTTGTGTGCTATTTTAATGGAGGTTTTTCTGGTTCATATTTGACTGGGGGAACTGAGAACTTTAGATTGAGGACATTAATGAGTATTTTACTTTTTTCTTGTTGCAAAAACCTGAAGAAGGGTGTGTTTGTGCTGCTGTGGCTTATGTGCTCTGGCTTGCATGTTTTTTAAAGTAGTGATTCAGTCTCTTCACATAAATAACATAATGTATGGAAGAAGGATCTCTCTTGTTTTTAATTATTTAATTTAAGAAGGCTTTATTAAAGTTTTTTCTTGATACAGATGATAAAGGCATTTAGCTATTTGAAGATGATTGGTGATTATATAATGAAAACAACATACCTCATTAGTTTGCCAGAGTGTTACTAATGCATATTGAGAAATGATTGAGACTTTTGATAAGTTAGGAAAAGCTTTGTGTATGCGTGTGTATCCAAATCTTATGGTCTAGAGTTAGAATGGAAATATTTTTTCAGTTTACAGTAGTCCTGAATTTCCAGAAATGTCTGTTCTTCATGGTTGCCCTACTGAGTGGAGAGAATATTTCCCCCCTTTTCCCCCCTGCCTGCCCCACACAAAGCAAATTGCAGTACATGAGGTACACATGAGGAACAAAGTCAAAACCAAATTCAATAGCAGTTTTTGTTTCATATGACATGGTGTGAGTTAGAGACTGCGTTGCTGTTTGACAAAGGTATGGAAAGTCAAAAACTACCTCTGTTACTGTATAGATTTCAAGTTTAGTTTGTAGTGGTTATTAAGGTAGTTTTTGAGGTGGTGAAGTTTTGAAGTTTTTTGGTGTCTTGTGATGGACTTATCTTAATGGCCTGAGATAGCTAAAGAGGGACAGACAGATAGTTCTAAAGCATATTCATGCTTTTGAGCAATAATCTGGAAAAGGGTACTGATAAGTTTTGCATCAGACAACAAATGCTTCCTACCACATGATGGTGTCACTCTTCTCAGGTGTGGTCAAGCAAGGGACATACAACTTTATAGTTGATCCTTTCCCAGCAATTGCTGGAGGTATCTCACTTCCTCTTTTGCAAGGGAGTGGGGATGGGGTTATAGTGTCACATATGTACTGCCCCAGTGTAAGAAAAGCGGGGGTGTGTGCATGATCTTTCTGTTTCTACAGGGCTGCCTTTTTAGTATGAGGCCAAAACTATTATTTTTCTGATAAATATGTTCACTCTGAAAGTAAATAGTACTATTATCTGAATATCTTGCTGTGAAATTTGAAATGTGTTTTGCTGATTAAGCTGTAGCAAGTGATTCCCATCTGCCTTTCACACTATGAGTTTTTCATGTTATTGGTCTGTACATGTGTCTAGGAAACAGGTTTGAAGGAGAGTCCTTCGGGTAATTGAGATGAATTTTTGGTTGTTGTTGTTTTAAATAACATCCCACAAGCTTAATAGCATGTGCCAACTAGGATTTTATTAAAGTTAATAACCAGGACTCTAAATCTTGACTCTTCTGCCATTGCAGCTTCAAGCACATTTAATTCCTGGATTAAATCTGAATGCCTTGGGTCTGTTCCCACCTTCTTCTTCAGGAATACCACCTCCCGCAGTGAGTGTTGCCTCCGCTGCTGCTGCTGCTTCGTATCCACCATTTGGGGTAAGGCAAGCTCTGATTTTGGATGGTTAGTGGATGGTGATGCAAATCTGTACAATGCTGCTGTTCAAAACTAAGAAGACTGCTGCCTTTATTTGTGAAGTTACCTGGAAAATCTGGGAAAGGTGTTTTGCTAACTGTGTTCTGTCACTTTTCTAAGTGTTGTCTGTCTTCCTGCTTGCACACTGAAAAATATTTCATATGGCTGCAGTTGGGAGCAGGCATTAATTGCTTTTCTAGTGACATGCTCAGTGAAACTGGAAAATAGTGCTGCGTAGAAGAGTGTTAGATTTTATTTTACAGAGAATTTGAATTACTGCAGAAAGAAATCTCACACAAAATAGGATTTAAAAATTGCTGGAATTGGCAATTAATAATACTAGTCTGCAATTTTATTCCTTTTGATATGGAAAAAAAAGAAATGATCTCTTGCCATAAAGTGGGGATCTATATGTAGCTAAAATGTTTGTTTGAATGTAGCAGTTTTATAACTGCCCTGTTGAAAGGCAATACTGCTAAATATATAGGATGAAAATTACATGGATTAATCTCCAGAAAGCTGCGATTTACTTGCCAATTTGCTCTCTAAAAAATATCTGAAAAAGTTTACTAGAACCTTACTCAAGTTCAGTGCTGACTAGTAAACATAAATGAGGTCTTTTGCTATGGAGCAGAAGGTAATTTATTGTATCAGAAAGCTCCAGTGTCTGTCTGGAACTGAGATGTTGTTTTGCTGTTCAAGAGACGACGACAACATTATAAAGAGAAGGTGATTTTTCATCTCTTCCTTGTTTCTGGTGGTGGTGGTTGTTAGCAACTCAATGGAAGGTGAATTTTCAAAACAATTCTAACAAGTCTCTTAAGAAGTGGATGACAGAGCTGTACAAACTCTGATGCGTCTGACTTTGTCCCCTTCTTTGCCCAACAGTGACATCTAGAGAGCTAAGTCTGAGACTTTTCATGAACTAGAAAAGTGAAAATGCAGCACAACACACTGAACTTTATCAAATAACTCAAGCTATATTGTACTAAAGGGTAGTTGTTGTCTAAATATTTTTCCCCAGAGGAAGAAGCCAAGAGAGAGTCACTGCAAGGAACAGGAAAAATTCCACTCTTGTAGCATTGTTTGTGAGAATGAACAACTTTGGTGTTATGAATGCATTATGAACTATATTGAGTATAATAGTGGCTTTATCAGAAAAATGTGCTTTAATGAAAGCTACAATAGAAATATGTTTATGCTTTTACTGTCAATAGCAGAACCTCCATTTATGACAAATGAATTCTCTCCCTCACAGTCCTTCTGCACTTTACTTAGATTGGCAGACTGAACTAAACAACACAGGTTTCTGCTTCACTGTATTATATAAAATTCTATCTCTGGTAATGGATTACCTCAATTTTTTTCTTTTCTTAAGAGGAACTAGGTGTGGTTTTCTAACAGTATAGAGCTTTCCTTGTTGGTTATTAAAAGTGTGGCTTTTCCTTTCTTTTTACTCCAGATTTGCAAACTACTTTGCTATTCTTGAGATTCATACTGTAAGCCCACAGTTCTGTTCATCACTCGGTTTATTTTCATTTCTTTCCCACTTTTTCCCTGTTGTGTTTTATTTTTTTTTTGCTTTTGCTTTAAATATGCACCTAAACACTGCTGAATTTGGTGGTTACTCCTGTCTGTCCCTCTGTTGCTAGTGCACCTTTACCCCCAAATGCACCTTTTTTGGCCTGCTAAGATCTCTGGCAGTTTCCAGCTTTCTGGAAATAGGATAATGGCAACATCTGGAAAAAAGCATCAAGAAACAAATTTCATTTTGTAAAAGTGTAGAAACTGTGCAGCTGGAAGGACCACTGTCTGAACTCTCTTGCTTTGTTCATGCTCAGTC
This sequence comes from Aphelocoma coerulescens, assembly GCF_041296385.1. Taxonomy (NCBI): domain Eukaryota; kingdom Metazoa; phylum Chordata; class Aves; order Passeriformes; family Corvidae; genus Aphelocoma; species Aphelocoma coerulescens. The sequence goes on along the minus strand of NC_091015.1, from coordinate 41,063,146 downwards.
CTCTGAACTGGCTCCCATTCCATGCAGCCTGGATGTGTGACAAGCTAACATGCAGAAAGAAGGGATAAACTCTCAGATTCTCAGGGTGAACTCCAACAGCTTTTGTGGAGGTTGGGGGTGGTACCAATACAGCCCCTGAGCCAGATACGAAGGGTTTCTAAAGCAAACACATGAACAAGTGGAGCTATCTCCCCTGTTCATACCTAGACGTGTCGGTATTTGGAAAAGAGCAGGTGGTTCTGTGGGCTTCAGGTGAGTCAGCCCCTCAGGGTACTTGGAGTGCTTGTTGCTCTCTGAGGAGAGAAAACAAGAAAAAGTATGAGTCTGTTCTTTTAATGGATGCAGTTGTTCAGAAAACAAAGTTTCTATTTCAAAGACTTTTAAATCTTGCTTGTATATGAATTAATTTTCTGTAACTTTTGAGTTTTCCTCTCCTCTAATTTTTTTCCTCTAGTAAGAACAGTTTTTCAGACACTGATTAAATAGTTTATTGGGGCATGCAGAAGAAGAAAGAGAAAAAAAGTCTGGCTGTATTTTGAAGGAGAAATGGATACAATTTGAAAGGCTAAAGGTAGCCACAGGGTTAGGTCATCTAGGAGAGGTCATGAGTGATTTAAAAAATAAAATTAAGTCTGTGTAACTAAAAGAGGCTTTGGGGGAAGAAGGTCTCAGAAGAAAAATTAATGAAGAATTCCCGGGGAGACTTTGTCCATTTACCTATGAGCTATTTGTTACCAAGTTCCTTGTTTTGACAAAAGCATTTGGGCAACCCAAGTCCCTTTACCTTGTTTTCAGTGCATGTCCTTTTATGCTTGGGAGCACAGATTAGTGGACACTGAGGATATCCCTTTCAGGCAGCTGGAAATCCTTTCTGAAAACACTGCTGGCATCAGGGTGTAAAGATATGTATCCTGCTGCTGTCCTGCTTATTTTTGTGTAGTGCAAATTTTGCCTTCTGCTCAGGGCTGCACAGGGCTGGCTCTTCCCTGTCTCCTGTTTGTTTGACTGAGCAGAGGTGTGCTCCTCAGCAGTTTCAGCTGCACCATCACACGGGCCTCTTGGCATCAAAGTGTCATTGAAGTCTGTGCTTGCAAGCCATACAGTGAACCTTGGGACCCCCCTGTGCTGTGTCTGAGGGTGTGTTTGAAGCTCTTGTTGTAATATCTTTGTATGCACCCTTTCTTCACCTTGTTGTGGGGATGGACTCGACTGGGGATCTCCCTTGGGTCAGAAGAATTAGGTGGGTGAGTTTGGGCATTTGCAGCAGGGTTTCCATAGGGAGCTGATACTTCATATGTGCTACTTTCTAGCGACAAGGTGATACTGTGACCTTGTGTAGGACTTATTCCCAAAGAACCTGAAGTGTCATCTTAATTATTGGAACTATTATGCGCCACACTCCTGCTGCTGCTTTTTTTATATGGGTATAAAGAGGAAAAATCTGCATAGTAGACAGATCTAGGATTTTGTTATGGTGCCAGAGCTTAGTGACAGGTCTGAATGCTCATATGTACGGCTGGAGCCACGTGCTCCCAAAACATTCTGTACTCGGGAGCTTGGGACTGAGTAGTTGAATAGGTTTAGCTGTGTTACCATGTGTGTGATGCTTCATCCTATCCCTCTTCATGCAAACCTTTAAGACATTTGACAAAGCATAAACATTGTTCTCCAGCTGCTTCAGGTACACTCTGGTATCACAAACTTAAGAGATGGTGATCTTATCAAACACTAGTTTTCATTTAGTTCCTTGGACTGTGTCACATTCAGGAGAATGATTTCCATGTGACTCAGAGATCTTATTCCGTGGTGGTTCACACTGATGTACAACACCAAAGCCTCATCTAATTTAATCTAATGAGATGCAGATTGTGTCTCGCTGCTTTATTCTTTGTCCTGGCAGTGGAGCCCCCACAGGAAGGCACAGGTTGTCCTTGGTACTTGTCTGGTGACAGATACAAACACACACATGGGCACATGTCCATTGCATGTGGCTAGCAGTGTCTGAGCACCTCAACCAGTGAAGGCTAACCATCCATCTTTTTGTATTTTTACTTATTGCTAGCAACAATTCTTGATATTGCAATTGTATATTTGTGGAGTCCAAGCTCTGTTTGCCTGTTCAAAGCACTCACTTTGTGCAGTCACTCAAAAGGGATGCAATGGAATTGCATATTGTGTTTCAGTTCTTGAATTTTCCTCTCTTTGCAAAAGTCCAAGATCTGTTTGTTTTTCCCTGGGCTCCTAAAAGAAAAACAAACCAGACCTTGTGAGAATCATCGAAATGTTTTAAGGTTTGAGGGAAAAAGTAGGACTTAAATGTCTCAGTTAAGAGTATTAAGACCTAAAAATTCTTTTTACTGTCAAATTGGCATGATTTTGCTCTTATGATCCTGGTGATATGATCAAATTAATGCTATTTTTTTTGACTGATCTGTGCCCTTGTGTGACCATATTAAGGACCAGTAGCCTTTCTGTGCCTATTTGTACCTGATGTCTTGTCCAGATGCTTTTGGGCCTGGAAAAACCACCACTTTCTGTTTATCCTTAAATCTTTCTCCTTAGCTGTGCATTTAAATGCTTGTGTGCGTTGCAGCTCTGACACAACTGCAGAGAACTTTGTTAATCTGCCCACTGTCACTTGTAACAAATGCCATGACCTGAGCACCTGCACAAAGGACTGGGATTTGTATGAGGAGGGGGGAGTAAGGTTCTGCAAAAGAGAATATGACCCATGCTTATGTTTTCTAGAAGATATGTTGCCACTAAAAAAAAAAAAAATGTTTTAACAAGTATCCCAGCCAAACTGCTTCAGATGTAGTGTTGTTCTGCTCAAAGCTGTTTTGATGGAGTTGTTGCTTCTGTCTTCTGAACTGTGGGGAGAATATGCACATGCTTGTCTCTCAAGAATAGAAGTTTGTTCTCATGCAACACTGAAGGTTTTAAAGCTACAAACAAACAAGAAATCCTTATCTTTAAGTCCAACTGTGTACAGTCATGCAATAAATACACCTGGCCCACCCACTGGGGTTAAATGGGTTGCACCCTTCCTTTTACAATTGGAACTTTGCATGTTTAATTTTACATCCAACTGCATTTCTTTTGTAGCCTCTGTGTCTGAAATTTGGCATCCCAATGGCATGGGGGAAGAAAAGGGCTAACCTGTGGAGACCTCATCCTGCCCTTGAATGCCCTGAAACAGGGTAGTAGAATTAAATCTGTCTCATGGCAGATAAACCTAAAGTAAGGTGAGAAGCAGACAGCTTTTCTCTGTAAGAGGAGTTCACACCAGCTGCTCTCCTGCATCTGGAAGGGCATGGAAGAGATACGTGAACTTCTCCCCTGTGAAAGTTGGCTAAGGTGAAGAGACACTCCTCTGCTTGCAGTGGGACTGCTTTCTCTTCTGGTCTCTTTGGACATCCATTGTAGCTACTTGAACGTCTGCCTTCAAAAAAAGCACTCTTTCTAACTTGTTCTTTAGCCTCACAGTAAATTTTCAGGTTATGTGATATGCATACGGCCTTCTAGGAAGAGAGGAGGTGGGAAAAGGAGATTGGAAAAAAAACAAAACAACAAAACCAAAGAAAAAGTAGTTTTGTACAGTAAAAAAAACCAAGAAATCAAACCACCTTTTTCTGATTGCAAAGAAAATCTTGTACAGCTAGGCTGATAGGTTGCTTTCCTTTATTCTTTTTTGCCATCTCTTGAAGCTTTTGTTGCAGGTAAGGAATATGCCAGTGGAAAACTTCCTCCTTAGAAGATGTTGTGGTCAAGAGAAAAATTTCTTCTTTATTCTCCAGTCATTTTCTTAAATAATAATAGTAAAGAAGACTTCTTCTATATTGCATAGAAGTAAGAGAAGAAATAACTGTATTGTGCTTTTGGCAGGAAAGAAAAGTAATTTAAAATGAAAAATTGCTTCATTGAGGGCCTTCATTTGATGCCCTGAGCATAGATGAGAAAGACAAGGAAGAGGATAAACTGTCCTGTTTCCAGGTACTTTGACTCTTACTTGGTGAAGTTGGGCTCCTTTGGATGTCTGGGTTTGATAGGATTGGCTCGTGCAGCTGTTATGTCTGACCTACCCAGAGGCAGTAATGTCTGTACATCTATAATGTGCGTAGTTGCAAGTGGCTTTGCCCTAATTTGCCCAGCTTGTTAAGCAGTAGATGATTTTTGAGAAGCTGTCCTGCAGCCAAAAGAGGATGTGGTTTTGGGGGGTGAAGAAGGATTTGCCAGTGTTTTTACAAAATTATTTTTTATCGGTGAAATTAGAACCCTACATGTGCAGCACATACAATCTTGAGGAGGGCACTACAGGACAACAGCATTGTCTGAAAAAGTCTACCAGCTAATTAGACTTCTTTTGAAGATTGTAACCTCAGTGCCTTGAAATACACCTTTACTGATGCTTAATTTCTTACATTCATTAATGATGCATTTTTTGACAACTAAAGAATTTGCTTCATGGTGTGTAACATTGTGGGATTGTTTTGCCCTGTGGAGAAAATGGTTGGTCTTCCCACTGGGTTGAAACTCTCCTGTTTCTGCCATGCTGTGTTCGCAGGGACACAAGTCCAGAGCAGTCAAACTATTCTGCCTCTGGAGACAGACCAACCCCTCAGTGAGGGAATAAAAAATGCAATTGGCACCATATGATGCAAAGATCTGGCAAGTCAATGGCAGTTTTTCGAGGTGTTGAAGCCTCCAGTTATTCTTAATAGCTTCTTTTACAGTTCTGAGGTTGTCATAATGCAAATAGTATCACTTGTTAACTAGTAATCCATGTTTTTTAAAATAAAAATGGTTTCTTCTTCACTACAGGTTAGAATACTTGTAGATATATTTGTAGTTTTTTGGAACAAGAGTGTTAGAATTTGGTTCCCTGCCCTTAGATTTGTATGGGAAGATTTAATCGGATTTCCCTTTACTATCTCAGACTCTCAAGCCCTAAGTACCAGGCTCCACGCCTTCTGAATGTTAAACTAAATGGGAAATTTAATTCCTTAAGGTGCCAAATATTTTGTTACTAGAGTGTATTGAGCTCCTTCAGGCCAGAAACAAAAGTAGGTCAAGTCCTCATTCTGTTGTATCTGGCTCCATCTCTGGTTTGTTTGTTAGTTAAACATGATGGAAAAATAAGTGATCTTTGTGTTTACACAACCTGTTTTTCTGGCAGCTGTCATGGAATCTGAGAGCAGTGCTTTGTTAACCAGAGCTGATGAGCACCTGCATCTTCCAAAGCCACGGATTTCATGGGCAACTTCCATGGGTTTGGAGTACCCATGTGGCTGCAGTGTCACAGCTATGACTTTTGAAGTGGAAGTGTTTCTATACATATACTTTTTGGTGGTCATACAGTGTTGCAACACTGAATACCTATGCTTGCTGCTTGTGAATGACCAGCAAAATTCCTGCTTACATAGTTTCACAATCTGTTCCTTATGTTGATTTCTGATTTTGGCTGTTTGTTCTGAATAAAAGGTGGCAGATTGCTTTTTTTGGCATTGTGGCCAGTCAGATTTTGCAAAAACAAAAAGTTCATGCCATGTTCAGAAATATGTCAAACCAGTTCCTGCTTGTGAATGCCTTATAACCAGCCTGCCAGAAAATGTTCTTTCTCTGCTTCCATGATTTCTACTCCCTTGTTCCTAGCTAGGCTCTCATATTGGAAACACTTCTGATATGTGTGGTCCTTTTAGTGACTTCTAGCAGTCTTAGAAGATTCTCATGTCTTCCCAGTTAGAAGATGATCGTTATGAAAAGTACCAAATTTGAGAGCCAAGAAGTGGAATGAGTAGTACTAAGCAAAATGATTTTAGTAGCCTCTCACTTAAGGTACTGACCATTGTGTAAGAACCAGCTGTCTTTGAGTTTCAGGTGTTGAAGCGCAGCAATCCCCAAAATGGAAACATAGACAGGGGTGGGTCATTCTTAGATTTTTCAACCAAGACGAGAGGACCAGATCAGCTGGGTAGATGGAGGGCACCCACATGTCATTTCTGGGGCTGACTGTGGGGAAAAGAGGTAGAGCTGCATGGCCCTGCCATGGGCTGTGTGTCCCAGAAAGGGTCATGCCCTTGGTTCATCTACTGACACCAGTGTTTCTCACATAACGCAGCAGTTACACTAAAGGGGAGCATCTTGGGTTAACCTGGGGTTCATGGGAAGGTGAAACCCTGGGTGAATGGTGGCTGTACAGTTCATGCCTGGTAATATGAGCAACGCTTTAGTGTGCAGATCAAAGCTAAAAATATGCATTGCTTCTTTTAAATTGTTTTGCTACCTCTTGACTGACTGAATTCAGCAGTGCAGAACTCTTCTGAATGTGGTCCTGGCTTTTCAGGTAGTGAATATAGCAGAAAGCTTTAGACTTGCAGCATGGACCTAAATCTGTTTGAAATAAACCTAAAAAGCTTGGAGGGTGCAGGGAGTTCAGGTTAGTTTGTTGATCTGCACTGGCAGCTCCACTTCAGCTCAGTTGACTGTACAAGACGGTGACACAAAGCATCTGCAAGGATGTTGTGGAACTGTGGATCATGTTAGACCTACCTACTAAAACTTTTTTTTCCTTAATGAGCCCCTTGTTTCCAAAGAAGGCTTAAACTTTTAGCACTACTATTGCAAAATGAACACACTAGGATTTTTCACCATCATCTCAAGTTTATTTCTTATCAATGCATTGAATCCTTGAATGTCTTCAAGGATACTTGGCTTAATGTTCATTTCCTCTTGCTGCAAGTTTTTATTACTAAATAAATAAGAGCATTTGTTACAGCTGTGGGCCAGGATAATTCTTCACAGTACATTGCAAAAACATGGTTTAAATTTTGGCTTTGGATCTGGTACAGGGTTTGAATAATATGATACCTCACTTCCTGACAAACTCAGGGTATTCTGAAGACCGAATGAGTTGTCTGTAAATCTGCCTTGTCTTGGCAGATTTGGTTGTTGGGAAGGGGGGAGAATGGCAAAAAAAAGGACTTTTTAATGCAGTCACCTACTGTCTGTATTAATTTACTTTTGCAAAGTGGATTTGTTTACTATGTAAAAAAAATAGCTAACCAAACCCAGTATCCCACTAGACTAGGTGGTAGCTCCACGCAGTCTTAAAACAGGTCTTAATTATTTCCTTCACAACTAAGAAACCTGATGCTGACTCAAAATGGATAACATGACTTTGTGAGTTAAAATAAATATCTCATGCTAAGGTAATTAATTTGCAACACGAAACATAGCAGGCTTAGAAACCAGCAAAGATTTGATTCTACTCCCATTCATGTCTGGCTTAAAAGCCTATTTACTTCAGTGGGTACAATATTTTTAAAGATTTACAGCCTTATCCCAAATGTTGCCAAAGATTTACCAACCACATGCATTTGATGGAGCAAGGGGTCTATGGAGACACTTACGCACAAGACTGGAAAAAATTTTGTACTGTTGGCAGGCTTGCAGAAAAAGACTGAGATTAATGTTCAAATTAACTTGAGGGACATAAATAACAAACATGCTCCCTTACAAGCCCTGTCATGGTCAGATCACACCACACACTCATGCTGTGGGAGACTGAGGGGGCTGTGGACTGAACTAGCAGCAGCATCAGCCAAAATCCGGAGAGGAGGGGTCATCCTGGGGAAGAGCAGAGGAGGCAAAACTCTGTTGACTTTTCTGTGTATTTTTTGTTGTTCTGTGGTGTTGTTTTTGTATTTTAAATGCCATTCTCCAAATAGAATGTCCACTCCCACAGCTCTAGTGGTTTGGGACCTGCTTTTTTACCTTCCACCCTCTACCTGGAGGATCATAGTTTTCTTTTTCTGTGCTTTAATTCTTGCCTGGTTGTGCTATGGCTGTTACCCAAGCATGAGATGAGGAGGAATGCTTTTCTTTCTGACAAATCTATCAGGTAAGGGAAAAGCTCTCCTCCTGTGTGGTTTTCTGCAGTTCATCAGCAGGACTGATACACAAGGAATGGGCAGAGAAGAGTTATCACAACTTTATTCTAAGGGCAGTTGGTACCTACAAATATTTCTAACCCTGCAAGCAAGGATTGTAGAAAGAAGAGTGAATTTGCAAATTTTCTTGGCTGGGAGTCCTCAGCATCTAGCTCTGGTGTGAAGCAGTAGCCCTCATGCTGAAGGACAAGTGGCAATATCCCAAGGAGGGGAAGAACCTGCCTCCTGCTGAGGCTCTGGAAACCGGGAAACGATGGCTATGCTAAGCCAGTTTCCTAAGAGTTAACGTGGTAGGGTTGGCAGCAGAAGGGAAAATCTTCTGTAGGGCTGCAGGGTCTGGCTGGAGTGAAGGGGATAATCCTGATGCTACCGGCAGTGCAGGGGCTCCAGGTGTGCCCAGTGTAATGGGGAAACAGCCAGGGGTTACAGGATTTACAGACAGATGAGTCTATGTCTTGGATGGAGGTGGTGGGAATTTAAAGGAGAAATATTAAAAAAAGAAAAGAAATGGTTGATATGGACTGTTAGGCTTAGGGACAGATGGCTGGGGCTCAGGGACTTGCAGGAGGTATGGACGGATGTGTATCCAAGCTGCTCCAGGAAAAAGAGTTGTACTAGTATAAAAAGAGCTAATGGTGTGCTGCAAGAGTTGCTTAGTGTCACCCAGTGGGGCAGATTGATTTCCATCTCTGTGTTAGATCACCATTTCCAATCATGATTTAAATGAGCAAGAAGGAAATCTGATTTAAGTCGACTTATCAAATTTTACATGTGTACTTTAGTTACTTTTCTGAAAGCCTTAGAGTGGTCTGTACTGCCACAGCTACCCTTTGCTAACAGTGAATATATTTTTCTATTTATACAAGTCTGCAGTTTGCCATTTGCTTTGGGTAATGTATTTTTCCCATTTTCTGTTAAAAAATGATGAATGGTGCTTTTTCTTATTTGCTTAAGTTTAACTTCTGATTTTCATCAGGCAACATTTGGATGGAAACTGGAATCCAATTAATGAACGAAACCACCATTTAAAATTGTTTTCATTAGTTAAATCTGCTGGATATAGACAAAAATTCCTTATCAAGCCTGTTTTGTAACTAAAGCAGACTGATTTTTGCAGAAACAAAGCAAGTATTTACAGCTTTTTATGGACTGGATTAATTGTTTCTGGTCACCATGCTTTTGAAGAATCTGTTTCTTATATCTAAGAAATCTTGGTTTCTGGAGTTCTTTTCTTAAAACACAAAACCCCCGAAGAAAACACAGAACCCCAAAGCAACCTAGATTCTCCATCTAAGTGAACATCTCAGTGGTATCTGTGTGCCACAGGTACACAAGACAAACTTACTACGGTGGACTAGCCATGAGCCCATACAGCAAATATTTCTGGGGTAAAAGAGGTGGTCTGTGCATCACAGATGCTGGAGATGGTTACTTGCAAATTAGGGTGGTTGTATGGACTACACATCTTGGTGAACCTAGGCTGCTACTTTAGAAGATTTTCTTTTCACATTCCTGTCAGTTCCCAGGGCTGGGCTGACTTTGAATAAAACATTTTCTTATGTGGGGAAAAAAATAAACTGAATGAGGAGGAGGAGAAAATTGTCCAGGAGACCTCACTCTTGTCAAATGTAAATACACATATATATATTTTGGCTTTTAAATTGTAAGTATAGGTTTAAGCAAACTTGGCTTTAAGGGAGTGAACGTTGAAGCTCAGATTTCACAGAGTGGGAAATCAGTTCCCTAAATTTAGTGCTCCTAACATATGTTTAACATCTAGGAATCTATTTCTGATATAACTCATGTTAGGAGTTCCTGGAAAGCTCTGTGACTTATGTGGCATGGCATGGGTAAGATTAAATTATAGCTGATTTTCTTCCATCCTGAGATCCCCAGAAGCATCTGTAAGATTGATGGGTGGTGTAGTCATTGCATTATGTTTTGATGTGTTTCTTTTGCAGGATAAGTTTCCAGTAAATACAAAAGGATTTAAAAATTATTGTGGGTAAGGAGATGGACAGATAGTAATTTGAACTTGGTGTTGTGATACTCTCAAAAGCCTTAGTTAGATTTGATTTCTGCCAGAAGAAAAAAAGAAAGAGCAGTATGGTTTTTGAGTGGTTAAAAGCCAGCGTGCATAACATAATTTCTCTAAATCCTGTGTGATGTTATACTGGGGATGAATTTGGCTGTATGTATATGCCATGTATGTGCTACTCCAGACAAGAATTTTAAAAATTCCAATGTATGAGCAGTTAAATATTGACAGATTCTCCACTGTTCCTTAATAAACATGCCTCACTATTACATCAAAACGCAAGTTTATTGTTAAAGAACTTCAGTCACATAAGAAATAATTTTTAAAAAGTCCTTTAGGAAAAAAAATCTGGAATGTATCAAAAAGTCAAAACTATGAGGAGGGATGGGAGGAAGGTGCTACAGTGTACTGTACAGTTAGAACATGTACATCTTCTGTCTTCCATTGCCTTTGCTGCTGATGTTTTGTGTTTAAGGGTGAGGTAGCAAAAAGGAATTTCAGTGGTGAATTAATTCTAGCCAAGAAAGTGGCTTGAAATCAAAGCTGCGGGAAGAAGAGGGGGAAACTGCTCAGCAGGCAGATGGGCAACAGAGGGAAGGCAGGAAATATATGCAAACAAAAATAATGAAGTTTGATTTGTTTCTATGGTACAGAAATGTGTCTGGAGGTGGGTTTAGGTAGAAGCTGCTCAAATCCTGGAAAACCATGTCAAGTTAAATGTTTGATTTGCAGCAGTGTTATACAAATTAGGCTGGAGAAGTATATGAAAGGGAAAACTTCAGCAGTGGACTTTTGCAGGAGCTGGAGCATGTGTGGACAGTTGAATGTAGGGGTCAAGAAGAGGAGCAAGCAAGGGGGTGGTTAAGCTGTCAGGATTGGAATGAGGGGTTGCCTCTACACCCAGTGCAATGGGTCCTTGAAGCATAACTGGAAATCCCAAATGCTTCATGAACTTGTAGCCATTTAGAAACAGTTTTTTGTAGTGGTAAGATCAAGTGAGTACCTACAGTAGCATTTCCACATTACTGGAAATCTTGCTGGATTCACAGTGAACATGTAAAAGGACTTACTATGACAGCACTCAGGATGTTTGTAATAATGGGAGGAGAATATGAGTAATCTTCTGGAAAGTGGTTTAACATACATACTGAAGTGACTGGTATCTTTCATTACAAATATGTAGTTTTAGGGTGTAGTTTTGAGATCATTTTAAACTGATCTGTAGGCAGATTAAAAGGGGTGCTCCCACCTTTTCCCATTCCTTAATTGTTATTTCCTCTTTTGGTCCCAGATGGCCACTTGTGTGGTGCTCTGGTTATTTGGGTCAGGGACTCACTGCCTGCCTTAAAAATCAGCTGGATCTGCAGTCCTCAAAGCACACCAGGCACCCAGGGAGGCTGGGTGTGGAGGGCTGCATCCACATGGATTTACACCAGCATAAAATGCCTATGAATCCTAATGCCTTGTATGTGTGGAAACACAGGGTAAACTGTGCAACTGTTGGCAATCACCCAAAGTGTATCTGTTCCCGATATCCTATTTTTGGGTTTCTTCACCTGGTACATAGAGCTGTGCCTGGAATTTGTATCCCCTAAGGTTACAGTTGACTTGTGTTTACCGAAAATGAGGTGATAAAACTTGGAAACGAGTGTTTTATTCTGATTTGTTTATGGTTAATGCAGGGGGACTTTGCCTTGAAGGACTTAACCTTGAAAGAAGTTACTGAAATTTGAAAATAAGCAGGGATAGTGTTTTTAGGATTGCATCTGCTTTTTGCTTTGCGTTGCATATAGCAGTGGGTTTTTTCTTTCTGAAAATATCATAGAAAAAGCTGGTTTGGTGAGCTTCTCTGGGTGAGTCTGTATTCCTACAAAATATACTACTGAGCAAAGCTAAATGAGCATTTTTGGTCCCATGTGCTCTGCTTGCTGGTGCTCTGTGCTGGTCTGCATGGTAGGTACTGAGAAAGCAAGGATGAGGTCTCAAAAGACCTCCACACGAAAAGTGTTTTGTCTTATTGAGGATGAGCAAAACTAATTTTGAAAATACATAAGAGGGCTACACAGAGGAAGAAAAACTTTAGAAGGAGAGGTGTGCAGCGTCTTAAATACCTCCTAGTTCAAAGAAAGGCTTGTGTGAAATGCTTTCGAGAGGTAACCCTGACGGAAGCGGCCGGATCAATGGTGCAGCAGCGTAGCGGGTATTCGATGGTGCTCCGCTCACCTGGGACAGGCTCTTCTGAGGCTGCTAAAACAGTTGTGGCTTACTGTGGCATACGCGAGCCTGCAGTTTGATCACTGCTGCGCGGCACGTAAGGAGGATCTGGAGTATTATGGCATGCTCTCCAGCTGGGCTTTCTGCTTGAAAGCAATAGGAAGATGCAGTGATGGCTGATACCCAGTGGGTGCAATGCTGGGGTCCTCTCACTTCTAAGAAACACGGTGTTTAATTTACTAGCCTGTGTGAGGACGGCTGCCAGGGCTCCAACTGTTGCATAATGTTACACAGGAGGAATCACTGGCAGATTTCAAGCTGGCTATCATTCCAGATCACTCCCACACAAAGGAAATTGTAGCATATATGTAACTCTGAGGCTTTTTGTACTGCTCTCAGCACAATCTAAAATAAAAAATATAACTAGGAAACTAGAAAGAGTTTGCCTGCTCAGGCTGTAGCCCCTTTGCTTGTAGTAGCCTCACCTGCAGGCTCTTGCATGTGGAAGAGAATCCAGACAGCGACAGGTAAGAGTGAAAGCCTCACATAGAAGCAACACCTCAATTGTTTTTTAAAGTTCTAAGCATTAAAATTGTGAGTATTTTATACAAGATGAAAGAATCCTCTTTTGGCTCAAACTGGTTTTCATGTTCTGTGGATTTTGTGATTCCCAGAAAAAGCCAGACCTTAATACTCAGACATCACAGGGGGAAATAAGATTTCCCCCTCATTTCCATGCATGCCTGTTCCGTACCCATTTTCCTGTCAATCTGATTTATAATGTTCAAAAACATTCACTGCATTTTTCCTTCTTCCCCACAGCAACAGCCCGAGTCTGAGACTGTTCATCTGTTCATCCCAGCCTTGGCAGTTGGAGCTATTATTGGCAAGCAGGGACAGCACATCAAACAACTTTCTCGTTTTGCAGGCGCATCTATTAAGGTATTATTACACCAACTATAACTTTCTGCCTATTCTACGTGACGCTTTCAGCAAGTTTGCACAAGCCGTGCTTTTGTGAACATCCTCCCCCACTCCATGCTTAGAATGTGATGTGATAAATGGAACATTTGTTTATAAATCATCTTTTAATCTTCCTTGAGACAAGATAATTAGAAGCATGTTTTCAAACGTCTCCTGAGGTGTGAAATATAAGCTGCAAAGAAAACGACTTTGGTGGTCCTAGAAACAGACTTGTGCCTTAATGATGCAGTGCTTAAAGGCTTTCTCCTTGCTTTAGGTAAAGTGAAAATTGGTGGGGTAAATTCCCCTTCTAAATACAGCAGCACAGCTGAAGTTTCCTGCCTTCTTGGCTGCCCCTGCTCTGTTCCAGATGGATTGGTCTGGGCTGTCAGGCTCAAATGGCTTCACACTGAATTGTTCGTGTTGTAACTTCACCCGTGTGCTGCTCCAAGCTCTGGAGGCCAGTCAGTTCTTAAACAGCATGTTTACCTTGTTATCAGGTATAACATCCAAGCTGTTTGTGTATTGACCACCTCAGTGTAGCTGAGAACAAGATGGTTTGCAGAGGCTAACCTCTAATAGAAGCTTGAGTTTAAGTCAATTGGGTGAAATCTTTCTTGGCTATTTACAGGGGTTAGTACCAGTTGCAGTCGTAGGAAAGCCTTGGCTTTTGGTCACTAATGCTATTGTAACCACAAGTATCCTCTCCAGAAGCTTGAGCACTTTTTTCTTACGAATAGTATTTTCTGCTGTTTTATGCTGTAAAGATAATGTTTTGGCCTAAACTAAAAAAGAAAAAAGTTTAAAGTACAGTGTTTAGCTTTAGTATGCTGTTCGATGGACATTTTACTGCATAGATAAAACAATTGTTTTCTTCTCAGCCCTCTTTATTTCTGTTTCAGAGGGGTGATGTGTTTAGCGAGTGCTATGGCAGGGATCTGCCACAAGTCTGGGGCACAGGGCAGGAGCTGGCTGTGCTGAGTTGTGCTTGGTGAAGCTGAGCTTGGCTTGGAAGGTGTTCATCTAAGTATGCAGAGCAAAATAATTGGGGCACCCCGATTAATGAGTCTTGTGTGTGGTTTGCTGAGTGCTGATCTGTTTACTGGCCAGTCAACCAATGACACCCTGCCCAACTCCATCCTTTTTGAGCAGAATGTTAAGTGGTTATACTACCCAGATGGTTTACATTAGTTGAGCACCAATAATCATATTTTTAGGGGAAAAATGAAACAGAAGAAAGTGAGAGGTGTCAATATTTCTTTATCAAATCTGTCTTGCATGGGGCTGTGATGCATCACATGAATTTCCTCTTCCCCTCTCCATTCCCACAGTTTGTATCTAAAATTTAAGCAGTGTATGGAAGGTACTGCTAGGTGGAGAGAGAAATGTGAAACAACCTGGACCTTCAAGAAACCGTCCAAACTAGTTCTTCAGTTGGTCCTTGGAAGAGAGTTTAATGGAAAGGGAGTTTCCAGTGCTTCTCATGCATCTGGCTAACAGTGGCCTCAGGCTTCCTCTACTGGCTGGCACCCCTCTACCCCATGCATTTAACATTTCTGTGTTAATTTAAATTCAGATAAAAGTTTTCTCGAGCTCTGGTCTTTTGTTCCTTCACTAAGAATAAAGTAAAGAAACTTTGTGAAAATAAGATTAAATCTTAACAAAAGTGTACAGATACAGGGTATGCTTGCTAAATTGGGAAGCTGTATGTGTACTTATCTATTAAAACAATGCAACATCACCTGTTATATGGCAAAACAATGTGGAGCAACAGGCATGCTTCTGTATGAAAGTATTAAATATGGCAACTGGTAAATTATTCAAAACTTCTAACCTTCCCTCATGTTGACCACCTGCCCCCTGTCATAATGTTGGAGCGAAATAATAAATTGTGAATCAAGGAATCTGTGCTTTTAGCTGAGAGTTGGAGGGAGTGCTGCCTGAGTAACTTTTTACTTGCCAAACTGCAGTAACCATACTTTGTGGAGGAAATAAGTCTGTGCATAATGCTTGTTTTGAGTTGTGCTGTAGCTTGTTACAGCTGAAAGCACTTTACATCCTCCTGCATCCTGTGCTCATGCTGAGCTTTGTAGATCTGGTGAAACTCATCAGCCATGATGTAAGACCAACCTGCAGATGCACTGGGGTTCTGTACGAGGCTGCAGTGTTCAGGCTGTCACCTCAGAGGTTCACGTGGCTGTTGCTGAGCTCAGGTTGTGACCCAGTGCTGGGGGTCACTGCTTAGCAATGCAGGCTCAGTGTGGGACTCCAGCAGACTCAATTATTCAGCAAAAGAGAGAGGCAGAGATTTCAGTTTCCTGTTGCCCACCCTGTGCTACACTGCTGGGACCTGTTCTGAACCATTGTCATCTCCTTGGTTATAAACTCTTTCCAGAGCAGCCCTTCCTGATGAAAGATGAACCTTATGGGGTTTGAGTGTATCAAGTTGTCCGTTTGTGGCTTGGCATGTGGAAGATTGGTTGTTTTCTGGTTAGGAATGTAGGAATCTCAGAAGTTAAATTCACCACTTGTATATTATTTGTACGTCTAGAACTATTTTTTTCAAGGGCAGACAGATAAAACTAACACAGAATTCTCTTGGTTTACCCCTTCAGACATTGAAATGTTAGCTGGTATGTGTTTCTTTTGCAGCCTTCAGCCATATTTTACCCCAGCTTCTGAGAACAGGATATTCCAAGATAAAATCAAAGCAAGATATGTCCCAGAACATTGAGACACATATAAGATATAATGAAAGCTTGATGGAAAATATTTTTCCTAAAATTTTAATGAAGGTGCTGGTGTTCATCCAGAAAACAAGAGGAGACTGAGACAAACCACAATGTCCACTTGACATGAACGACAATTGTCAGGCTGAACTCTGTTCAGTCAGCTGCTCTAAACATGCCCTGAAATTTTGCCCCTCTAAAATACTTGTTCCAAAGAATTGAATGGATTTAGTCTGTTTGTTCTTACCACGTCGTGTCATATAAATGTACTGCTGTAAAATTTATGTGTATTTTTAGATATATCCAATTGGAATTCATAAATAATGAAAAATAGATATGCAAACCAGACAACTAGTATATAATGCCTTCTTCATCTTAGGGTATAATACGAATAATGTTATAAACTTTCCTTAGCAAAATTCTTTAGTGAAAATGATGCCTGGTGACTGGTAATTTGTCTGAAATAAACTACAGCTGTTAAATATGAATAACATCCCTTGCCAACAGCTGAGATGAAATTCTGTAGTGTTTAATATATTGCTCATTCAACAGCAGCTATGTAATACTAGATGCAACAATGGAAATGTCAGTTGTGATAAACAAAAGATTCATTTGGAATGTCAGAGGCTACTTTGAATTATTCAATGCCACTGGAGTCTGAGAACAACACCCACAGAAATCTTACTGTTGTGGTGACATGAACTGCTAAAGACCCTACAGGCATCTCTGTCTCAGCTCTAGTGGAGCTTAATTTTTATTTGGGTCACACATTGTCCGGTATAGAGGAATGTTTTGGATCTGATTAGTTACAACAGTAAAGTGATCTTCTGTTCTCAGGGGAAGGGATGCAAGCTTTTGCTAATGAGCAAAACTTGTTAGAAAGACTATTCAAGCTAGTGGGGTGGGTAGGGATGAGAATCTCAGTTTATTAACCAGATTTGTCTTTTTGAAGGCTACATGTCTTACATCACTCATAGCCACATGAAAATGCCATGTGGGATTCTGCCATATGTGGCTGTGTCTTTAATTTTCAGAAGTAAATTTGCTTATGGTGGTTTAGCCAGTTTCTCCGTATTTCATTACAGCTAATTAATGCACTTTAAAGAGAACAAACCTGTCATGACTGAAGTGTGATGCTACTCCTGTAACGAATAATTTTTCACTCCTGAACAGAATGTGAGACTGAAATGGGGAGGAGGTAGCTTTAAACTATTCCTTCAAAAGACATAAACATAACCAATAGCTATGTTTATTCATTCTAGATTGCCCCTGCTGAAGGACCAGATGCTAAGCTGAGAATGGTTATCATCACTGGACCTCCAGAAGCTCAGTTCAAGGTAAAACACATAAAAACTTGTCAGTATGTAGTGGCCTTTTGACCATAAGGGACAGTATTGAAAACAAAACTCTTGGTTCCAAGCATTCTTTATTCAGAATTTTAGTAAACACTTGGGTTTTGCTTTCCTTTTGCTGAAAGGTGTCTCATAGGAATGAGCAATACAGTACTATTAGAGGCCACATTCTGGTCACCTGAAAACTGGTGGGTGCTTCATGTAAGAAGGAATCAAGTCTAGCACAAAAATATGGCCATATTACATTCCTAAATTTCTATCTGCAAGTACCTTTGAGTTGAGTCTTTTAATCTGTCTTAAGATGTGCAACAGTTTCGTGTGCTTAACTGAAATAACAAAGCTGACAAGATGAAATCGAGTCTTCCCAGGTTGCTGTTTTGTGCAAAATGGAAAATGCTTTTTGGGTAGCTCTAAGACAAATGCAAGATTTCTAACTGTTTTTCCACTACAACTACAAGGAGATAATCAACTTGATTATCCCCTCTGTGTTCAAATTAAGTTCCAGAGTGCCCTTCTGCCTGAAACATCAAGGGATAAATGTAGTTACCCCAAAGGGAGTTGACTGTGCTAGGAGTGATGCAGGCAGCTCAGTGCAGCAGCCTGGCATCATCACAGAATGAGGCCTGGAGCAAGTAGAAAGTCACTTGAGAGCTTATACCCTGGCATAATTTTTTTGCCTGTTCTCATTTTTGACTTTGTATTTTTGCTTCAGGGCATCTTGCAAGAAGGAGGTGCACAGACTTCAAGGGTATCAGTTTCAATAATGCCTTTAGGATTTTTGGAAAATTATCAGGGCAGGTATTTTGTAGTGGTAATAAAAAATTAGATGCATTTGGGATTGTTGCTCAGTTACCATATGCATTTGAGATGCTACTGAAGGCAAAGCATGACTTTGAAGCTCTGTCTCCTCAATATTTTCTGTGTGCATGTGGGCTTGGCCACATGGGATGTTTCACATATTGGGTACTCTCATGGACTGGGGTAAGCACAAAGTCAGATACTGGCTACTCCTTTTCATCAGGTATCAGTGGACTTACCCTCAAGGAGTAGCATGCCAAAGGAAATCTGGGCATCCCTTATCCTAACTTTTCATGTAGGCAAAGGCTTGCCCTCAGGTTTACTCCCCAGGATAAACTGGGGGTCCCACAGAGTTCTTCTGGCAGCTCTTCTCTCCAACCTGGATCATGCAAGGAGGAAAGTGTCCTTTTTCTGCAACCCATACATAGGTTAAAACCACATCCATCAGTCACTTTACACGTGGGCTCTGCTTGCAAAGGTGCAGTAATGTAGTAGCACAGTCAATGCTCCTGAGTATGCTGGTCTTATGAAGGAAAGGGATTATCCCTTGGGGCTTCATTCAGCTCCAGACCTTTGTAGTCTTTTAGCTGCTCTTTGAGCAATGCCCTCTTGACTGGGATGGGCAGAGGGCAGAGCTCAGTCTTTCCTTTTATCACCACTGTTAGCCTGAAGCTGGCCTTACAGCCAGGTCCACACAGTGCTAGTGCTCTCCTTAAACTCTGACTAAGAAGGGTCTCCTCTCTTGGGACAGTGGTTGTTGGGGCACCAAGAGTGTAAGCTGGTGCTCAACAACTTGAAGAGGGAATAGCTGCTGCTCAAATGAGTAATGAGCTCTTGGAGAGGCAGTGCTATCCCAGAGTGTGTGACTTTGGCATCCTTTCCTTACTCCATTGTGTTCTGCTGCCTGTGATTCATGTCCACGGTAGCTGCACTGGCTGCATCCCTTTCTTCCTCAGCTGCTGCAGCCTGAGGCTGTTGCAGTGTGCAGGATTAGTTGTTAGCAAGGTCATGGGAAGGGAACATGCCACTGTTCAGAGCCTCTCCTGCAGTGCTCCCTAGAGTTCAGGCGTCCCTGTGACACCACTATTCATGCATGACTCTGTTGCCTTGGATCTGGGATAGACAGAAGTGGGATCTAGTGTAGACAACATATTTCAGCCACCATTTAAAACTGTGAAGGAGCTTGCAGCCTAGTTAGGTTGTTTCCTTTCCTAAAGACCTTCTCAAGAACTGAAAGATTTGAGATGTTGGAAGACCATCTACAATCTTTTTTTTTAAAAAGTCCACATCCCATCTTTCTTTATAATTTGGCGGTAATGTAAGCTCCTTTGAAGCATCTAGGAGCCACAGAGTAGAAGATCTGGTTGCCATTTCTTATTAATTCACTGATGAACTGCTGTGAATAAGGAAATAAAAGTGTTTAAAAATCAGCAGATTTTAAAAATCAGCAAACAAAACCCCTTACTCTCAGTGGACATTCTTCTTGCTATCTGGCACTTGTGTGTTTCCCAGAAAAAGGAACTGTGTGCTGGTTGGAATAATACTTTTCCCATGGTACTATTTAGATCTGGGCAGTTTGACTCCTTACTTTGGGAAATTAAGAAAGTGCAAAGTTAGGTATTTTTAAACAATATGTTGTAATGGATTGTAAAAGCAAGCTTTTTGCTCCAGTTGGAGTCTTTATCCCATGACTTGTTGGGGGTGTTGTGGCTTTTTTAGTTTAGCATCCTTAAAAGAATGGGTTTCTGAGTCAATTAATTGCATTTTGTGCTTCTGGGTGTAATAAAAAACTTCAGCCTGACTGTTCTTGTCTCCATCACTCTTAACAGAAATGCAATAGTCTCTTTCAAAAGCAATATTTCTACTGAAAAGCAGAATAATATTGATCCCTGTTAAATTGCTGTGTGGTTCCCTGGTTTGTCAAGCAGTCTTTAAAGTTGGACAGTGGTACTTCCTAGTCTGGTACAAAGACTTCTTTTAGAAAAAAGTGTATTTATTAGGGAAAACACTATGTCAGGATTGTGTCTCCTTTCTGTGGAATTTCTTGATGTTAACTGGATTCCAAGAAGACCATTCTCTAACTGAAAGCAATTTTGCAGGCTCAAGGGAGAATCTATGGAAAACTTAAAGAAGAAAATTTCTTTGGACCTAAAGAAGAAGTGAAACTTGAGGCTCATATAAAAGTGCCATCCTATGCTGCTGGTAGAGTTATTGGTAAAGGAGGCAAAACAGTAAGTAGCTGAAATAAAACGGTGTTGCTCAGTTATGTTTCATATTCTGGTGTGCATATATACATAAAGCTTAAACTTTTAGCCAAACTAATTCTTTGATGTTACATTAAAGCAGGAGCTATTTTCTTAGGTGTACTTGTTAAGTTTTCCTTTCTTCTACTGTGGAGTTGAAGCCAATCTTAGAATGATTTATTTAATTTCTAAATAAGTGGTAGGAATTTAAGACATGTTCAGACCTCAATATTACAAAAAAAGTGTATCTATCTTTGTTTCAATTAAATTGATGGCATTTCTTAGCCTCATTTGGTTGTATAAAATAACATAATTGAGATTTTTCAATCCTCAAGAGGTCCTGGTGCTCTAGTATTTTCACATGGTGCTAAGTCAGGAGCTAGATGGTATGTGAAAGACATGGTTCAGTCGTGGGTGTCCATCCTGAGTGCAACAGGGTCTGTAGGTTAAGTGTCAGGAGGCAGTGTGGCCTCTTCCACTACTTCCAGCAGTAAGAGGTTTGATGACAAACATGTCTGAGAAGCTGTTCATCTAAAACATTAATTACACAATGATAAGCATTTCTAAAATAAAATTAGTGTAAATGAGACAAAGACTCAAACATTACCTCTGCTTAACACTATGGAAGCCTGATAAGCTGCTGAAAATAATTTGAACAAACAGAACTTTTCATTGTTCAGTCTAAAGTTCTCCATCTTGTGGAGTTTTTTGAAGGAAAAGTGTGTAAATACTCTGACATTTTTCTTCGCTTTATTATATTATTTTTCTGACCTTACACTTTTAAACTCAACTGTAAATACTGTGGCATCTCTTTGCTTTTTTTAAGTCATGTATTTAACACTTTCTGTGTGTTGTATTTAGTCTTTAAAACACTTCTACAAACCCAGAGGACTTGGTGCTAATTTATGTTAAGAGACACAAGAGGCTCATCTTGCAGAGTGCACACTGCTGCATAAAGATGCTTTCTGTTAGTGAGGGGTTTTTAGAAATGTAGCTTAGAGGATGATGTTTCAGTGGTTGGTATCTTTGCGGCTTGGTGGTTGTATAACATTTGTTAGTTTAGAGGTTTCTGACTTGTACTATCTGTTTATAGGTAAATGAGCTTCAAAACTTGACAAGTGCAGAAGTTGTAGTCCCTCGTGACCAGACACCTGATGAAAATGATCAGGTGGTTGTGAAAATAACTGGTCACTTCTATGCATGCCAGGTAGGAGGACTGCAGTGATTTTCTGTATTGCCTTGATGTTTCCATGGTCTTTCTTTTGTAGCAATGTGCAGGAGTCAAGGGATGGAAGACTTCTGCTCAGGATACAGAAAGCACTGCTTGCCAGGCTCCTCTGGTTGTATTGCTGCAATTAACTTTCCTCATGCCTTTGAGAGAGATTTATAACAATACTGCATGCTTACATATGCAAAACATCCTCCTTAAATTCTTCTGTCCATCTATGCAGGCTCTGGCACTGCTAAAACTTTCAAAGCAAAAGAAAATCCAAGTTGTGATTGGGCTGAAATTCAGAAGGAACAGAGACACAAGCCATCCCATAGTATCTGGAAAGATCTGCACCCATATATGTAATTTGTCCCCCTTGCCCAATCTGTTGATTTAATAGCATAAAGAAAATGATAACAAGATTCCTTCCTTCACTTAACTCAGACTTATTTCTTTTGATACTTTGCTACAGGTGGCTTGTAGTTCAGAAAGGAGATGGGGTGGGTGGGCAGTCCTGTAAGTCTGACCTTCTGGATACCCCAGTGCTTAAAAAATTTGTACGCTCTTTATTAAAACAGTGGTTCTTATAAAAGATTAGTATTTCCTGAGGAGTAAAATGCAGGCTGTAGCTTCAATAATCTCAACATTGGTAGTCATCTCCCGATTCTCACGCTTTCTATATAACAGATCTGAAAACTGACCATGCAAGTACTTGTGGTAGGTGAAAAGGGAAGTAAAATTAAAATTTGGGTTGTACATCATGATTAATCCTAAGTGTACTTTAATTAACAAGTAAGTTTGTCAGTACTAGGGATTTGGTCATTCCAGATTTTCTTAATTCCAGTAGCATCTCTTGTTGGTTGTAAACAGCAGTCCCTGCAGCATGGCATCATGATGGGTTGTTTCTTCTTCTTTGTGTCCTTCAGCTTGCTCAGAGAAAAATTCAGGAAATACTGGCTCAGGTAAGAAGGCAGCAGCAACAGCAAAAAACATTGCAAAGCGGACAGCCTCAGCCAAGACGGAAATAAAGGTTTAGGAAATGGCCCATCAGAGACAGATGCCAGACCAAAGACAGACTGTGCGACGAGAGACGGGTGGTGAGCACCTGTTGAAGATTTATGCAGAAGATCCACCAAGCCAATCACCTGTTCGAGGACCAGGCAACCGTTGAACGCTGTCTCTGAGAATGTATTCTTTAGGCTCTCTCAAACTTTTGAAACCCAGCTTTAAAATAAGGACCCCTTCACTTCCCTTTTGTTCTATTCTCACAATTTAACATAAACTCGTTAGTCTTTTTTATTGTTCTTATTATTCCCCAACAATTTTAGAACTTGGTTTAATGAAGCTTTCTCTTCTGAGTTCACTGGTTAAAAAAAAAAAAGAAAAGAAAAAAACCAACAAAAAAAACAAAGAAAAGGCATTGCTCTTATAGGTCCAGTTGTAAAAGAAGAAACACATTTGGAGGGTGGGATTGCGGGTGGGCTAGGGTTAGAGCAAGGGTATTGACAAGAGTTTAAGTGTTAGTCCCAATGTTGAAACAAGTGGCATTTTTTAAAAAGAATTTGGTTGCATTTTTACATAACACTGCCATGAATAACCTAAGGGAAGTGTTGAATGGTGTTGGCCAGGGCATAAAAAGATAAATATGCATTTTACTAAACTACCTCAGGCATTTAGTACCTCAATGAGAAATTGTTCCTTTTTTGCTTTTTTTTTTGGTATTTTGTATACTTTATAAAGCTAATAGTTCTTGAGCATTTTATTTTTTTAAAAAAAATTAAAATTTGATCAGCCACCAGCCAGGAGTACTACAGACTTATCGGGGAAAAATATAGTAGAGCACTTCTAGCTGCTGGCTGATGGGAGTAAGGTGGGTAAAAAAAACACAGCCTCAGATTTCCTGAGGGCTTCAACACCATCATTTGTTTAAAAAAAAAATTCAGTGAATGTTCAAAAGATAGTGAATGATGCCAACATTCTGATAGCAGCAATGCCGTTTAGTTTTCTTTTAAGATGGGATGAAAAAGTTTGTGACGGTACTTTTTTGGGAACAGGACAAGGAAGTGATGGCAAGAGGCTGGGGTTGGGGGAAAAATTTAGAAGGCTGCAAGAGGCTGAATTTTTTTTTTTGTGCTACTTGATTGAATGCATGAACCCTTTGTGCCTTTGACCATCACTACCTAATAATGCTACATTTAACCATTTGCAGCCCATTTGGACTTTGCCATTTTGTTCAAAGAGCAAGCTTCATCTTCAGTTTGATAGAACACTTGATCTGCTGGAGCATTTTTGAGGCCAGGAGGGTCTCTGCTGTCTGCAGATCACATCATACTGCTTTCAGTTACCACGATGGGGGAAGGTCAAACAGTGTTTGATCACATTGAAAGATAATGAAAGGCTAAGTTTACATATCCAGCCGCTGTTATGGGCCACACTAAGCCACTTTGAAGGTTTTGAAAATGATTACAAGAAAAAAAACAAACAAAACAGCAACCTCTCTAGCCTGGCTTATAATAGATGCAGCAGGATTTATGCACGTTCTGCAACCAACCATTAGAGGAGAACAAAAAATGTCAAAAGGCAGGGATAACAGGAAAGTTACCAAATTGTTTGATTTCCAAATGTAATTTGAATGATGATTGTGGTAATAGTGACACATTCAAGTTTCTACAATAAACTTCAGTCTACCTCAGTTTAAGAAAAAAAAAATGTGGCAACACATGGTGCATAAAGACTGCTGTGTGTGTGTGTGTGCGCGTGCGCGCCTGTGTGTGTGTGGTCGACAGAGCCATGCTATTACCTCTGAACCTTTTTTTGTGATGTTTTTTTGTGCATGAGATGATCAGAATCACCATGCTGCACTGATTTGAGGGGCACAGCGAGCAAAAACATTTGTTTCATCATTTTGTTATCTACCTCTTAGGTTCATGTTGAAATAGAGGCATTACTACATAGACTAGATAATTTTCCCAAAGATCATTGTTGTACAGATTAGATAATTTTGAAAATGGTCTGAAGTGTTTTTCCTGCATCTCTTCTTTACTAATTGGTTTAAAAACCACAAACTTATGTTGTAGTTTTAGCAAAGAAAAATGAGTTTCTTTTCCTTTTTTGACAGTGACCTTCATCTAGCCTTTAGGATAATTTTTTTTTCTTACAATGAATTTAAAATTACTGAAGTATGGAAAGTACATAGCATTTTAATTTTTGTTGAGGCTTAAGTCAGTCGGACGTTCCTTTCTTAACATTTGAGAAGGATTTGACTTCATTATTTTCCATTAAAAATTACTTTACAGATAGGCGCTGCATTTGCATCTGCTGATTTAAATACTGTCATCTCTCTTAAATTTCTAGACTTAATATGGTATCTCATGTTTTTCTTTTCAATTGAGACTTGGTAATTTGGAGTATTTGGGAATAGCTAGAAAGTAAATACTGTAAATGATTTCAATATCCACAAAGTATGGATCATTTTTCATCTGTAATGTGCCCCCCAATGCAGCTCTACTTGCCAGATGCCTCTGAATGGAATAAAGAGTTTAACTCCTATCATCAGATAAAGTTGTGTGGTGTTTTTTTAAATTAACGAGGCATAGGGACAGACTGTCCTGAGTGTTTGCGGTGCTTTGATCAAGTTGGTTTTCTGTCCATAATAACTGGATAAGGATGAACAGTAACCTACAGGTATTCCATAGCTGCAAGGACAGCCAGGTTACAATGTTTGCACTTCCTAAACCAAGCAGTGACTTCTGTGGCTTGTAATTCATCTTCTCCTTTCTGTCTAACAATGCCCTACAGTCTGTAGGACAACCTATGGTTCATGGTTTGCCTTGCACCATTCGCTTAGGCTGATTTGCTGTGGAAGGAATGTGGACTCAACAGCCCTGACTGTCACAGCAAACATGAAGGAGATCAGAAATGCAGTCATTTCTTTGTGGGGTGGGGGGGGAGGGGAGGCAGTTTTTTACCCAGTCTTTACTGTGGTGGTCTTGGAGTGATGAAGCTTTGTAATGAATGTGGCCCTGGAAGCTTGGACAGGCAGAACCAGTCACCCTAGCAATAAAAGTGCTGGCAACCTGTGTCTTACCCCCAACCATGACCACCCAGACACACCACTTGCCAGTGAGGTGGTATCACCCCTCCATTTAGATCCTTATTAACATTATTTGGAGTAGAAATGAGACCAGATGTTTAACTGGTGCATGCTTTCACGTGAGAGGGAGGAGCTGGGGAATGAAGGAGCATCATGAATTACATAATTCTGTATCTTTTTAAAGAGAATTGGAAAAGCCAACTTGTTTTCTGAACTAGTGCACCCTCCTACTTGTCTTCATAGCTCATTTCCTGGGGCCAACCAGCAGAAAGAGGGAATTGTAGAAATTATGTCTGTAGAAGGCACTGCACAGAGTACTGCATTTCACAGGGTAAGCTCATTTCTCCATGTCAGTATCGAGCTTTCTTCTCAGAACAAGCACCCTGCCATTTGAGCAACATAAAAAGTCAAGCCTTGCTCTGTACTGCTGGTGCATTTGTGACAGCTCAACCCGTTTTAAGCATTTGCTTAATCATGACATTTTTATTTGCTTCTAACCTTCCAGAGCTTTTCTTCTTAAGCTGCAATTTCCAAGGCATGCGCTCTTTGTATCAGTTTCCATTAACTGGAGCATGTATGCTGTGCAAGACAGCCTGGGCTTGATATGGCACTAGGGTGTAGGATTCTTAAACAAACATGGAAAACTGTTGAGAAAGCCAGGCTGGGCTGTAACAGATGTTAGCTCAAGTGAAGGACACAAACTGCTTGAAAACAAAGTTACTCAGATGCAGCGCAGGAATCAGTGAAATTATGACAAAAATTTCACGTCAAGGGATCCTTCACAGAGCCAAACCTACGTGCACCTGTCCAGGAGGACTGAATGCTGAATTTACAGACCCATTGCATAAGTTGCTTGGTATTTTTATTTTACCCAAAAATCACCTGATCTATTCAACTGGAATCACTCCCAAATGTTTTCTTTCCAAAAGGGCTCTAGTGTTGCACAGTACTGACTGTCCAGGCTGTCTGGGTTGATTCCTGTGTCCCAGCTTCTAGGGAGTATCAGGCCATAGTCTCACAAGGCTGGCAGGTAATGTGGTTGGGGTGTTGCAGTAGCTCAGCAGAGATTAGAAATGCTTCTGTTAAATGGATGAAGACCAAGTTCTTTCCCTGAGCTGGCAGTTCTGATTGTTTAATAGCAACCAGTGGATGTTCACAGAACTCCTTTTCACAATATGCTTTGGCAGTTGTCAGTTACACTTGTTTATTTTACTGGTTTTTGTCTCCTCTGTTCTCATTTTTTCTGTCTTGTCTTACAGACTAGTACCCCTTTTCACCTCTAAGAATCCTAGCCTGCTCACACAGCTGTTCCCTCTCTTACTGCTATTTCTAGATACTCCTTTTGTTACTGCTCTTTCAGATAGGACACTGTATGTGGTTCTGGTTACTAAATGTGGGCTCATACAATGGCATAGTGACTGCTGAACCTACCTCTATTCATCACGTTACTTATCCATAGCAGCAGTAAAAGGCAAATGTTTCAGGGAATGAGTCAAAGTTACTCCTACGCATCCCTCCTAGGAGGAAATGCCTGATTTAGAACCCATCAGGCTGTAAGACATCCAAGGTTATCTTCCTCCCATGTGATACTTTCAAGAAGTATCATGAAGCATTTTGAAAACCTTTCTCTGTAGTTGTATTTCCCAACAAAATACTTGTTTTGTGGGCAAAGATGTTTCATCTGCATGGCTTAACTACACTTAAAAAATACTCTTTGCTTAACTGCAGAACTATACGCTGCCTTGTATCAAAGAGCAGGTGAACTTGGAGGCAGTCATTCCTGAAAGAACAGAGGTTAGACACAGCAAGACAACATGGCATGAAATAGAGGGAGAAGTGGGTTTCGGTTTGTTTGGGTTTTTTTAAACAAGCACACATACTTCCTCCTGAACACAGCTACAGGCACAAAAACCAGGCTCACGTTGAGCATTACAAACAGCAGCTGCTGTGCAGGGCAGAGATGCAGACAGGGCTTGCAGTAATTTGTGGGGCTATGGGGAGAAAAAGGTGATTACCCTCAGGATCTCCTGTTTCTGCTTTCTGATACATGGCAGGGCAAACTTCTCCAGGAGGAAGAGATCCTAATCCAGTGATGAAACCCCTGCCCTGAAGTAGAGAAAAGCATCTTGTCTTACACAGAGAGGTTGGTTACCACCTTGAAGCTCTTCTAACTGGTTATCAGGCCATGCATCAGTCACGCTAAGAACATACTGTACAATGACTTCTGAAAGTGCTGAACAGTCCATTAGCAGCAAATAATGCCCAGTGAGCAAGAGCTTCACTCTTTTTTGCCACTTCAGAGAGTTGAAGGTTCTCACTGCCATAGTGTGTTGTGTCAGCGTCCCTTTTCAGAAAGTAGGTGAGTGAAAAACTAGGAGAGGAGTCAACTGCACATGCAGAATGAGCTGAATGCTTTAACATGAAAACAAGTAACTGACGCACTTCAGTTTAGGGCTTGTTTATTATTATTAAAACCAGGTTTGCCTTGGCTGGAAAACTGATTTACTGCTCTGATAACTCAAAGCACATTTATTTGTCACTGCTGCTCTTGGCTTTTATGTTCTCAGTAACAGCAGTCTGTTTTCTGTCCCCCTTCAGACCATGACTTGCTTTATTGTGACCAGAAGCAAACGGCTTAACACAAGAAGCATCATCTCAACTGTACTATTTTACAGTTTTTTCTTGCAGCACTCCAGTCTGTTTTGCAGTGCTACTACAGGGTGTCTTTCAAAAATATTAGAAAAACAATTACTCTAGAGGCTGAGCATGATTTCCAGCTTAAGAACCTGTCTTTGCCCCACTCTTGTCACTGCAAACTCCACTAAGACAGTGGCTCCCCTGGGAAGCTCTGATAGGATTCCTTCTTTGACATTTCATGGTTGGACTCTTATCTTAAGGACTCTTACCTTAAGGGCTTTCTCCAATCTTAATGATTCTGTTATTCTGCTCACCTTAGCTTGTTCAGAACTCTACCTAGGCACATCCAATAAAAACACTGTTTTGTACTGATCAATCGTACTGACTACTCAGTCAGTTCCCAAGACTTATGCCTCAGGCACACTCATTCTCTTTCCATGCAGTAGCTGCTTTAAGTTCTTGTCTCAAGATGATCACTGCTGTTAGGAGTCAGTCCAAATATAAAGTCTTTTGGCAGGGACTGTGGAGTCATCTGTGCTAACTGGTCATCGTAGGGACCAAGAGTCCACAGCTTCTCCAATTCATAAACTTCTCGTGTCTCTGGCAGCATGAAATGCACCACTATGTCACCTGCACAGAACAGAAATTCACAGTAAATTAATGGGAACAGTAAAGAACTACTATACCTTCAGCTGAGCAAGGAGTTCAAGACTTCCACCCCTTTTCCAGATAGATACAACATGTCAGCTGGTAAAGGTCCCTTCCTAAGCTGCTGCTTCCAGCTCTCAAGCAGTGTTAGGAACTGGTCAAAAGACTCCAAGACTACAGTAACAAAATATGAGGCACAATACTTTAAAATAAGACACTATCACAGACTCCAAACCAAAGAAACTATGACTTCTATGGGACAGAAGACAGTCAGAAGGAATTTTACTTGAAAGAGTCCCCCAAGGTGACAGATGGATTTTCAGCTTTCTTGTATTGCCAACAACATTCAGCAAAAGCCAAGTAATTTTTCCTAGGTGTGTTGCTCATACTTTGCAGGTGGTTTTTACAATGAAATAGGTCCAAACTTTGATGTAGTTAAGTTTTTCTGGTTTCATTAATTCTGTGCAAACAACAGTAGAGAATGTTAACTCCAGTGTTTGTCTAATGCACTTCTTTGTAGTTATGCCCTTAAATTCCAATTGATTTTCAGTTACTACTGTCAATAATTATTATAGTTAAGTAACCAAGGCTCAACATCAGTGGTTGCAGTGCTCTTCATTCATCCATGCACTCTTTTAGGTCAAAACACCAAGCCAGCAGGTGAGATTCTAAAAGTAGCAGTGAAGGAGAAAAGCTTTTTGAATGCAGTCTTTTATATTTGTGTAGAGTTTCACACTTGTAGAATAAAGAATTAAACTCAATTTCTTAGGACTGAGGTTTAACCCCATGTCATGGTATGATCTGGACAGTGAAAAAGTCTGTTTAATAGCTCACTGTTAAGGCAGTGTACAATGAGCCCCCATTTACCCAAACACGGATTACAGAAACGTGAGGAAACTGACTGAAGTAGCTGTTTCTTCTCCCACTATTGTTATCTTCAATTTATTAGGACCTGTTTTAGCCACTGAAGAGTGGCTACTGTTTTTTCTTAGTGCCAAAGATATTTAGTGGAAAATCATTTAGTATCTCAATGAGTTCAAGCAACAATGGGAATTCCTGAACAGCAGAATATTGTGAACTTTCCACAGCAACCAGGGTTCATGGTGAGATACTTCTGTCAACAAAGAGCTCATGCAAACTTTGTTTTTGTCAGATTCACAAATATTTACCAAAATCAATGCACAGCCAGTCATCTGTCTCTTTTCCTTCAATCTGAGCATGAGGACCACCATCTTCTTTGAGATGCTTGTACTGAGAAAAAAAAAACGAATGGCAGAAAATGAGATCTTTTGCATTTACTCAAAAGCACTCAAACTTAACAGAGAAGCTTGACTTTGCCGAGTTGTTTTAAAGCTTAACTGGGTTAGATTACTTCATGTTGGTTCTGGGGTCGGCACAAAAGAAAAAGCTTAATATACACTTGCAGTAGTGGAAAATAGGCACAGATTTCTCAGATCTGAAATCCTAATGCTCTGGATTCCCATACAGTTGTCCAAGAATTTTGTAGGTATATTTTATCAAGATGAATACTAAATACAAGTGCTTGCAGTAGTCTTTCAGTTACTGGATCCCTACAGCTGCCACCACCAACTGGTTTTATTTCCGATAATAAACAGTGGTTTACACTGACAGGTTGAGGACGCAGAAATGGAGATGCTGAGCTTATTCTCTTCTCAGATGGAAGGGAGCGGGGCAAAAAGAAGTTTCATCCCCTGCCGTGAGGAAGGCACTCAAACCAGCCTCCTGTCTCTTGAGGGCACGTGCCCAACACTTGCTGCACGCTGCGGGGAAGCACGACCAGCACACAGGTTTCCACCTGGGAACCGCTGCGGGAGAGGAGAGGGGGCAGCTCAGAGCAGGACTGCACGCAGTCAGCCAGGGAAAGTGGGTAGTTCCCCATGCAGCACATGGTTTGAGACACTCAGCTCTCCCCAGCCAGTACATGAAGAACCCAAGCACCCACCAGAGCTGGAGAAATTTGACAACTCGAGGCTGAAGTAGGGTCACTTTCAGACCTGGCCATAATCTACTTGTTCCTCTACAAGGAGTATCCATAGAAATGGTTCCAACAGTCCTTTCTGCCATGGAAGACAGAACACAAAATAACATGTACAAGCATGGCTGACTGGCAAATGAGTCCCACTTTACTGGGAATGCAATTATCACAAAATGCAGCTGTTCCTGGTTGTTCCACACAATGTTAGCTGCTGGGTAATGACCCTAGTTTGCAAACCGGCACAGAAAACTCAAAATGGTAACTCAGAACCAGTTCTACCTTCTTTTCTTTAAGATGGCTTGTGAGATATCTTCAAAAGACTCCAACAGTCTGCTCAAAATGCTAAAAAGCCCTGTGTGCACTGCCATCAGCTATCATCTGAGTTGGTTGCAAAGGCTGATACCTGTTACATGTTTCCAAGCCTCATCTTTAGAGGCTGTGTCAGGTGAAGAGACGACAATAAAGCCAAGTATTAGCTTCTTCCTCTAACATGAAACCAGATGGGGATGTGGGACTTTGCCATTTACAAGCTCCTAGAAGCAAAGCAGGAAGATCTCATGCTACACCTGAGCACCTCTGTGTTTTACTGTGAGTAAATCATAAGGGTTTAGGAATGGTACTAAAGCTTAACAGCTGCCTGGCAGCACTCTGGAAGCACCTGCTCTGCTTTACATCTTAAGCTTCAGCTACCTTTTACCTAGAAAACTTCCAGTGTGAGATGAGCTCAGCCACTTCCAAGTACTTGCCCAGGCTTCCCAGCTTCTCAGGATGCCCTCTTGGGACACCATGTCTCCCAAGAGGCTCTGCCCTTGCGAAGTTGCTGCTTTTACAGCCACCAGAGGCTGCAGCCATGTGTTTCCAGGGCAGGTCATATTCATTGATTTCTCCTGGTCTGGGGGGAAATGTAAAGCTCCTGAGACTAGCAAGTTACATAAGCAATAGAGTACATATTAAGCACTTAAATTTAGAATACTCAAATCACATTAACGCAACTTCCAGCTTAAGGCAAAATTTTGGTTTGCAAAGATGCATCAGTTTCTGCAGAGAACACAAGAAACTCCCCATAGTTGTTCAGAAAGGCCCTGAAAAGCTAAACCATCTCTCCCGCTCTTGGTTCCGCCCATGAGCCTCATAGCTGAAACCAATGGGACTGGAAGGAAGAAAGTAAAACCAAGAGTGAAAGGAAAAATACGGTCAGGAAGGGAAAAAAAGTGGGTGGTGAGAAGGCAAACTCCAGGCTGAGTACAGACAGCTGACTGAGATGGGGGCTGGTCATATTTCACATGCTGAGCTTTTTAACAGTTGCATGGCTCTTCTCTGGCAATAAAGTTTCTCCCTCCCTGAGTTTGGCCCTCATCCCTAAGACCTATCTATAATTTAATTCTGACCTCTATTTCTGTACTGAAAAGTTCCCTTTCTTCCATAGCCAAACAGCACAGGACTTCTGTGCAAGGATGGCTGCTGCTGCTTCTCCTCTCCTGCAGCACACACACAGCAGGGTGACTATTAACTACCAGTTTGCTTTAAGCTCATGAGGGGATCCTGTGCCTCTTAAGAGGCTGTATTTTTTCCAGCCTTACAATATACCTGAGAACATGGAAATTTTAAGGATTAGGGTTTGAGAACAGTCAGATAAAGCTATTTTGAATGACTGGGAAAAGTAGTGGTGCTTGCTGGATGAAAATAAAAGCAGACACAAGTTGTCAACACTATCTCACATCACTTCTGTTCTAGCCACCTAGCTGCAATGTCCCCAGTGTTCTACATACAGAGAGGTCTGTTTCTAAAACATATTGCCTGTATTTTGTGTAGTACTGCTAAAGGAAAAACAGGTACTTGCCAGATGTATTCAGGACTAAATTACATAATGTCATCAGTTTCATCTTACCTGGTACACTCCTACATATGCAATCCTGGCGAAATTCCTTTCACAACATTTAAAACCATTCCCAAAACCCAGAGAGGGCAGCAAGAACTGTCTTACCATTTTCAGCATGTAATTTGCCATTGCATGAAGATGTCGTGTTGAAAATCCGCTCACAATTATAAAATAATCACAGTATTTTATTTCTGGAGATAGCTGGATGACACAGATGTCCTTAGCATTTTCTTGCCTCAGCAGTGCTACAGCCAAGTCAATGTTGAACTTTGGAAGAACAGTATCTGGAACACATGGAAAAAATAGTACAGTGGCAAATTTTCTTTTTAATTGCAAAAATAAACCATTTAAAGCCATAAAATAACAATTAACAATTATAGCCTAAACTAGTCACTCACTGTGGAGTTTGATTTGATACTGACAATGCAACAATGCAGATCTTTCAAAATCATTTTTACAACCACCAAAGCTGAGAACTAAGCAATCTTCCAGTAAAAAACACTATCACTAGATGCAACAGTTACCTAAATGAAACTTTGGTTTTTGCTAACTTACTTTTTTCTTGTTGTTGCCATTCAAAAGTCAACAGTATCATCACACTTGTCAATTGAGATGAATTAAACCTAAGTACTCCAACAGACATTATTAAAACAACAGAATAAATTGAAAATATTTCAGAACAATGCTTTTCAACAATCTGTGATAATACATTGTGATGAAACTGTTCTAGAATATTAAGTAGAAGAAAACAGTATTTTGAAAACGGAGCTGACACGATGCAGTGTGAAGACATTTTTTATCTGCAGACTGAGTAAAGCCACTTTTTTTTCTCTTTTTCCCTAGCCTGATCTGCTGCAGAGGATTATGATATTGCACACAAAGCTTTAGTCTTTCAACAGTTTGAGGAAGCCAGCTTAGAAAACAGTAAATCAGTGCAACTATGTTCTGTTAACACCATGAAATCAGTTTATTTCTAATTTGTCCTAATTAGGTAGATGGAACTTGTTTGTACACTTTAGGCATAATTTGAATCTGTCAGCAATGCAAGTCTGCCACTATAAAGTGAACGTTAGTGCAGACTGAGCATCAGCACAAAGTCAAGCTTTATATTTCCCAATATAAAGAAAAAGCCAAACAAAAGAACAATAGCTACAATTATATGCATGAATGGGGATATGAAATTGGATCAGATCTCTGTAAATGGAAGGCTTTCAGCTCAGGGCACTCTTTCAACTTTTTGCTGTGGTCACACATCTAGAAAATTAGCAGTGGCCACAGCTCCTCCAGACACAGCGGTTGCAGAAGTGAAGTATTTGCCTGGTAGCCACATGAGAAGCCTCCAGAGCCTGCCTGGAGAACGGATGGCCTCAACATCACCAGGCACTGATCGTCACGGTCAGATGTAGGCTAGAGGAGCTTTGCTGAACAGCGACAGCCACAAACCAGCCCTGTGCACACAAGGCTTGTGCCTGTAAATAGCCCTCGCGCTTCGGAGGCCGTGAGCTAACGGGGCGATTGCGAGTGCACGGCACAGCAACGCCTCGGGCTCGGCACCAGCCCCGTCACACAAGTGATCCTGCACACGGATCTACACACGGGCTCCCACCACACCAGCCCCACTCCTCCCTCCCTTTCCAGCAGCGCTGGGGAGGCGATGCCGGCCCAGTGCTGCTGCCGTGACCCCGAGGCCCGCCGTGACCCCTGAGGTGAGGCCGATCCCACCGCACTGGGCACGGCGAGGATCCTCCGCAGCTGCAGACGCGATTCCACGCGTGCCGAGCAGCCCCTTCTTCGCGAGGAGTCACATTCCGCTCAGGGTCCCGCTGGGCATCGCTGCCGCGCGGCCTCGGGTTAGGCCCTACCTGCCACCTGCCGCCGCTCCGCCGCCGCCCCCAGCGCCCCGGCCCCGGCTCCGCCTCCCGCCGCCGCGCAGCCCCGACCCGGCGGGACCCGGGGTGGCGGCGGCTCCGCCCGCGGGACGCCCCCGGCCGCGGCCCCGAGCGGCCGCAGGAACCGCCGCGCCCCCGCCAGCGCCCGCCACATGCCGGCCCTCGGCCCGCCCCTCCCCGGCCGCCCCTCCGCCATTGGCCGGGGCGGGGCCGCCCCCTCCCCTCATTGGCTCAGCCGGCCGTCGCTCGGGTTGCGGCGCGCGCGCGGCGCTGCCCGGAGGTGGCGGCGCTGCCGGGGCTGTCCCCGAACCGCCCCCGGGGCGGCCCCAGGCGGGCCTGTGGCTGCTGGCCCGGGAGCGGCCTCGCACTGAGGGGGGATGAGCGGTCGGGCTCTCATAGGGCCACAGAGCCGTGGAAAGGCTTGGGGTGGAAAGGACCTTAAAAGTCATCCAGTTCCAACCTGCGTGCCATGGGCAGGGACACCTTCCCCTAGACGGTTGCTCAGGGTCCCATCCAACCTGGCTTGAGCACTTCCAGGGATTAGGCATCCACAACTTCTTTGAGCAACCTGTTCCAGTGCCTCATCACCCTCACAGTAAAGAAAATTTCCCTATTATCTTTCAATTTGAAGCCGTTTCCCCTTGTTCTGTTGCTCCACAACCTTGTGGTTTCCCTTGTCTTCCCTGCCATGTGCAATTGATCTGTTGGGTTTTCAGCTGCATCCAGCCTCTGGGATTCTGGAGCCAGAAAACAGGTGCAGGTTAATTTGGGGAAACATCCTGGAGGTAGCAGTTTGGTACCACGGCTTGGTAACATGGGCCAAAGGATAGTTAAACAAGCATCAATTTTAAAGATGGTTTGACGTGCCTAGATTTGAAAGATCATTTCTGCTCTGTAATCACTGCTATGCTGTGCTGGGTTGCTGGGCAGCTGGAAAGGGGCAGATGCAGTATATGGGCACTGCCATATAAACCCAAACCGCATATCCCAGCTCAAGCCTTGTGCCCCTTTTTAAACTCTACAGTTTTGCCTAAAAAACTAACACATTTTTCTCAGGAAAAGTGTGTTTTCCATTTCGGTAATTCCCACATAATGTTAATGGGCACAGGGTAGTAGTCTCGCTATGCTTGGTTTGCTGTGGAGAAAGTTGTCAAGGGTTTAGAAACTATGGGCTGGGTGTGTTTAAGCATTTGTATTTAACGTGGGTGAAATGTATTTCTCTCTACCTTCTTCCCCTGGAAATCCTGGCATTTACAGGGTCACTAAAATAAAAGAATTGCCATTCAGAATGTGTTTCCCTCTCTCACCACGTATGGTGGTCAAACAATGATATTAATGTTTAAAAGACATAGCCATGGATGGTGCCAGACTCCTTCTGGTGGTGCCCAGAAACAGGGCGAGCAGCAGTGGCCATAAACTAAAACCAAGAAGTTTCACCTCAACATGAGGAAGAACTTCTTTACCTTAAGGGTGGCAGAGCACTGGAACAGGCTGCCCAGGGAGGTCATGGTCTCCCTCTTTGGAGACATTCCAGAGCCACTTGGACACACTCCTGTGTAATTTGCTGTAGGTGACCCTGTCTTGGGGGAGGTCTGAACTAGATCATCTCCAGAGGTCCCTTCCAACCTAAGAAATCTAGGATTATGGAATTCTGTGTGAATTATAAAGACTTGCAGTGATAAAAGCTGTATCTTTAAAGAAGATTTGACTACGCTGTATGAGGCTGGAGGTGATTGCTTGTACTAATAAGCCACAATGGCTGGATGTCTCTGGCAAAGTTTTGTTTGATTCCTCTACAGTTCCTTCAGAGACTGGTGTTTTTCAGCCTTGGTTTCAGCTTAAAAATACCTTTGGTAAGAAAAGTGCCACATCTGATGAGCCTTAAATGTATGCTATAAAAAATACTCAAGAAGAAAAAGGGGGAGGAACAAAACAAGTGGGTTGAATTCACAGCTCAATTTTTAAAGTAATTTTTAATCAGTTGCTACCCAACTGATGTTTCCATTTCTCTTGAAGACATATTTGAAAAGATGTTCTTTCTATGAAGATGATGTACATTTATGTTTGATGTCATTCTTGATGTTATTTCTCCAAAGGGAATGCCTGAAACCTGTCTTGTAACATTTGCTGACATTCACAAATCTGTTGTTTGTCAGCTGTTCTTGCCTTTGAAGGACATGAAGTTCATTTGTATCCTGATCTGTTCTGAAATTGTGTCAACTGGATGTTAAGAAAGTCTCCTTGCTTCTCAGGTTTGTGGTGCCATTGCTCTGAGTACACTTGGAGGGAGACTGCAAAACCAGCTCGATTACCAATGGTAGAGCCAGGTGTGAACTGAGGGTAAGGCAAATCCTGTGTTTTATGGAGGTAGGCACTGTTTTGATCAATAATTGGGCAACTCATCAAGTTGCTTATCTCGCAGTTTCTCGTTCTGAGACAAAGCAATGAACTCTTTAAAATCATTACATGGTTTATTTGTCAGTGCAGCAGTTAAATCCCATTGTATAAAAGTAAAGATGTATGAAATAGAAGTTACAGCTGAAAAGACAAAATCACAATATAAAAATGTTGTACTCTGACATGATACTTAAAGGGAGATAGTGCAAGATATTCCTAATACTTAGGTTAAAGTATAAAAAAGCTCTTAATGTATGCCTGAAAGCCATTTTCTATGCAAAAGCTTAAGATGTCTCTGAGTATCCAACATGCAGTGTTTTGCAGAAACAAGATGTTTTCTGCATGTAGCCTAGGTGGGAGCCTGAATCTTCACTGATCCTAAGCTGTGACAGATTTAATGTTTTCATGCTTCATTACAGGTCATCTTAAGCTTTCCACTAAACCCCTGTCCTGCCTCAAGCTAGAGCAACAAATACAAATTACAGTCCTGCCTGACTGATAACAGAGACATAACATTTAGACAGTAATTTTTGCAGAAAATGTGTTTCCTTTTTAAGTCAGAAAATAGTTTGAGATGCTAGTTCTTAGACAATAGGATCTTACATATAAGGAAGATGGAACAATAGCAAGTACACTGCTTTTAATAATATAACTGAAATAGCCACAAAAGAATTACAATAATGGGAGAACCTGGAAACAAAAGAAGAAAAGAGGCTGTTGAATTTTAGAACTAAAGAACTAATCTCCCAGGTATGTTGGAATCTGCATTTTTTTAAATATCTTTAAGTCATTTAAAGGTGTCTATGCACACTGGGAAGGGGCAGTGAAGACTAGATTCAGATTACAAATGATAAGCATTTGAAAGATCTGCTAAAACAGTAGGAAAGTGTGTTTATAATTATATATTGCCTCAGGAACAGAAAACAGTATGTATCAGAGATGTTTCAAGACATGGTAAATAAGCTAATTATATTGAAATATAGATGTTCAAAGAATTCAGTGTTTAGAAATTGGTTGTGTAGGTCATTTGCCCAGCCTCCATTTTGGTTATAACCTTTACTAACAACAGCAGAGGTTTTATGAAACATGAACTATAAAGAATTTTTGGTCTGTTTGCTCATCTCAATGAATCTTTTTAGCAACCAAATAAGATGCTGTCCTTTTCTCATCATCCAGTGAGCCAGCCTTCAGCAGTTTGTGCTGATCTCACACTGTGAAATACCATGATGCTGAGTGATGAGCATGTGTGGCTATGAGGCCAGATCACTTGTGGAGGGCCTCAGAAAAAGTTCTTTTAACAGAATTGCAGCTAGAGTGAACAAGTGAAGGCACATTGATTTTGCATAAGTTTACATTTTTTAAGATGTGTCATGTAAAAGCAGAAACTGGAGCATAGTGTTTTGTTGATGTTGGGGTTTTCATTTATTTGATTTAGTGGTCAGAGGGATGGAGGAGCAAGCAGAAATTAATGTCTCTTTGCAGCAGGAAAGACAGAAATGAACAGAGAAGAGGAAAAGGCAGTTGAACGTTACCCCTTCCTGCTAGATCCCTTGTTCTGCTGACCCTTCATTGGACGTGGAGCACATATCCACCTGTCTGCCCCCTTGGAAGCAGCGGTGCCAGTCCAGGGTCTCAAGACCAACGGAAGCAAAGGAGACAAAGACAGCACCAGCACTTGCAACTCAGAATTTTACATGGGACTCAAAGTCTGAACAGGGAGAGCCAAGCCAATGGGCCTCATCTTGTTGCTTGGGTGTCTGTGGTCTAGTTTATAGAGAGACTCATGCACTGGTAGCCATGTCCAGTGGGAAGCTAAGTGTGTCCAGCCCTGTTTTCTGGCCCTGAGGCCAGCTGGCATTGAATGAGCTGCACTCATGCTATTGAACCCTGAAAAACAGGGTGGCTGCTGCCAAACTCACAGTGGGGGGCTGTGCCTCTGGTGGTTCCCAGAATCTACAGTTTGCTTGGTGGGGAGCTGGCCTGCCTGGGGCAAGTCTGTGCTAGGACCTCCTGAAAAGGGTAACAGTGGCAGCAGTTCAGTGCCAATGCCTGGGAATAGGCCATGGCATGTTTCATTCCACAGGCATAACACGTGCCTGCCCCCCATGTCTCTCTTTCCAGCAAAGACATGAATCCTGCTAAGGCAGTAAGCAGCAATAAAAACTAAGTGTTTACAAGTTGGTTGGTGGCTGGCGTTTTTTGTCCTTTTTTTTTTTAATTAAACTTTTTTTTTTCCCTTCCAGATTATGGATGTGATTAATTTTGCAGGTTGTTAACCTAGAAGTAAGAAAAGCCAGATAAGGCAGGGGTGGGGGGTATTAGTAATTCAGAAGAGTGTATCCTACATCACAAGCAAGAATAGCAAATGCTTAAAACTACCTCCTTGTTTTTCTACAAAGACTACTTTAATGCTGCTAATTGCACCAAGCCCCAAAAGTTACCATCCCAGCTATATGTGCTTTCAGCTTACTCCCTGGGGTTTTTTCGTAACAAGAATAAAGCCCCACTAAAGTACAGTTCAGATATGAGTCTTGTACTTAATCTAATAGTGTTACACTAAAGGTTTAAACAATGCCTGGTTTAGTCTTCAGCAGAGGATTTCTCTCAGTGCTCTTTGGGAAGAAAATGGCTTTGAAAGTGCTGAAGTAAGCAGTAAATCCCTCCTGCTTCTCTGTTTGTTCTGCACTCCTCTCAATAGGCTTGTATTGCTTGTATCTCCTGCAAGGAATGTGCACAGTTAGTTGCTGAAAGACTTTTAAAGGAGAAGAGGACTCTCTTTTAAAGGAGAGTCTACATTTAGCGTGTGACCAGCGCATAAGAGCACTAATCATGTGTTCATCATGCATTCTCTCTCCTCCTTCCCTGTTCAATCCCATCTAATGTCTGGCAGCCATAGGTCAGTAGTGGTGATGGGGGCCTGGTTAGGGAGAAGGAGTATTGCTCCATGGAGGTGTGTGCTTCTCACCACTCACTGGGAAGGGTGAGCACACACTTGAGTCTGGAGCCTTGGTGCAGTCTCAAAGTCTCATGAGAAACATCCAAGCTAATAATGCAGCAACATGTGCTTCTGTTAACTGCTGTCCTGCATGTTCATCACCTTTCCCCCAAAGAATTTATTCATCACTTGTTTAATGAAGAATTTGTTTGGTTTCACTGCATATATAAATCCCATCATGCAGTTGGAGTTTACTTTCTGCTTACATGAAGTTCCCAGGCCTTCTAGTATTACTGTTTGTGCTAATGGGCACAGAGTGTAATTTTCTCTGAAAGTCCTTAACATCTGCATATTTTCCAATGATTTTGAGGCCTAAGCCAGGAATCTCATTTTCTTGAATATTTGCCAGAATATTTGTGAGCTGCAATAGTAAAGAAACAAAAATGTAGCTAAAGCACATTTAAGTTGTTTGGTTTGTTAATTTAAATAATATTTTGACAGTTCTTTGAACTGTTTTTCATCATAGAAACTAGCAACTTACTTGTAAAGGACAAATGCCCCAATGGTAGCAAACACTGCCAACAAGCCAAGGAAGATAAAGACGCCTTCTGTTGTTCCAGATGATGCTCCTAGAGTTCAGAAAGTAGATTGATTAAAAGCCTCTATTTTACAGTGAGATAGGGTTTCTAAAGAAAATGCCATTTTTACTTATTGCTGTACAAATTGAAGCACAGTTAGTAATTCTAATATGCATTACTGACTGGCAGGAGGTGGTGCTTTCACA
Source organism: Aphelocoma coerulescens (assembly GCF_041296385.1). Taxonomy (NCBI): domain Eukaryota; kingdom Metazoa; phylum Chordata; class Aves; order Passeriformes; family Corvidae; genus Aphelocoma; species Aphelocoma coerulescens. Next base: position 41,022,392 of record NC_091015.1, on the reverse strand, counting down.
TCCTAATCCATGTAATTCTCAAGTGAGAGAGTGTGAGCTGGGCTTTGCCAGTTTTCTTATATGAGCCCTGCTCCTCAGACACATGGCTGCCCTTCCAGCATGGAGGGGAATGAAGGGCCCTCTTGGCACCCCATGAGGTGAAGCTAATTTGATCCTTGCCATTTGTTATGCTGCAGAAATGACTATAAGATAACTGTTTGACAAAATCAGATGGGCTCATCCAGAAGGGGACTCAAAGCAGCAACCTTTCTTAGATCCTAATTCTGCTTTGATTATAATGGAAGCCCCAAAGTACAACTCAGCTTTGCCCTCTGGAGGAAACCTAGGCAGACCAGCCTTATTGGGCTAAAGCTAGTCTCTGTGAATACAGTTGAGAAAAACCCTTCTGCATGCTTATTTTCACCTTTAGGAGACAGAATGCACTTACAGGTCAGGCACTGTGCTTATTCATAATGAACTGATATCAGTACAGATAAACTTACGCCTAGATTAAATAAAATCAGCAAAAAATACTGTGGGAAATGACTGCAAAGTGTCAGTTGCTTGGCTGATAGTAATTGGAGAGTTTGGAAGAGTCGCTACGACATTGTAATAGGAAGTCAGGAGGGCAATGAAGTGGGAGCAGGGAGCACAATTGTTTAGACTTCTAGCTGAGGCTGAGTTTAATAGCTGGTTCTGTCAAAGACTGCTTTGATAGCTATGAGCTAGACACTCATCCAACCAAAGGTAAAGCTCCTCTTCTGAAACAATTACCCTGGGCAGACTCTGTAGTCACTGGATGTTACACAGATCATTCCAGAACATGATTCATCTTATCCTCACATAGAAATAGAAACCATGTCAAGGCCAGTGGGCAGTAAAGAGGGCCCAGGGCAGCCAACTCTGCTGCAGACTTTGATTCTGTCTCAAGTGAGCTGAATTACCCTCTGTTTCTGCTATCTCTTCATGTGTGGAGTGGGCTGGCTGGCATGTTCCCCACCTGCTTTTCTGCCCAACACAATTTTCCATGGGAAATTTCATTAGGCTTAAGAACTGTTCATATTCTGTGATATTGAATAGTTTGTATAATTACTGTATTCATTGGATCATAAACAGAAGTCAAACCAAGGTCTAACACCTAAAATTCCCCCAGGGAAATACTAATCATTTTATCTTTGCATGAACTCTTACACAAGCTGGTGCAGTCTCAGCTGAGGCTTCCAGGCATAATAAGAACCCCAGTATGTATTCCTGTGCTCTCTCCCCCTGCAGGGAAATGACCACAGGGAGAAGCTTTTCACCAGCAACCCATGTCTGCCCTTTGTGGACTCACCTCCATTTACAGAAATCAGGGCACTGGCAAGGGCTTGGCTTGTGTCATCACCCAAGGTGATGTTTATACAGTACGTCCCAGGTTCCTCAAAAGCTCTCCTGATGGTGAGTAGACATTCATCTGTGACGACGATGGGGTCGCATACCATGCTCTTGGACACCTGGCACGTGGGGTCAGAAACTACTGTGCAGACATCTGTAGGCAGACTGGCATGGGAAGAGAGAGCACATTGCATCTGAGGAGTCCTGTCAGCCCAGTTAGCCCAGTTCATAGACACATTGCACTGGTGCACCAGCTTTATTCTGGTGCCTATTGAAATCAGTGGCACTATAGTGATTTAAGCGTGTTTTATTCATGCTATATGTATTTTTTGCATACCTATACATTTATATATGTACGTGTGGATTTTATATAGAATGCATTTATACAATCTGTATAATTATCTGCTTGTTTTGCTTATTATTTAACATTTTATGGTGATCATAGGAGCTACCTGCATCAAATCAGCTTATAAAGTCCATTATCTTTAATACGCATCATTAAGAAAGGAATGCAGGTTCTTATAAGTAGTATCATGTGCTGGAAAAGAAAAGGCTCCCTTAAGAGAGATTAATTGTATTCCAGTTGTATTACCACGGTATTACTTTTACTTCTTAGTCCTCTCAACTCTAACCTTCTAAGAATATTAGTCCAATGTTTCTGTATCCAAGAAATTGCTTGGACTCACCCGTTTATTCTAAGTGTCAAAAACTCATGGCCAAAAAGAAAGGATTTCCTTACAATTTCAGTAAACTGCTTCCCATTTTACTGTAAGTGCTGAAATCTTTTCTTGGCCAGGAGGCTATAAATTGTTTCTTCCCACAATCAGTTCCTTATTTTTACTGAGACTGGATATTTGCTCTGAATCCTAAGTGCCTGGCAGTAGCCTCAGTTGGCATAGTTTAGAAATGAGACTTGCATTATCTTTAATTCCAGTCAAGAAATAGAAACACTGCAGTTCCCAAATTTTGTTCATACATCTGCATCTAAGTGCAGACAGCATTCCAGCACCTAATTAGTTCTAAAGAGGGAAGATTGACAGCTTCATTCACACACTTACCTCCCTTGGCAGGTAACAACAAAGTCAACCAGTGAGTTTTCAGCTTGACTTTCTGTCATCTGGATGTTTGTCATCTGAATAATATTTACCTCGAGGATTCCCTCTGGGAGAGGAAACACATATCAACTGTAGGACACATGACAAGCTCTGAAGTCAATGTGTACTGAACCTCCAGGGTTTGGCTGATGCTCAGTTCAGGTCTTGTTTTCCATAACCTCCTCCCTCCCTTAGCACTCCTCTTAAGGGCTTTGAAAGTTGAGAAATTTTCCAGTGCTTTCCCTGTGAGGCTGCTTCTTTCTGGTCTGCTTTTTTTTCCTCATTATTGTTATTTACTTCCTTATTTTGCTAAATCACTTCCTGCTACATGAGATTTCTCTGCATTCAAAGGTCAGTTCAACCTTCTGTAAACCCCCTCCCCAGCCCAGGTGCTCCTGCTGTGGCATGTTCAGAAGCTGGTCATATGGAAAGGAGTGACACAATGCACATCCCCACCAGCACACGGGGTCAGCCATCAGCAGGCAATCAGACTGAGGCCCAGCCTCACGTCTGAAAGCAAGGGGTCATAATCTCTGCAACCAGCCTCTGGCACAGTGCAGGCAGAAACAAAAGTCAGCCAGTTAGATGTCTGTACATTAATCCTGAAAACTCTCAGCTATGCCCTTGAGAACAATCATTTTGTGGGTCTCATGTAATTGATAAAAATGTGTCGAAATAACCATTATTTCTACCATACATTGTTGTTCATTGTTAACCCCATTCCTCAGGTTTTGACCCACATCCTTACCTACAACAGCAATACTACTTCCATAGTATCCATTTCTGTAAATATGGCAACCTCCATCAGGATTATCCTCCACTAACTCAACAGTGGGAGAAGAGTCAGAATCAGAAGATGGTTCGGTCGTAACTGTTTGAGGGAGAAGAAATAGATATGCAATGTTAGAACAAGCTCTGCTCAGGGGTATTCTGAACACAGCCATATGTTCCAACTGCTTTCATTCCATAGGCTCTCAGTGACTTTGGTTTGCAGCTGTGTGGTCATGTATGTATCTGTGTGAGCTCATGGCAGTAATCCCTAAAGAAAACACATGTGCCCAACTTCAGAACCCTGGAGTGGCCTGGGGAGCCTCGCTCCAAAAACCACCTGGCTAGTCACCCATCTCTGTGAAATAAAAGGGAGACTACAAGGTGTAATACAATTAAATACTTCTTTAAAATCCCCAAATCAATTATATAAGAAATCCAAAGGCCCATAAAACATTTAAAATGCTTTTTTAAAAGCTGGTATTTTCCCACTGCTCTACATTACCGCTAGTGGAAAAATGAAGAGGGGAAGTGGTGAAAATTATATCTTTCCTTTCATTTTTCATTCTCACTCAGTATTTTGGTAAGAGGACATATTAAAAATATGAAATTGGAAAAATATAGCCACATTTACAATTTCACAGTAGTAATATTATAGCTGAAACTGCAGGCTTTCTGCAAACCTTAAAACCCTCTGAGATGATAAACCAATGCTGAACATAATAAAAGTTATTCTGAAATATGTTAGTCAATAAATTTAAAGTGGAAAAGCTGTTCTGGGTTAATGCCATGTGGAAATCCCATATTTTTGAATATGACTAGGTTTTTCTAGTTCAATCCAATCTCATTTAATTTTGGATGGAAGTTAATGCAATCCAGAAAGGAACTTGCTCTAAGAATGTTCTGAAATTCCTCTTTCTCACTTGAAATTTACCTCTTACCTCAGTAGATGACCCTGAGTAGATAAGGCTAAAATCTCCTGACCAGGTGTGGCAGAGATAATACAAACTTACATTTATATTCCCTTGAAGATCTTCGTATGCTGTAAGTATGGTGGTAGAACTGGATGCATAAGTAGTTAAATGTGTAAGTGATCCCTACCATAGAGTCATAGAAGAGTCTATGCTTATTGATTCTGTCTCTAAGCCAATTTTATAGAGGACTTGCAGAGGCTTGCAGCTCTTTCATTATGACAGTAAAACTACTAAAGATATTAACTTAGAATACAGAGTTTTAGAATAGCTCCAAATGCTGCTGCTGCTGTTTGATAAATGCTTACCTGCTGAGGTGGGTGGTGGTGCAGTGGGTGTTACTGGCTTGCAAGGTACAGGTATAATGGCTTGGACAGTTAAATTCACAGTGAAGTTTCCTTGCAGAGTGTACGTGTGAGATGTACTAGAACCACTGGCTACAAATAAGCCACTTCCATCTCCAAAGTTCCACTTGTAGGAGATGGCAGAATTATTCAGATAGTAGCTGGGATCATGGATCTTCGCATCAAATGTAATTGGTGAGTCTTTGATGAAAATGGAGTCTGAGATGTTGCGGTCATGTTTTTGGAACATACTCACAATTACTGGAATTTTGTCTGGAGGGGTAAAAAAGAGGTAAATAAATAAAGCAGACATCTGGCTGCAAACAATAAACAGTTCCAAAGTTGCTGAACAGCAGCAGTCAGAATGTGACATAAACATGGTATCTTTAACACAGGTTTCTACTTTAATTCAATTTATGACCTGAGGAGTGAATGTCAGTAGGAAACAGTTAGCCAGAAAAGTATGGGAACAAATGAGGAATCACAGACATCTGTGGAAGATTGTATTATCTCTCATAAATTATTTTTCATTACAATGTAGAGGAGTCGTTACTGAGTTAGACACAAAGGGAACTTAAGCTACTCAAGACAATTTACCAGAGATTCCACTTTCACATCAAAAACCTTTCTCTGGCCAATGTCTTCTTTTCATGCCAGATGATGCTTATGCTGAATTTTTTTAACACTTAAGCCACAAATACCCCCAGGATTTAATTACAGATGATTCCAGCACACTCACCTGTTACGGAGTAGATGGTTTTTGCTCTCGCAATCGGAACAAATCCCGAGTGCCCTCTCCTGTAAATGGACACTGCCATCCCGTGTTTGCCAAGAGTGATATTTGCTGTGTTGACTGAAAACTTTGCTGAAGATCGTCCTGTTGTTTGGTAATACTGACCTGAAACAGAATGTCATACATGAAATCCCTATTTGTGCTTGGTCTTTGCATATTAAGTGCTTTAATTAATTTTGAGCTTAACATTTTTAAATTGAATGTTAAAATTAACCCATCAGCCCAGGTACACTAATCAAGTTTTTATGGTCTTCCTGTGTTTACTGTATACTTTTACAAGTGTTTTAAGATGTGTTGGATGTATTTTTTTTTATGTTTTACTTGTATCTTGGTTTCAAGGCAGATTTTAAAAAAACCCCAGTTGCCACGGACAGCCCAGCCCCCATGGCCGTACCCTGTAGGCACCTGACCCTTGTCTCAACTAATATCACCCCTCTGACCAGGAGGAGCCATTGGTGGACGGAGATGGTCTGTCAAAGGGAGAGCACCAATCACCTTGAACCAAAGGGGTGGGCTGTGGGCAGACTGTGGGCGGAGCAAAAGCTATAAAAGGGAGCAAAACAGACACGCCTTCCTCATTCTCCCTTCCTCTCCAGCTTGCTAAGTTCAGCAAGAGAAAGCTGGAGAAACCTACCCCTTTTTAGGGGCTTTTAGAAATAGATTTCTTTTTGACCAGCCTAGACTGCAAGTTTTTTTTCTACCTGAGGTTCAGAGCTGCCTTAAGCCTAAAGTTCCTGAATCCCTGAGCTCCTGGGGCATACCTCCTGAGCCACTAGGATCCCAAATTTTTATATTTTGTTAGTTTTTGCAATTTTTAAATTTTTCTGTTTTAATAAATTGTTTTAATTTCTACAAAGAGTTGTCTCATTCCTCACAGAACATGAACTTAATATTTTCCCCCTCAGCCTCACTGCAAGTTGTTTTGTGAGAGGCAAAGTCTCTGAGAACCTTGGATTGTCAAAATCAAAATGAATAGTTTAGAAATGTCTTCCAATAATCTGGCAGGTGGTTTCGAAGGACTGGATACTTTTACATTGTGTTTACTCACATAAATTCCGGTTTTTCAAAGTTGTCAAAAGGATGTCCCAAATTTCACTAATCCAATAAAAATTTGCCAAGGTATCTACATCTTTCCAAAGCAATTACATTACGTTAAGTCATTAGGATTATGTAGTGGAGGGTGTGAGGCATTTTAAGTGATCTTGTGTTTGCTTTCAGTGTAGCTAGAAGATATAATACCTCTTGCTAGAACCATTTGTATATATTCAATTATTTGTCTTTTTAACAGCTGATTGAGGTAGGTAAATAGTATCACCTCTGCTTAAAATTTGGAATCTTATTATTATTATTACTCATACTGATACTGACAATAATACTGATTTATCCAGGTGAACTGAGGGCACTAAGATTTAGTACATAGCCAATGGCAGGAATAGCCCAATCATTACATACTCAGGAGCAGGAAACACTAAAAATCAGCATCTGTGACCAGAGCAGCATCACAGCCAGTGGCAGTTCTCACCTCCCTAGAGACAGGAAGTGCTGCACTGTTAAACTGGTGATACACAGCACTGTGTTCTCTCTTAAATTTAAAAGTCTGAAGTGGCAGTGAGCTGTCAACAAATCGTCTGACTGACCTGCTCAGACCCTCTGTTTTCCTAGAAAAAGATCTTGAGTACTACTGAAAGGAAATTAATTTTCTTCAGTGATAGTAATGTGAATGCAGATTAAAGAGAATCTTCTGGTAATCCATGATTTCTAGACTAAACACCTGAAGGCATCTCTGGAAAAGTGGGGAGTTAATTCAGTATTTCCACTCAAGACTGTGGAATCCTTTTCAAAGGGCTTTTGGTAAAACATACTTGACAAATGAGTTGTGTACAAAGGGAATATAAGGTTTGCAGGGTCACCCCAACCAAGGCATGTGTTGCAGTACTAACCAGAAGTGTGAAACACATAGACAAAGTTCCTTCTCCTCCAGCCAGAGTGATGAGGGAAAGGACGTCCGTCTGGGAATACATTATGGCTGTGGTTGCTTGTGCAGTTTTCCCAGCCACAGTTGTCAGTCCATTCAGTCCAGTTGTAGACATAGACTTGCTGATCCATGGAAGCTGGAGGATCTAAGGATAGGAATAGGACATGTTCAGGTCAACTGAGAAATGTGCAGAAAGTCAAGAAACAGGAGGCAAGGTTATAGCAGTTACTGCATTTAAACAACAGGTGAAGTGGGGTATTTTTAGACTGACGTTCATTCTTTTATTCTGAGGTTGTGTTTTGCTTGGTTTTTAATGTAAACACAAAATTGTTCTGTCTTGGTGCTGTTTTATTAAGAAGTTAAAAATACTGTACTGTCTCATGGGCCAGACACAATTTAAAAGTGCTTGCCCAAAAACTTGCTGTTGACTACACAGGATGCTACTGTTTCACTAATGAGGCTACCTAAATATTTGGCAAGCAGAATCTAAAATTTTAAGTACAAAGAGTGGCTGTGAAAGCACTGTAAGGAAGTGACTTTGTTTTGTCAGAGGACTTTTCTATGGCACCTTTAAATAACTTAGACATGAATTTCTGTAGTTTTCTGGATAGTAAATAGAAAGTTTCCTCCCCCAAACAGCACAGCAGAAGTAGAGTATGGATATCAGCTGCTAACAAAATATTAGACAGTTAAAAACTGGAACTTAGGTTGACAAAAAACTTGCTGATATGCCTTGAAATGAAAATGACTTTGATCAGTAAAAAAATTTGTTGAACTTTTATGAATTCAAAGGATCAAAGGTACAACAGCATGTTGTTCTAGATCTAGCAGCTTAAAACAGTGGATATATGATAGGCTTTTCCTCCATGTAGGAGTAAATAAGATGAAAAAGGGTGATTTTCTGAGGAAAATATTGCTTGATTTTTAAATATTTGTTTGGTTTTTAATTCCTAAAATGTGGAAGTGTGAGATTTATTCTTTTGTGAGGGTTTTTCAAGATGCAGATGTGGTTACTGAACTCTACAATTCATAACTGAAAAAAACCCTCAATTTTATAAATTGACAGCTTTATAAGTTTGAAAGAAAGCAGTGTGACTGTGCAATATTGTGCCTGAGCTGAAAAGCAGTAATAGTTCTGTTGGGAAGTTGGATTATGTGACTGCTTTGGGAAGGCAAATTTATAACGATGGTCAGTCTTAAATTACCTGGTATATACAGCGGGGCAGAACACTGAAAATACCACAGTGGTCTTCTTAGGAAAGAAACTGGTGTGGCCCAGGCTGGGTATGCACAGGTAAGTGTTATCAGCTATCAGTTAAATCCAACACGGCTGCTGTTCATCCAGTGCGCCTGTGATGCTTTCCATGCTCAGTGACACACTCACACCAGCCCCAGGCAGATGTGTGTGGGGTGCAGGGAAATTGGCATCACCTACCCCGGGTACAGTTTCTCCTGTACACTATGTTGCCATCATTATCTTCTGTCTGGCACTTGGGAAACTGGAGAGTCACAACAAAGGTCACGTTGGATCCTACCAGCGCTGGGCTGTCACTGTCCAATTTGGCTGTCACCCTTCCACCTGTAGAAAAGAAAATTGGTCTCCACTTCAGCAAAGGGTGCATCAGAGCAGAAGCTACAATCAACTGTGCATTAGAAATGCTTTATTGATTCTAATTACATTAGAAATGCTTTATTGATTATTCTGTTTCTTAGGGGTTTCATGCTCTTAAGTCACTTGCACTCTTATCAAAACCCCAGCTTCAAACAATCAGAGGGACTCAGCATTGCCCCCCAGATCACTTACTGGTGTGCCATTCATTTTCTTCCTAGAGCTAAGAATATAGTTTTCTACCCATGGGGGGTCAATATATTCCAAAGGAGAAAATTTTTGTTTCTCCCTAGGAATGATACAGTCATTAGCCCTCAGCTCAGAGCAGGTGACAATAAACATGGTCTTTGCTGAAGTTGTCAGTCAGAAGCCCACTTGCCCTGCTGAGGTAGCAGTTGAAGCTACCTGTCCTGCAGGGCATGTTTCACGTAATGGATTGTTCTGGAGCCCCGACCATTAATACTTCTTAGTAAGTATTAATGTCTGAGATTAGTCATAATGGGAGAGCATTTTATGTAAAACCTCACTGTTCTGCTTCCTCAGACAATCCACTGGGAATGGTATCAAACCCAGTCATCTCTAACTCGCCATTCTGTGCAGCAGTGGATATTGCCCCTATGAAAATGCACTATAGCACCTGCTCTCTGCATTGTGGTGGATTTTCTGGCCAGCTTTGCAAGTGTCTTTGAAATGTGTACATGCGATCACCTTTCCAGCAGTCCTTCCATCTGGGATCTCCCTCTTCCCAAAAAGGATAAAGCTTTTCATTCCATTTATTTTGGTCACTAGACCAGCCTTGTAGCTTCTTATAGGATGTGACAGGAGAAGTACTTCCATGGCTCAACACATCTTGAAACCCTAGAGAGAAAACCAAACATCAGTGTAAGTGTAATCCAATTTTCCCTACTACTCTATAAAAACATTACGCTTGTGCTGAGCTTTAATCATGTACTGGTAGAAAACTTTTCACCAGTAGGAAAGTTACGGAATTTTATCATTGAGGCTATAAACACATCAACTGTAATCAACATAAAGACAGTTCCACCACTGTCAGACTGATATTTTTTTCTCCTTGCACTATTGCAAACTTCCCAGACAAAGAATAAACATGTTTACTGTGTTTTGACCATATCAGAGCAATTGCTTATAAGAATTTACATAAGCCTGCAAGAGTCAGGCTCTTTGCACAGAGGTTGCTTGATTTCTGACTGCTTTGCCTGGTAATAAACCTACAAGTAAAAGGCTAACACGATAAATTCATTCTGTGTCTGAGTTGTGCTCTAGTGGAAGTTATGCCAGGAATTAGTTTTGACCCAGTGCAGCTCCTTTGGTGAGTTGGCTGGTGGTTTGGGTGGGAGGGGTGGAGCCAATTATAACAGAAGCTGGTATTTCCAGAAAAGGAAATTTAGAGCTGAATAGTAAATTCAATGTGTTTATAATATAGCAACAATAACGTATTAGCTTCATGCCTGTTATTTAAAAATGGCTCAGATATTAAATAACTTCAGTAACCTCTTTCTTCTCATATTACTACAAATGATGGGCTCAAACTTTTCCCAGGCTTCTAGGATCCCTCTTTCTGTCACAAAGGACACATAGTGGAAAGCAACGTAAATATCCAAGTAACCTGTAGGAACATGTTGGACACTGTAGGATGCCATAAAAATATGTTAATAAGTAGGCTCATGGGCATAGTTCCATGAAAGCCTGGAGGCTTCAAAGAGCTCTGCCGTGTTAATCAGGTAAGGTAACTGCTGGGTGTGCCATTCTGTCACAACATCAAGGGAGTTAGGATTTCTGCTTTCCGTGGCTTTATTGTAAAGGTACAGCTGATGCAGAATGCTTCTGAGATTTATACCCAAGTGCAACAAAGTTCTGGATGACTTCAAGGAAAATGCAGAGACCTGTAAGAAGGGCAAGAATTGCTCTGTATACTGTAACCTAACTGGTTGTGGTGGAATTTCTCCAAGCTTTGGAAAAGACACAGAGCAGGTGTAGCCAGTTTAAGCACAGTCTTTAGAGGTGGGTGACTCCTAATTTTACTGCAAGAGAGAACCAGAGAAACAGCTCAGAAGAAGAGGCAGGAGCTGCTTTCTCTTTGTGTTTTATTGCCAGTGAGATTTCTGCTGGGCAGGAAGAACATCCCTTGCCCAGTCCCATCTCAACTCCGAGCTGATGCTGGCAGCTCTCTCTCCAGTCTTGAGGACTGAATGATTGGAGGAAAAGAACAGATTTTACACTCAGAGGCACAATCTCCCACAGTCTTTTCCCTCCAGGAACTCCCTGCAGTCTCACTTAAATCACTTGAATCAAGTCTTTCCTTCAGATTTAATATATTTTGATGTGAGAAAACATAACATTATGACTGGTGTTTACTTAATGACCTGTATCACATGCTGTATTGTTTTGAGTCTTGGTCAGAAGAAGAGTTAGGTAGTGTTGTCGTTCAGAAACTTTGCTCAGGAAGAAAACAAATTAGCAACTATAAAAGTACTTCACAAAGGCTTAGCAAGTTCAATTTCACTTTAGGTATAACTAAATAAATGTGTCATTTTATTCAAAAGTAAATGGCTACATAATTTTAGTAATTTCTTTTTCCCATTCTCCTTGATTTTATCTAAAAAATATTTAATGAATAAAAATGTTTTGATTTTGTCAGATGAAAACTTTTCAGTCATTGTTTTTTTACCAAATGTTCAATTTATCAAAAACATCTGGAGCACTTTTAATTTTATAAATGCTTTTAATTTTGAGTTTCAGTAACAATCCTTGAATTCAGAATTCATTTTCTAGTCCAGTAATAACTGTTGTCACTGCTTCTAAATCACAAGCTGCTTAGGTATTTCTTTGCCTCCCTGATGTGCTTTGTTTGTTTCAATCGAATACAAAACATTTCACAAGCTTCAGGACAAGACAAAGATGGTTTTTCAGATGAGGAAAGACTTCTGCACTAGTTTCTCTAACACATGGAACTGAAGATTTTCAGTTGGTGAATTTAAAGGAACAAAAAGCCTTAATGTATTTCTTTTTTAACAATGAAAACCACTCAAAACCAGATGTTGGTCATAACCAAAATTAGAGCAATTCAGTTCAAAATAGAGTAATGTTATGCTCCAAGGAGCAGATTACTGTAATAGTTTTGGTGAGGTGATCATAGGAGAAAAGATCTTATACTTCAATTGACTTCTTTCTCATTCTGGCTTTCATTTTGGTGAAAAATGTAGCAAAGACAAGTTCAGTATTTCCTGCAAAAGTGTATTAGCCATGAAAGAGAGAATGAGAGCCAGCGTTAGGACAGTAGAAATAGAAAGATGACCCAGCTAAAGAGGATAAAGGTGTATTAGAAGTAAAAAGGCTGATGGAATGGCATCAGACTGTAACATAAACTTTCTAAAGTTATGTATAGAAACATAAAAAAGCAGGACAAAAAAGAATTTGAGGAACAACTTGCAAAAACATAAAAACTAATTTTTTAATTTTTTTCCCCCCCAGTTTAAACTAAGTGGGAAAGCCTGCCAGGAAGTCTAGGGCCAAAAGATGATGTAGATGCAAAAGAAGCATTCAGGGAAGGTAAAGGGGTAGCACAAAAGTCAAATAGGTCAATTGGTTTATATTTTCATTCAAAACGGAAGAACATAGGAGGTTTCTGCGATAGAAATTTTTTTTACAATGATAAGAGTATCTCTCAAAATGAAGTGTTGGCACAAAAAAAACCCAATTATAGAACAAATCAACAAAATGACAAAGTTGTCTAGATAGGATGGCCCAAGTATGGAAGTTATTCAAGAGTGAAATAAATGAGCTATTAACCATAGCATGTAACATCTTGCTTAACACTGCTTCAGTGACTGAGAAGCGAAAATTGGCAAATGTGATGACAGTTTTTAAAAACACTTCCAGGGAAGATTTAGAGGATAAAAAAAACTTTGGGGCTCAAGTTGGAGAAGCTGGTAGGAACAGCAGTGAAGAACAGAGTAAGTAGGTACAGTGCATTAATATGATTTGCCATAAAAGGAGTGCATTGCTCACAAACATATTCTGAGTTTTGCGAGGGAGACAGAGAGCATGGGAACAAGGCTGACCTGCTTGTTACAGTCTGCCTGAGTTCCAGACAGCACTTGATGAGGTCCCTTGCTAAAGGAACATAAAGCAATTAAGTTACCGTGGGATAAGAATGAAGGATTTCACATGAACAAATTATTGGTTAGGATATGAAAAAAGTTATGAGTAAGTGCCCATTTTTCTCCACTGTTAAAATAATTTAAAATGTCCATAATCTGGAAAACAGGCAAACAGCAAAGTTCTTTAATCTGCTGAAGACTGCATTAGAGTAATAGAGGGGAGGACTGTACAAAACTCAATGCCTCAAGAATAAAACTATGCAATTCAGCAGAGTTAAATGTAACCTTACTTTGAGAATGAGGGACTCTAAACTAGCTCTAACTCAGAAATGGGATCTTGCAGCTTTGTAGTTTTGAATGCAGTGCTCACTGGTAGTTGAAAATCTAGGAAAAGGCTAGATAGAGAACAAAGATGAGAACATCATTACAGCATTGTATAATGCCATGTCTTGAGAGTACTGTATCCTCTGTTCTCTGCAGCTCAATCCGTATAAAAGAACTGAAAAAATACAGAGAGAGGTGGCGAGGATGCTACAAAGGGATAGAATTGTTTCCATATGAGGAACAGCTAAATAGACTGTGTCTTGAAGCCTGGAGAAGAGGTGACAGAGCAGAATATAAAAACAGAATCATGAACAGCATGGAGGAAGAAGCTGAAAGTACAAAAGTTAAGGAGAATCAAATGAAACCAGCAGGTTACAGGTTCTAAGCACATGAAAGGGACTTCTTCATGTAAGGCACAATTAAGGTGTGAAATTTTTTGCTGGCAGAATGTAGTGTGTCCCAAAAATTTACACGTGTTGCAATGAAAGCCCAAATGCATGAACAGATAGAAGAAGTCTAATAAAAACTGTTAAATACAATGACTCTGCATCAGACAGAGGCAATTCTGGTGCTGTAAATCATTGAAAGCTGGGAAGGTGTCCTGACCTGCCCAGTCATACACCCAGTACTATTCTCCATTGGAGGCAGGTACAAGGCTAGATGAATGCTCAGATGAACTTCAGCTTTTAAGGTTTTTAATTTTTTATACTGTACATTCTGGAATTTGAGCTTAAAATCCCATTTCTACATTCCCAGCCCTGAGCTCAGGGAGTCATTCTAAGACTTGAGTCAAGTTGGGAGCCCAGAAAGAAGCAGAAGATCAGCCCCACTGTGGCTTGCAGATCTAATTCCTTGACTGGGCTCCCTGAGGTTAGGAATCCACAGGTCCAAGTGTCCCAGTGGGGAGCACTGTTTCTGACCTGGCCTCTCCCAGCCACAGCTGAGCCAAGCAAACTGTTCAAAGCCCATTCTGCATCTGCCGTTTTAGCCATGCTTGAACTGGAGAAGTGTTGCCAAGAATTTGCTGCCAAGAGCCAAGGTTTAGCTCCAGTCAGCTCCGTGTACCTGTGGAGCGCAGGGAACAGATTACTGAGCAGCTCTCAGCACACCTCCCCAGCTCAGGCACCTTTTCTACCCAGAGCCAGGCCACCCTGAGGTGGAACCGGCTGTCGCCTACTGGGTCGCAGGCACGGCTCCAGCAACCACCACAGGTGCACGGAGCGTCCGCTTTTGCTGCGCTGGCTTGGGATGTGGAACGCGCCGAGGCAGGAGGCAGGGATGCTGGGGCGAGGGAAGCACTCACGTGTGGCGGCAGCACACAGCACCGCTTGGGCCAGGAGCAGCAATCCGAGGTGGTGGCGAACACCGCTCATGGTTCCCGAGAGCCGGGGCCGGCTCAGCGCCCGCCGAGGAGCAGCGTGGCCAGAGACTGCGCGCAGAAACTCCTCCGGTCCCCACTGGGAGGTGAGAATGAAGTTTCTCTGCTGCTCTGCTCTCCGATTAAATCAAGGGCCCCGGGACTCATCATGTGATGGAATTAAGCAGAGATGCATGATTTTGTCTTCAGCTTCTTTCAGCTCATGTGCTTATGACTCACTCCCTTTGCTTTCAGCATTCCCTGGGATTTCTGAGAGACCTGTTTGGAGCCACACCATTCACCTCATAGGCATTTTTATACTAGTTTTGCACTGTGATCAATTTTTTGTACTTAATTTGTTTTTAAATTAGGAACACTTATTTCCAGAAATCCAAATTAACTCTTGCCCCAGCCTGATTTGCAAGTGTTACTGCAACAGCTCACTGCATTTGATGAACCCATCACTACTTAACCACATGGCTCGCCCCATATGCTGGGCAACAACTCTAAACTAAATGGAAAATGGCCAATTCAAACACATCTCTTGACTTGGCTCCTCATCACAGTTGATTGTTAAGGAAAATGTTATTTAAACATTTAGTGAGTGCATGCCTTTCATATTCAACCATGGCTAGAGGTGCCATCACAGCCCCTGTGTGGTGATGGCCATTCAATATCTAGCTCCCAGTTGCTGTGACCCACACACAGACAAGTACTTGATTGTATAAACTTCATGGATTGTAGCAATAAACAATAAATGGACTTTGCTGCCCAGCCTAATAATGAGGTATAACCAGTGGCTCAAGAGGACCAGCGTAGGTTGGCAAACACTGCACCTAGTGGTTCAAATTCAGGTTCAGTGTGCTTCCCCAGCCCAGGTGTGCTTCTGCAGGCAGTGCAGCAGCTGATTGTCACTGATGCCCTGGCAGCCTTGTGAAGTTTCTTGCTGTTGTTTACAGCAAAAACAAGCTTTGGTAAGATGGCAAGGCATAGAGCCAAGTACAGTCCTCAAGAGAGAATTCAGTAGTAGTTTCAGTGATCCCAAGGAACAGCACTCATAAGTGTGACACTGGCTAGCCAGAAACCAGTGAGTTGGGCAACAGTAAACCATTTTTATTTTGGGCAGGGTAGGTGGAAATCCATAATTCCAAGGCACTATCAACAGAATGAAGAGATTGCCCAATGGAAGGGGATTTTAGAGCTCTGACTACTTTTTTTTTTTTTTTTTTGGTAGTTTCTTCTATTTTTCTAGTGTTTTCTATTAGCTGTGTAAGTTGTTACCACTACCCAGAGCACCCCAGCCAGCATTTCTCTCAGTAATGCAGGCTCTGATGTCCAGTCCTGTGGATCTTACATATGCAGCCTCCATGCCTCAGCATTCTCCTGGCTGGAGCAGCCTCCCTCCTACTGCCAGCCAAGGAGCAGGGTGAAGGCAATAGCCTTAGGGGTACAGGCTTGTTTAAACTAAGCCCTCATTATCTGACAGAAAGAAGTGGGAGCATAAATTGAAGTCAAAGCTGTGACTGACTGTGCAAAAAAATCATATGACTGCAGCGTCCTCATGTGACTGATGCTTTTTTTGTTGTTATTCAATCAGACATTCCCAGTTGAAATGTCAGGTTTCGAAGGCATTCACAATTATTTTTTAAACCATGTGGGACATTAACTTTAATTTCATTCCTTTGTTCCCAGGTTGTTGATCCTAGAAGTGAAAAGTGACCTTCAAACACTGTGGTTCCGCACTGGGAGCCTGATCCAAAGTCTGCTGGGGAGAAAGGAGATTTGAATGCTCGTTCCCAAGAGGGTTTTGAGAACCTCCAGAGGAAAACTGCTGACAACAAATGCCTGTTAATTAAAACCAAAAATTTATCAGCCTAAAAACAATAAAGTTGGTTAGGATGGAGTTTTTTGCCATGTTATTTGATACATGAAATTGTTACATAAATTTTGAGTGACAGTCTCAATAAGAACCAGCTGGTAGAAATTATTAAACATGTTGTAAATAGACTTCAGAGGCACTGAGGATCAGGCCTGTGGTTAGAGGAATCCAAACCCACCAGGGCTGGGGTAATAACTAAAAGGTGGCTTTACTATGACACTCCAGTCCTTCATGTTCTTCCTCCTCTGCTCTTGGGCCTTAGATTACACATTCCTGCAGGGCTGACAAAGAAAATATTTGGGTCCACTTGTGCTGTGGCTGCGGCCAACATTCACAAAAAAAGAGGAGAGGAGAAGGGAAAAAAGAGCTAGGAGGAAGATAAGTGTAAAGGGAGTGAAAAGAAGAATAAAAGGCTAAGGAAATTATGATAAGTCAAGACTGAAGGGACCATCTGAAAACTGAGCTGACTTCTCCAAGTGTCCTAGCCATACCTTCCTGTGTCTGAAAATGAGTGTCTGAAACACTGAAGGGTTGCTTGAAACCGGTGGATCATCACCTTGATGATCTTAAATTACCTTTATAGCTTTTGTATTATTATTTTTGGTCTCTGAGAAACAGCTTTGCAATTTAAACAAGTGAATTGAATCAGGAAGTTATAAAGGAGAAAAGGTTTGAAATATGTCCTAAACATTCTCCCAGCAAAGAAACACACATTCAGGGAGATTTAGGGCTTCATCTGACAAAGAAGTGTGTGGGCAGGAAGTGCTTGGTACTTCACAGCTTTACCACCTCAGTTATTAAATCTCATTGAGGAGATACACATCTCTGCTACCTGAAGGGCTGTCAGATGACAGGGTGTGAACACATCATGTGTACCTGCATGTCTAGACTGACAGAGCTGGCATGCTCACACTGCTATCACACTGCCATCAATGCAACACAAATACAGGAATTGTTTATCGCTGCTGACAGAAACTTAAAAAAAAAAAGAAAAGTGCAAAGGAAAAAAAAAAGGAAAGGAAGAAAAAAAAGGGAGGATTGGAAGTATGAACTTGGCTTTTGGCCAAGAAAGCAAAGGAAAGCAAGACGATCTTGGTTTGGCAACCAGGTACATTTAGGTAAATGCTGTCTGCCATTACCAGTGATCTCTGAAGGGAACTGTGCTTAAGGCATGACAAATTCTCTTTCTGGGAAGAAATCATCTGTGCCTCACTTCACATGGGACAGTGGGCATCAGCTGATTGAACCAAACATGTGAACGAAGCTGCCTTAGCAGTCTGCAGTTCTTGTACCGGGAAGGAAAAAAAAGCTCCTGATCAGTTTCTAGTATCTCTATCTCAGTTATCTCAGTTTATCACTGAAAAATGAATTAACCCTTGCAACTTATGAAACAGGCTTTTAGTAATTCCAGTAATTTTTTGCCTTTGTAGTAGGTAAAGCCATACATTTTACTATTTTTTATGGGAAGGTGTTTCCTTGCAGTCATACATTCCTCCAAATTCCTGTGTTGGGGTTGGTCATAGAATCAAAGAATATTTTAGGTTGGAAAAGGCCTTTAAGATGCTTGAGTCCAACTCTTAACCCAGCACTGCCAAATCCACCACTAAACCATGTCCCTAAGAGACACATATACACATCTTTCAAATACCTCTAGGGATGGTGACTCCACCACTTCCTGGGCAGCCTGTTCCAATACTTGACAACCCATTCTGTGGAGAAATTTTTCCTAATATCCCATCTAAAATTGTTTCCAATCTAAAGAATTTTTCCAAGCTCGGCATTTGACCACAGCATAGGAACAAAGAATGATTACAGCATGACATAAGGCCCAGGGGTGACCTTATCTCTGTCTACAACTACCTGAAAGGAGGTTGTAGCAGGGGGTGATCAGTCTCTTCTTCCAGGTAAACCAACAGGATAAGAAGAAATGGCCTGAAGTTGCACTATGGAAGATGTAGAATTTTTTTTGTGATACAAATAAGTTTTGGCAAGATTTGCTTTTGAGGGAAGGCTTGAATGAGCCTGCCAGCTCTCTGCTTTTTTTGGTCCCTCCCTACAAATGCCAAACTCCCTGCTCAGTCATAGCTGTGTGTGTGACAGTGCCCCAAAATGCCTCATGAAAGCAGCTTGTGGGGAAGGTAGCGGAACCCAAGAAATCACCTGCAGCACTTTGACATCAGCTAATCCTCACAAGAGCTCAGCCTTGAGATACAGACCCATAGAGTGCCCTGGCCCACTCATCCTCACAGGTGGACTTGTCTTCCCTGCCCATGGGAGGGCTGATCTGTGCAGATGAGCAGCAGTTGAAGACAAAGCATGATAACAGGTACTGATCCTCCAGATTGCACCACACACCTTTTTTTTTAAAAAAGGTGTGCAAAGAAAGTAAGTTTATTAAACATCTCTGGTAGGTTTGTTGTGGTTTTTTTTAACTATGATGACAGTGCAAGGAGGAAGTGTAGCTACCCTGGCACTCCCAGTGCTCTGCTGTGGTAGCCCATGGTCTTCCAAAATCCCTGTAAGCTTCTGGCCTGTTCTCTGTGCACCTCAGCTGACCCACTTTCATTTTTTGAGCTGCTAGAGTTAACTTGCAATCTGGACATTGGTTTTACTCTGCTACTTTTCTCATATTGATTTAATGAATTGTTAATGATGTGGTTTATAGTCACCATGATTCGAGGCACAGACCTCTTCCAATCAGGAGAGCAGATAATTGCAGTGAAAGTGCATGATTATGGCTGCATGAGACCATATTTTTCATCATATTTTAATGAAATTGATTCAGGCTTCCCTGTTGCTCAGAGAAGTGTTAAAAGATCGATTTTGTATCATTCAGCTCAAGAGAGGTATCAAATTTTTGCTGAAAAGTTCTGTTTTCTCTAAAAACGTTAATTGATATTTTGGCTAGGAAGGAGAGAAAAAATTCTTTAAAAGAAGCAATCTAGAAACAATCAAACCAGCAAACTCCAGCCAAAAAAATGACCTATCAAAGAGAATACACTTAACATCTGCCATGGAGTTACTTTGGTGGGAGGACACTGAAGGAGAAGTAGTCTCACAGTCAGTCTCACAGTAGTCTCAGAGCTCCTTTAAAGCTTTTCTAAGAAACAAAGTAAACTGAATGTACTCAATTGCACCTTACTCCCTGTATATGTTATGTTTCACTTACTATGGGTGAGGGATAAGAGTTCACCACAGAAGCTCAGTTGTTTTATGGTCCAGTGAAATTGCCTTGACTGCTTAAGAAATAACCTCAGCACTTCCCTGAAATAGGAGTCAGAACTAATGAAAATGCTGGCAGCTGAACTTTAGCGTAACATACTCTTTAATGTGTTAACATCAAAAAAATGGGCAAAATGCTGCATTTTTGGACTGTGTTCCCACTGACTCATAGCAGTAATTCAGAGTGTAACCTCTTCCTTAGAGGCTAGAACAGCAGTGAATATACAGGCAATAGAGAGAGGAGAAAAAAGATGAATATGTTACAAAGCAACCAGCCTTCTGTCTAAATGCCCCATTTAGATACTAACATTTATGGCACAAAAGGGAGGCAAACTGAGCAAGTGGAGCTGTTGTGGTCCTAGTGATATGTTGCTGTCACCTTAGGACTTAAATCCACTTGGATCCCCCTTCTGTGGCTGAAAGCATCGAGGAGGACTCATTTGGAGGTCTGGAGGGAAATAGAAGGAAAAAGATCATACAGGGTTTGGTTTGAGTTGGGTTTTTCCAAGTTTGCCCGTTGCCATTTGCATTTGGTCATGGCTTGCCAGGGTCGTGGGTTAATCAGTGAGGCACAGGAGGAGCAGCCTGCCTGTGCCATAACTTACTTGCCCATTCCCACTCATCCATCACCACCTTGACTCGTCTTCAGCTGCTGCAGAGTAACAGGTGGCAGGGTCAGGCCCTGATGTTCTGCTGGCAGGGCAGGGGAGGACATCCAGCCTGGTAATGCCCCCAAATCAGTGTGGGTTACCGCCCTGCCCCACAGCTGGAGGGGCTCCTGCTTGCATAAACTTCAACAAGAGCTGCTGCTTGATTGGGACAAATGTGAGTTTTTAATGCTCTGTTCCCAAAAGCATTTACATAATAATCTTTAAAAGTTCTGATCATATGTGGGCAGGGAAATATGTTAAATATATAGGAGTTAGTCTTCTGAGTTCATCTTAAATGAACACCAATATCCTTTATTTATATTCTGTGTGATAGGAGCAGTAAATTTGCACTGATTCTGTTTTAAATCTGCGTTGGAATATGGTTATTTTATTTCAGCTTTCTTTGCCAATACTGGAAAATCTAACACGGCTTTATTATGTTACCGTGTGAGAACCAAAAAATTGATTTAATACAGCAGCCTACTTGCAATCCCTGGCTTAAGAGAAATACTGAGGGTAAAATCTGTCTAGCATGTGGACTGCACTGATCACCAGAACTATGAGCTCAGCTTGGGAAATACTATATAACATGATTAGAATCATTACAGAAAATGTGTGTGCATCATGCAATAGAAAAATCTGCTTCTTAGATCTATAATTTAAACGAAATATTATATAATTTATTTATTTATTATTATATAATTTAAATTTATAATTTAATTTGCCCAAAAAGAGCAAAATAGCTTAAATCTTTCCTCAGCCACGCTGCTTAATTGCAGCTGGTGGCTCAGAGCAGTGCTGTACCCAGTGGTCTGGGAGGAAGGGAAAGCTCTTTGGTGCCCAGCATAAGAGGCTTCACTGCAAATGGTTCACTCTGCAAATGGTTCGGTTCTGCTGCTTGTGGAAAGAAGCCGAACAGTTATTAAAAAAATTCTGATCCAATGTGTGGCAGTTGCCCTTCTTCTCAGTAAAGGCTATTATATCCAATCTGAATAGTCTGACTTTAGTGCTGTGCTGTGTCTGGCATCAAATTATAAATAATGGAATGGACCTGAAGAAAAGAAAGTAAAGAAATGAGAAGCCTAAGTGAAGAGGAGGAAAATGGATTGTACATTCAGACCTCTATAAATTCACATTGATTTTTC
The DNA here is from genome assembly GCF_041296385.1 of Aphelocoma coerulescens. Lineage (NCBI taxonomy): Eukaryota > Metazoa > Chordata > Aves > Passeriformes > Corvidae > Aphelocoma > Aphelocoma coerulescens. The sequence goes on along the minus strand of NC_091015.1, from coordinate 41,000,787 downwards.
ATGCTGCAGTTGTGGTGAGAGGTATTTGGATGAAGGCAAAAAATAAGTTTTTATGAATTAAGAACAAAATGATGAAATGAAAATAGATATTATTTGATCTCTTAGTTACTAATTGTTACATTTCAGAGTACCTAGTTCTTCTATTATTACACAATACAAAAGGACTTTTGGCAAGAAAATCTAGTTATTGAATGATGCGTTATAGAACAAAAAATAAAAACAAGAAGCATCAGTGTTTGCTAAGATATAGAGGCCAAGGAAACTCAAGTTATAAATTCTTCACTGAGCAATTTTTTTATCAGTTCAACTTCTGTGGATGTTCTAGTAACAAATAAAAACTACATCAGATGGGTGCTGAGAGAACATGAATTAATTACTAATACCTTTCCATATATTTTAATTTTATTCAAATCAAGAAGAAATCGAGAAATTTAGACAAGACACTGACGAAAGTAAAGAAATGTAGTATATAACCCAAATGGCTATATTTGTTTTATTTAGAATATAATGGGAGGTCAGAGCTTCTGTACCTTTCCAGGCTGTTTATTTGTCTAGAATGAAATTCAAAAGTCTGAAACCGGGAGCAAATGAGGAAGCTGTTTACCTGTTTTGGCAGCCAAATTACTGGATTTCACCCAGATACACATTTATATTCTCTTCCTCTTCTGGGACCTTATACTTTTATTTTGAACAGACAAATGTTTATATTTTTAGGCATAAATAATCTTCCGAGTGGTAAAACTCAGCTGAAGGTCACCAGTGAGTGAAAATGAGGAAATGAACTTCACAGTGAGAAAGCCATTGGATGTCACTGTGGTGGTGTTGTCACTTGGCAGTGGGGTGAGAAGTGGCCTTGGCAGTGCTGGGTTAATGGGACCCAATGATCTTAAAGGTCTTTTCCATCTGAATCTATGGTTCTGCAAGTAAAGAGCATTGCTGAGGCACCAGGCTGGACTACTGTCAGCAGCAGCCACTTTTAGATCAGTATTTTGCATGGATATGGTTTTCACCAATACCTCAGAAGAAATCCAGCTCTGGATTCTGGTAGATGTCTTTACCTGAAAAGACATCTCAAAATTTTCCTGTTAAACTGCAGCTGAACTATCAGAACAGTGAGATCAGTTCGTTTGCTTTAATTTTTTGCTTGCGTCTTAACACTTAGCACAAGAGTGAGTTACAACGCAAATCTCCCTGTCTACCTGGAGCATGGTGGAAAGCTTCAGAGTAAATGCTCAGGGCCATGTGGCTGAGGACAGAAGGGGGAGAGAATTTTCAGAAAAAATGTTAAAAACAACACTTCTGTCTGAGGCTGCTTTGCACAAAGTCTGCCAGACAATGGTTGTTCATCTTCTTCTTCTCAGCCATGCAAACAGAGAGGGAAAGCACAATGAGGTGGAGTGTTCCAAACATCTGCAGCTGTGTAGAAGATGCATGAATATGAATGAGGAGACTCCTTCACCACTCTAGTCTTTGGGTAAAAAAGTTATTAATAATTCTACAAGTGAAGCAGGAAAATCAAGTGAAGGGAGGGTTAGTAACACTTTAAGCAAAATGAGCTCTGCAATTATAACAATATGTAAAATACCATGCAGCTGTATCTGTAATTAGCAATAACCACCCTCAGTGCTCTGCCCACTGTGCTGAGGAATGGCAGTGTATTGCTGACCCCATCCATTCCCCCAGCACCCCTAATGCTCTGTTAAGGACATGTGCTTGCAGTGATGGAACACGTTTGAAGGCAACTTCGATTTATTTCCTCAGTTCATATGAAATGGGAATATTCTGAAAGAAAGTGACTGAAGGTGACATTTTGTTTAGCAGCCCACCAGAACATCATAAACCAGCTCCCCTTCCCTCTGGATAAACCAGCATGGTCTTCCCAGGAGCTAATACAGTCCCTGCCTGGGATTGTTATAACACTGACACCTCCCCCTTTGTTTAAGCAGCTAAAATGTTTCTGGCTATCTAAATTCTGTAGAAAAATGTGTGAAGATCACAGTGTTTAATTAAGAATTGTGTGCCAGGTCTTCAAGGCTTTTAGAACTACAGCAACTTCAAATAGAAATTAAGGAGAAAACTGCATTATGAAATTTTTGAAGTCAAATGTAGCAGGGCTTAAGGACATTATTTGAGTGTGCTGAAAGGCACAGGGAGGACATTTATGCTGTTCCATAGTGACATGCTTTGGATTTCAGGTGACATTTGTTGGAAAGCTTCAACACGGTCTGTTCATACAGATAGAAGTCCAAAGCTCCAGAAAATACAATCTCCTTGAAGTTTTTGCTCACATTACAGAACCTGAGTCTTCATCACAGCTCTGTACTGAAAGCAGAGGGATGTGCAAACTCTGTCTTTTATTGATCTACAACATGTTTTATAGTTTTCATTCCTATGGTATTTGTATGCTTTGCGTGTGTTTTCAATTCCGCAGAACTCTCTCTCACAATGCATTTGCAATGGATACTATTTTTAAATTGGGGGAAAAAAAAGTTTCAGGTTATTTACAAAAGAGGAAAGGTGATTTCTACCAAGTCACCCAGAGCTTTGAGATGACTTTCGTTAAAACAAGCATCCATGATACACAAGAAAGGCTTTGGCTCTTAAGAGCTGCTTCTGGTTAGAATGTAAATGAGAACTATTCATTATTTAAATAAGAACAAATATAGACTAAAACAAAGCAGGCAATTTAAAAGAGGGTCCATCCCTAGTCATTGCATTCTTGTTGGGTGGGTTCTTTTGCCACGCCTCGGTGTAGGGCCGTTTCAGAGGCTGTATGGGTCTGTTTCCCATTAGTGACCTTTGGTTAAGTTCCTTTCTGAATCCCAGCTCCTTTGCTGTTTAAGTCAGTCCTTTAATGCTTTTGCAGAAGATTGTGTACAGAAGGTTGATGGACACAATTTTTTGGCTAATAATAATTTACAGAGATAGTGCTGAGAGCAGGCAGATACATCTTCAAGATATACCACAATCTTTAGTGAGAGCTTTTAAGTTCAGTTAAAAAATCACTGGCTGGGGGGATTATAATGGACAATTTAGGCAACCAGAAGGGTATTTAGTTCTATTTCTTATGTACTTGCAAACCATTAAAAAGAAGCAGTTTTGTCCAGGATATGTTACCTTTCATTTACCTTTAAAGTCTCCCAATAAGCATATATTAATTTAAATTCTAACAGCCCACAGCAGGTTTTCAAATTGAATAGGGTGAGAAATTTTAAAAGGTCATAGGAATAAGGACAAAAATTATCTGGTTAGCTAAAAGGATTCCTTTGATGTTTTTATCTTCCCAAGTTTCACTGCAATTAAGAACTGGCAAAACGAACTTGCTAATAGAACCACTTAGTGTTGGAACCACAGCAGTGTTTAGCAGGCATAATCAGCTATCACTGCTTTGTACTAAGCATTTCATGACCATGTAATGACCATCCAGGCAGCCAAGCACCAGCACTGCAGGTTCTGCAGTATGACCTTGGCTCAGCCAGCCTTCCCCCATGCCAGCTTTGGTGCCCTGGACAACGCAACCCGACTTAGTACTTGCCTATTACCTATATAATTCATTAATTGTAAGCAAAGAGTGCTCTCGTGTTAACCCAAGCTCTTCAGGTAGCCATAGGGTCAGCAGGTACTCTTTGGTGGCTTTCAATTTGGCCAATTCCAATAACAACACTTGGGGGGGAGGGAGAATGTGGCAGCAGAGAATGAGAACAGGCAGCACAGTTACACCTCTTTTTGTATGATTAGGGCAATGCTTTGATGATCCAGGACACAGAGTGTCATTGTGACTGAATGAATCCAGACAGTAAGAGATGTTTTTCCCTCACACACAGCAGACTGAAGAAGCCCCAAAAGCCACTGACTGCCTCTGTTCAAACTGGAGAGAGTTGTCCATGCATCAGCCTACGGAGCCTCCTTTATTCCGCAGGGCAACCACAGCCCTCTGAAAAGGATCCAAAACATTCAAGGTGACCCAAGTCTGAGCAAGAATATTTAGACTCACCAGTAAACTGAAGCTCAGGCAGACTCCAGAGGATGGCTCTCATGGGCTTTTCACAGGAAACACCACTAAACAGTAATCACAAGTCCCCTAACTTGATGTCACTATCACACTCTCCTGTACCTTATGGAGTGAGTTTTGTTAGATTTAAGATTAGAAGAGGAATGAATATGCAAATTTCCTCAGCTGAACTGAGCCAGCAGTTTCTTCAAAATAATCAGGATATGTGAAATGTCTTGAAAAATTTCACATACTTTGGCAGAAATGCCATTCTTTGCCAAATGAAAGAGCAAAGAAAATTAATATACTGTGTCATATGACAGGATAAAAGGTTAGTGATAACACTAGTGGGTTAGTGCACAATTATTTCTAGAAACTGGTCAGAAGGCAAAAAAAGTAGTAGCAATTGTTTTATTTTATCAGATTGTTATTTCCAGTTTCATTTAAGAGAAAGATCATTCATGGTTTCTGTTTCATTGTAGAAGCTCTTCTGCAATGATCCTGTTTTCCTCGTAAGTTCTGGGAGGCTGGAAGGTTCTACAATGGCAGGATCCTAGGAATCCTGAGAGCAGAGACTTGAGGTCCATCTGCAAAGTTCTTGGATCATGGATAATTTCACTGATTTCCATTAAGTATGAAACTGACAGCAAGCTGGCAGTTCCCAGGGTGGAGTTACAACCTTTGGTTCTTTTACATCTGAACTGACATAGCTCCTTGTTCCTAGGTTAACTTCATGTTTGAACATGTAAGAATCTTGCTTTAATACTTGAAACAAGATGGTTTTGAGCCACAGAATGTGTGTATGAAACCTAGTTTCCTATAGTTTGGTGCCCTTTGTCCTCTTTAATACTTCAATGAGGCAAAAATCTGGTAAACTACTCTAGATACCAGATTTCCATGGGTGCTGATCGGCCAGCCAGTTGCTAACAGTATTCATAGCAGCTGAGTTTAGCCTGCTTTTTCTTCCTTGCCAATTCTTACTATAGCTATGAGAATACGGTCATCTTTGAAAATGAATTTCCTGAAAATTGGCTATGGGGTTAAAAAAAAATGACTGGTGCAGGAGGAACCACAGACAGATGACCAGACAGTATAATCAAAACCATGTAATTTTTTTAGGAAACCTGCTAAAATTGAGTAATTTGGATATTAACCAGAAAGCATAATGAATTGGACCTCAGCAGCTTTCTGGCTCCTGTGAACTATGTCAGATACTAAAATTGGTATTTGGGAGTCCTGCTTTCATGGGGAATTTTTTAGATGGATGACAGCCAGCACCACAACCCTGGGGCGTCTTCTCTAGAGATGAATCCACACTGAGGGTCTGGGAGAGCAGAGCAGAGCATGGAAGATGCAAAGTGTGCACTGGGGCTTTGTGGCTTCTGAGTCCCCTGGCTGACCTCCAGGGCCGCGTGAATCATCACAGGCCCAGCATCAGAGGTGGGACTGCTGTAAAATGCAATTTATTTCCTCTTCCTGTATGCCAAGTACTGCAATATATACAAACTCCTAAGTAAATCATTTCAGACGCACAACTATAAATTTCAGTCGCACACACTCTAAGAGATTTTTTAAAACAACAACAACAAAAAATCACATATTGTTCTCATGCACTCTTTAGTTACTTTATAGGACTCCCTCTGTTCGTGACTGTTTCTGTTATTGTTGGAAGAATAAACCTTCTCAAAATAGATCATCGTAAGGATGAAATCTGTCCAGTGACCACTTAAGTAAAGTTTGCTGCCAGAACCAGTTTATTTCAGCTGTGATCACGAAGAGTCTTGTGTGCATTTATTTGTTTGTTCTTCAATACTGTCTGTAATATTGAGACTCTCTGCTAGTATCTTTAATGTTATCCAGTGTTTTTCCAAAATGAAGTAGGTAAATACATACGAAAAGGTCAGAGAGAAATCCTTGTTTTTTTCAACACAGACAGGACAGCCTTATATGTCACCAGCTGTCCAGCATACCTTGGTTACCTCAGTATGGGCCTATTATTGGCAACTGTACGTATTTCCTTCTGCAAGAACGAACTCAGATTGCTTGTGTTACTTGTATAATGTGTGCTCTTTGATATGTGCTGGTCTGAAGTTGTGCTATGAAAAGAAGGATGGGTTTGTGTTTCAGCCTTGTCACCCAAAGTTAGGACGTCTGGGTTTTTCCCCTGACAGTATCATGGATTTCAGCAAACTTGCCTGCGTATTTTGTGCCCTTTTTCCCCCTGCTTTTTCTCATCTTCTGTACAGCAATGCTCAGAAGGCAAAATAGGAGAAAGTTAATTTGACTGTTATTGGACACAAACAATTAAGGAACTGTTTGCAGATGGACTACAGTCATTCCTGTGGAGGCCCAGAGGTGTCTCCTCCTTCCCTGGGTTGTATACCTGATGGATGACAAAATGCTGGTGGTCCCCAGTGCACTAAAGGTGGGGGGGACTAGATCACAAGCCAGACAGGAAGGTACATAGCTGTATCAGTGTTCTTTAGGAGAAAAGAAACCTTTAGATGTGTTTCAGACAGGTGCCTGGAGAAATAGAAGCACACTTCTGTCAGGGTCAGGGAGGAGCTTTAGTACGCCTGAGTTTCTAGGTGTGCCACTCCTGAGCAGGACAGGCAGAGGCAGCTGTCTGGGAGGAACAGGCAGGAGGAGTTGACCAGTGGCTATAGAGCATGGTCAAAGGTTAAGTGGGTATCATTTTGCTAGAAATGCCATGTGATATGGAGTTTGAATATGTGAGTGATGGGCATGGATGGGACAGAACCTTGAAACAGCACCAGCTGGAGAGACAGGTCATGCTGGAGCTGTATCAGCACCCACTGTGATGTACAGTTCTGCTTGCATGCTCGGGCTGGCCTGGAGGTGTCTCAAATCATGAATACTGTGTCCTGATATCATGTGAGTTCCCATGCAGGCTTCAGGTAGAGGCAGAGACTTCTGAGGAGGAGGGGTCCTGGTGGCCATTTCCCTCTGCAAAACCTGCATGGGGAGGCCGAGGGAGTCACAACTCCATGTATGCAAACGCAGGGGACCTTGTCTGCAAGAGCTTGGAGGAGTGGGAGGCACACAGGGCAGGCAGTAAAAAAATCAGTCGCTGGGAAGTCAGGTAGGTTAGACAGAGACAGAGATGTCTGAAACGCACTCCAGGCAGAAGGATCTGCAGTAAAATTTGAAAAGGCCTTATCTCAAGGCAGGCAGATCTGCCTTCAGGCTGGGACTCTCTTTTAGGCTCTGCCAAGCTCCTGGGGCGAAGTTCAAGCAGTGCTTCACTTTGCAAGGGCCTGTTGGCCCCCAGCCCATGGGAGCTCCCGAGCAAGGCTATGGGAGAATGCTGAAGGCTGTCTTCTGCCCCAAAGAGTGCATATATCCTGAATACAGAAGGTTCTTCTCCACCTCATCTATTGTCCATTTATGATACAGGAACAGTAAGTGATACCAGCCTTTTTTTTTTTTTAATGCAACCCATGGTTATAAACTTTTATTTCAGTTTTATATTATTTTAGTTCTAGTTCATAATTGCAGATACTTCAAGGGAAGCCCTTACTTGCAGAAGTAAACTGCAGTAACAAAATTTCATGTGCCTATAAAGAGAGTTTTAATACTGAAGTGCATCACAAGCCAGAGCTGCACAGATGCTCATCAGAAAACCACCACAGCATTGGGCAGCCTTTTCTCTGATAGAAAAGCTATCAGAGATCAAAACTGTACCTCAGTTTCCTCTTAAATGTGATGTGACGTGGTTTTACATGCACACATGCAAATGTTACTTGCTTGATTCACACAGGAAGGTTGGTTTATTTTGTAGAACTAATCTAGTTAGTTTATAGGGCATATGCAATGGGAATATTTCATGTGACTTGCAAAGATAAGGCTCCATTGAAGACTTACAGAAGCCTTCCTTGATGTTGACCAGAATGCATTTCGTTTGCTAAGAACCCACTGCCACAGCAGAACAGAAATTCAGGTGGAACAGGATCTAATTGCTGCAGGTACTTTAAAACCACCAGATTGCATTTCTGATAACTACCATGCAATTAGCAATGCAACAGATCTGCTTGCTGGAAGGGAAAGGCAAACTTGTTTCTTAGGTCCCTCATGTGACATGGTAAGAACAAATCCTACTGGCTGTAGAGGAAAGACAAAGCAATCCATGTGCCTGAATAAAAATGTTCATCAGCCCACCGACACTTAAATCTTGTTTTTCTTGCTCTTCTTCCCTCCATTTTAAGATCTGGCTTTTTTTCTTTGCAGGAGGGTAAGTCCCACCAAGGAGCCTCTTGCGTGATACTGAAAATTTGCAAGAGTGTTGGAGATTAAATAAGCATATTGCCTAAGGCTGAGCTGCTAAGAACAACTCTGTTTTTTTACTTAGCTATTCTTACCAGAAGAACCAGGCAATTGCAAGGGAGAGTTTCTAGGCAAGTGTAAGTTTCAAGACCAAGAGGCATATTCAGTCCCAGGATTAGAGAGTTAATCTGCCTCTTTAAAATCAGTGGAAAGAGGTTCCCTCTTTATGGCCAGCCCCCTGAATCATTCCAAGGAGGCACATACAGCTGCCTGCCCCAAATGCTCAGTGTTGCAATCCTGTCACTCTCTGCAAAAGTGGTGGTGTATTTTGGTTCAAAGGGAAGGGATCAAATCTGCTTATGCTGTCTGCTGCATCCTTGAGGACATGTATTGTTAGTCCTGACAAGCAGGGACTTGGTTCTAGTGTTTTGGTTTGGGCTTGGCTAGATCTTAACAGAGGTGTAAAACAGGACTTTTCCAGGTGGGAAACTTTCTGTCTAAAAGTCTGTGAAAGTAGCGCAACATTGTGGCTACTAGAATGCCTTCAAAGTCCTGTTTCCTCCTTCCTGAGAGGGTACCCTTTCAAAAAGACAGTCATTCCATGTCGCAGCCTCTGCTCTCACCAAGCAGTGAATATTCAGCTCTTAAGTTCCCTCCTAAATTCTCATTTCCAATGGCTTTGCTTGCCATCTGAATCTCCTACTCATCTCACAGCTCTCTGGCAATTGCAGGCTCAGAGCTAAGCAGAGCATTACTGTAGCCATAGGAGATTCCTACAGCTCAAACTACATTTTACTCATCTGAACCACCATGGCTTCAGATCTCACTTATTGTCAGCACCTTTCAACTCTACAGTTTGCTCCCACTCTCTGGACACTAGCAGTCCAGACTTTTCCTTCAGCTTACATTAGGCTTATGTTGGGTCAAATATAATTAGGTATCTACTTAAACTGTCTAAATACAATTTGTGGCTTTCTTCCTCCACTATTGCCCAGGTAAATATCTCTCTCTCCCCTCTACATTAGGACTTGGGAGGTGGACTAGAAACAAAAGCATTCACTCATAGATGTTTCTGATTAACCACTAACCCTAATCATGGTCACATAAACCTCTGAAATGCTTGTATCAAATGCTTTTCTAAAAGCTGATTGATTTGTCTTTACAATCTCCTCAAATTATTTGTAACTGTCAACAAATTAAGTACCTTTGCTCACAGAGGTATGTTATTTCCTCAGTCTGCTAGCACATCCCTAGTGTTCTGCCACTTATGTGAGTGATATCACTTACCAGAACTGTAGCAAGTCCATTATCTGATTCCCTTACTGACCCATACAGCAAATTATCTGGATTCCCACTATGCTGCAGTAAGCTCACATTTCACAAATATTTTCTTACTTGTTTTCATAAGTTACTGCATTACATCCTCATTGATTTTCAACCATCCCTCATTTCAAGTCCTTTTAAAATAGATTTCCACCATCTCAGAGTTATCAATCTCACTTCTGTGTTCCTGTATTAATAGGCTTTTCATATTCCTTTCCCTCCCCAGGCACATTTATGAAAGCTCTTCTTTCCTTAGCCTTCTGGTCATTGTTAATTTATTGTTGTGGATGCCCTCAGCTTGTTCTCTGAGGCTTAAATCCAGTCAGATGATTATTTGCAGTCCATCTTCCCTCATTCAGTGTAAGGCTACCATGCACATTGTAAAACTACAGAGCACGTGGCTACTTTGATGTTTAATTTTTAAGACTTAATTGTAATGCTTTCTGATGTTCACAGGTTTTTTTTCCTTCTCAGCAGCTAAATCATGTTTTGAGATCTGCCAGTGCTGCTACTATGGGAGGAAAAAGGGCAGAGAAAATTCCTTTTGTTAGATGCTGGGTTGCTTCCTCAGCTGGGGCAGTGGAGAGCTTCTCTCCTGTATACAGCCAGTCTCAAGTGCTGCTGTCTGGGGATTAATCCAGGATCTCTTGAAAACCAAAACTTCATTCTTCAAATTAATTGTTTGTACCACACTGCAGGAATTTCAGTGACTCATAAATCCTATTATTTCAAAGTAAGGGAAGTACTTGAAAACAGCACATGGAGCTTGAATGTTCCAGCCTGTTTCACAGACCAAGATTTTCTGCTAATCAGGACATTACACATCTTTGCTTGGACATTCACCTGATGTTTCCTGTTCTAAATCAAGACACAGTGAGTGACATCTGTGAGTTTGCTGCCACCCTATATGTGTTTTTATATGCCAGACCACAATATTATGACTTACTGGAGAGCAGCCATATACCAAAAAAACAGTTGCAAAAAGGAGAAGTTAAAAAAATGAAAGAATTGTAGCTAATCGAAGGTATTATTTAGCCTCCTTTGTGCTTGCAACCAACTTTGATACCAAGGATACCAAAACCAGTAAAGGACAAACAGAAAAAAAATAAATACAGAGCAAATATTGGGATAGATTGCTTCAGTCTAACAAATTGTTGCCTATTTTCTGCAGTTTAGTGAGCCCCCTAGAGTAAAACTGCTCCCTTCTCTTCTATCCTACCCTTATCCCTCCTGCAGCCAAACACACAGCTTGCCTTTTGCGAGGTAAGTCATGTCACACTGCTGCCTGCCATCTTTTCAGATGCTCAGAAGCTCATTTGTGAAAACACCAAATCCTAGTATTTCTGTAATAGTAATTTCCAAAAAATTTTTCTTTTAAGGGTGAGGAGATGATCTAAAAAACCACATTTGAATAAACGTTTTTATTTCTTGTCATCTGAATTAGGAATACCTCACTTAATCTTCCTGTTTCTTAATGGCAGGGTGATCTAACACTTAAAAATTCCCTTCTTCCTCTAGGTCTCCATAGGTTAGAAGGATGTTTGAGAACATTTAGTGAATATTCTTTGGGTATGTGCAGGAGAATATTCTGATTTTCTTATGGCCTGACAACTTTTTTTTTTTTTTTAAAGCAAAATACTTCCGTTTAAAACAGCACATGCACACTTTTAAGCCTGTTAATTTCCTAGAGCAGCTTAGCAGCAACAGCCTGCTGAGATCTGTACACCTGCAAGTTTCTGCTACATCTACACTGAGCACACCCACTGAGGAACCTGGATCTCCAAGAAGGCTGCAGTGTCTGTTACCGCAGCCCTAAGCCCTAGGATATATCACCATGTCCCGCAGCCATAGGGAGGAGGAGAGAAGATCCAGCAGGCAGGAATTGTGCAGCAAGACTGATTTATTTCATTATTTTACAAACTCTTTTATAGACTTTTTCCTTCATAGTCTAATTGGACAAGGACCAGCCACCCCTTGGGGGTGATTGGCTAGAATCCTAAAACTTCCATTGTCAAAATATTTTCCTACTATACGATAAGCAAGACTTCTCAAGGCTGCAGGTGTTTGGTTGTTTACATAACTCTGCTACCTCTTCTGTGAGAGAGAAAAGTCTCTCACGGGCTTAGAAAATAGCAAGAAAATCCTTGCTAGCAGCATTTTTGTACCTACAAGTGTCTACCCCCAGCCCACCATTCTAGATGTTGTTCAGTCATTCCCACTGTTTAGCAAGCCAGTATCTGATGGACCTGTGGTAGGATACATGACACTAGTGAAGCTTTATGTAGGACCACGAAAACTGAAATGTTGTCTGCAAGTGTTAAAGAAACCATTGATATAGTTATGTGTATCCTGGAGCAAACTTTTGCTTTCCTCTTACAGATGAGGTTTGACAATTTTAGACTACTGAGGGGAGGGCCTGGTCAAGAGCAAATGTTCTCCTTCCCTGAGTCTAGGACATGCTCTGAAGATTCCTGACTCCTGCTTTAGAGCCTCTTGGCAACAAAATTGAAACCTTAACATCTTGACTTCAGGAGGGGTAATGTTAATATATGCACCCATCAAGTTTTGAGACCCTGACAACAAAATGCCTTCAGTTCACAGAAAGGCAGTTTTGCTACTGCTTGTAAAGTTGCACCTAGGAGGCATCAAAATAACAACCCACAAGCTCCTTCTGCAGGATGAACACTTTCAGGGCTGTCCTCTCCCAATGATGTGACATTCCTGCAGGTTTGGTGACCTCAGGCAAAACTACTAACAACAGCTGAATTGTGGCAACTGGCACTGGCTCCCAGGGGAGAGAAGGGTGTAGTGTGGCACAGACCACACAGGAGCCATCCCTCTCTCTCAACACACAATCCTCCAGTGCTGCACAGCCCTGCAAAGAGGCAGAAGACAAGGCTGTCCAAGAAGCAGTCTCGTACTGCATCTTTCTAGGCTTCCATTCACAGTAGGCTGTGAATACTTGACGGAAGCACTGTTTCTTTTGACCCAACCATTTTATATATACAGTGTTTCCCCAGAATTTCACAGGACAGCATATAGAAGGTAATGCTCTGTTTTATTTTCAACAGTTCATTGCTCAGATGTAAAAAGTCTGTTCCAAAATAAACAAGAAATTATAAAATATAATATCCACATATTTATACCTGTAAATTTATTCCTGCAGGAAACTTGAGAGATGAAACAAAACTTAAAAGAAGCATTTTATTTCACTTCAAAACATGTTACTTCTGAATAAACTTAAAAGGTCGAAAGCATTTAAAAGTTCTAATGGTGGTGGCTTAAGAGGAATCTTTCCAATTGTGAACTCCTTTGCTTCAAACTGTTGCCACTCTTCAGCTGATAATTCGCTCTTGGGTGTGAATAACTTCTCTGAGGCAGGGCTGGAGTTGGTGGCTGCAGCAGAGGCTGAGGTGACAGGATGTCCAGAGGCACTGGCACTCTGTCCAAACAAAGCAGCGCTCGAAGGTGAGGCAGAAGTGGCTACGGCAGCACTAAAGGCTCCAAAGGCTGGGAGCGGAGTGGTGCTTGCAGAGTTCACAGCAGAAGCGCTGCCAAAGCCTGAAAAGCCAGAAGTCCCAAAGCCCCCAGCTGTGGCAGCTGTTTTAAAGGAGAAGGAGGCTGCAGATGGAGCGGCTGGGCTGCCAAACCCAAGGGACTGGGGTGCGCTAGGAGAGGACGTCGCCCCAAATGCAGGAGGATTTCCAGCAGCAGAAGAGCTCCCAGCAGCAGGGCTGCTCCCAGATGATGCTGAACTGACGAGGCTGGAACTGGTTTTAAAGGAGAAGCTGCTGGCACTGGTACTGCTGCTGCTCACAGGAAAGCCTGCAAGTAGAGAATTTATGAAAAATACAAGAATGGGTACCCCCAGGGATACTAAACCACTGCTGCATTTCAAAGATGCAGCAGCAGCAGCAGCAAACTACAGAAAATGCTTCAATGTTTTGGTTCTTAGGACAGGAACTTACTTGACAGCCCAAAGCTTGAGGTTTGCTGTCCTCCCATTCCAAAGGCAGGTGCTGCTTGAGTGCCCGTGGTCTTGAAAGCAGAGAGCTGCAAAGATTCCAGAGACATACATGAAAAGTAGATTCCAAAACAGAGAACTCTCTCTCAGTAACTATTTGAAACAAAAATAGAGCTGCCCAGTCCTATTGAATCCAACTCAGACCACGCTGGACGGTCACCACTCCTCACAACTGCAGGTTCTTGCAGTGCTTTAAGTGCTCTAAGGCCATACACACTCCTCTCTGTAAAACCCTCCAGAAATGCAAATCTGTTACAATTGATCGGTGGCTGCCTGTCAGTCAATGACCTGCTCAGCCCTGGGAGCTCTCCTTCTCACCTCTTACTCTTCCATTTTGTGCTCTGTGACTGTATTTAGGGCGCAGCTTTGACCCACTCTGTTCTCTCTCCTCGGCACATCCTGTCTCCTGTGGTAAAGCCCAAATCCTGCTTGCCCACCTTCAGCACAGAACAGACCAAGGGCTGGAATCATATTACTCAACCTTTACTGCACTTCATGCAGACTGCACTCAAATAAAGCCACTTCCTCTGTCTCCCTGATTGTTTCCTATGGGCTTTAACTCAAGCATTTGCTTCTGAAAAAACATCTCCATTCACAAGTGTTTGTCACCTTCCCAGGACCAATGCCTCTTTCTATCTTCAAATGTTATCCAAAGGGCTTCTCTCCCACCTATCTCTCAATTCTGGCATTAGCCAAATGCTCCGTTTATCCTAAGGCGGCCTGGAGGGCAATTCTGGTCCGCTCTGCTGATTCTCTCTTGGAAGAGTCTGTATCAGCACATGGGAAGAAAGGTGGGGTGGGGATTGGCCTCTTCCTGGTCATGTACACGACCAGATCCCAAACTTCAGCTCTGGTTGCTTGGGGGGGGGCTTGCAATGAGAATATTCCAAAGCTGGGATCCAGCTGCTGCCTTGCTAACATGGAAGCACCCCTACACACTTTTTTCCTCAGTTAACTGACGGGGTTTATGATACCCATGGCAATTCACTGATTTCAGGACTCCAGAGACCATGCCCAGGTGGCACATCACACAATTGCCACATCTCCAAAGTCTTTGGAACCATCATTAACATCTGTGTAAATTACTTCATTAAAAAATGACATCAGGCACAGAGACATGTTGCCATTTGTGAGCACTTACCAAGGCTGCTTTTGTTGATGCATTTAAAGCTTTCAACTGAAGTAGCCGATTTTTCCATTGTAGTGCTAACTTTTGGACAGCATCTATCTGAAAAGGGGTAAAGAAAAGCATGCTTTTATTACTGAACACTTAAAAACAAAAGAGTCTCTGACAACTGAATGGAAAAAAGATATCTAGAATTAGAAATGTCATTGACCCATTAAGCTATTTTCTTTCCTGAAACTTCAACGTGAGAGGCTGATATGTTAGTTTTTAACGCAGCATTCCTTTAAACAAGAGAGTTTAAAGGACTATTGTCCTTAAATCAATCCTTTTACTTTACATAGGGGTAATATTAAAACAAGTTCTGGGGCTTCTCAAATCCAAGTTCTATTTTTTTTCTGAATTAGATGCTTGGGAAAAAAAATGACACAAGACAAGATATGTAAGTTTTAAACATATGAGAACAGTCTCTTCAATCTGGCCTTTCCACTTACGCACTCAGTCACTAAACTGAAGTCCAAAGATTTACCTCAGCTTCTTCCACATTTTCAGAAAAAAAAAAACCCTACTTTCAAAACACTGTAATTCTGAACAGTTCAATAGAATCATCCTAAAATATTTAGTTTTGATGAAATTAACTTCCTTAATTTAAATCAACCCCCTTTGTGTGATCCATCAGAAAACTGCACAGAATAGTGCAGCAATAAATAGTATCTTTGTATTGATAACTGTGATTTAGTATTAAGCAAAAAACTGGAAAGTCTTCAAACAACCTTTCAGGAATTTCCAACCTGAATTTCCTACATTTACACTTAAGTTTAGCAACACATCTAATTTGATGCCTGGCCTAACTGAATTTTCCTTAAAACATAAACAAATAAAACACCTAGTGTCACAAATGCCTGTAAAAATGGAATGAGTAATCTTTTTGTAGACAAATCCCTTAGTTTTTCAAAAGAGTATTACATTACAAACATCAATAATTCTTTTGTGCCTAGTCACATGCTGGAAGATCATGTTGCTTGGTATCTGCTCTTAGACAACAAACTGGAAAATTCAGATTTTGACCCAGTTTAAGAATAGAAACATCGAAAAGACATGCTGTACTTTAACATTTTGTAAGAGAACTGTATCATAGAGTTATCATCTATACATTGAGAGGAAAACTTGCATTTACTGCTCTCAGACTTGCACTTAATGCTTTGATGAGATCACAGTTTATTTATTTATTTTAATAGCCATGTATAGCAGACTGTTTATTGTTTGTTATTTATTATTATTTTGGTTTATTATTTTAATTGAAGTTTAAAAAAAAATTATGTATCTCCTGTCTCTAAAAATGCAATTCTGGTAAATCTAAACATATGAAGCAAGAGTGGTGACGAGAGCAATTCCTTCTGTAACATAGAACCAAGAAGAAGAGGGAAGAGTGCAGTGTAGTTTCAATTAATTTGTACTTGCATCTATCCAACAGCCTAATTTCCTTCCTGGCACAACATCGAACTCTGCAACTTCCTTGATATTCACAGGACTACAAGGAAGGAATGATACATATACATTGAAAGATGTTTTGTATAAAAACAAATGCCTTACTTCCAAATGAGCATATCGCTATCTATTTCTAGAAAAGAAGTATCTGCTATTTTCATCATTATTCCCTGCAACAAAGGTATGTAAAAGAACAAGGTCAAATGAACTTGCCCAGTCTTCTATTTAAAGCACCAAATAATGACCTATACCAATCAAACTGACTAATAGCATATGAGGCATTCAACTGTTGAGACAGGATTCAAGTAACTTCTACAAATAACGCAGAGGAGTGGGGACAAGATTAAGTCAAGAAGTGTCCAGCAGCTATTTTTGCATTCATTGGGATGCACCTCAGTTGAAAAATATTTTGGCATTCTGATCATCTCCTAGAGTTGGGAGATAAATGAATCAAGAGCTGCCACCTGAAGAACAGTAACAAGTCCTGTCCCAAGAGTGTCCCCACCAGCCAACATTTTTTAAATACTTACATAATTCCCAATGATATTGTTTGCTCTGCTGTCGTAATACTCCAGACGCAGTTCTTCTGGCGAGACATCTGAAAAGCCTGCAAGGGCAGGAATAGTCAAAAACCTCCAAGAAAACAGATTCATACTTCCAACTGCCCTCTACAGTTACAAAGACATGGACCTTGGTACATTGTCTTAAGAGAGTTATAGTCAGAGACAAAAAAAGTAGATTCATTACAGAATGTCAGAGGTGTGAACGTCCAAAATGAATTTGCCATCATCTAATACTCCTTTCTGTTGTATCACAAGGTAAATCATCATCTTGCAAAGCGTTGTACAGAGGTACAACAGTGTGGGCAAGTCACAGAAACATCCTAAAGAGCTGCAATAGACAACACTGAAAACATTGCCTACCTGAGACATTCAGCTTTTCTTTCATTGGTGAGTAACATGAAAATATCCACTGTCCAGAAGATTCCCAAATTTCCATGTCCTTCACTACACATTCACTAACAAACAAAATAACATCACAGATGAAGGTGAAATTACATGGTCAAAACAAAACCGCCAGTAACAACTGCCTGGTTTGAATCCAAATTCAGAGTCAAAAACCTGCTACCATGAAAACCAAGTGTTTTCTTAATGTAATATTAAAAACAGTAATGGAAAGTGTTTCCAAAACCTTGCTTCTCTGGGAAATCACACTGTCTGCTGGTTCTCAGTACCTGCCCTGCAGCTGCAGATGCTGGTCACTCTGAACTGACTGAACATACACCTCTCTCTGTGAAACTAGGTTTCAATAGCTTTGCTGTTGGCAGAAAAATTTGTTGTCTTAAGTGTCAGAGAAACCAAGTAAAATCATTCATTTTCTTAAAGGGGCTCTGACTTCTTATTTTCAAGCACTGAGATCTGTTTCCTTCCTTATCCTCCTGCCCACAACTTAAATACCACACCATCTTACTAATGTTACTAATCTTACTTAACATCACAGCTGTCTATCTGCCCAGCCCAGGTCCCAAACAAGAATCACATCCTCCCCATGCCAGCATCATTCCAGAGAACCAAATGAAGTAATGTTCTCTATGTTTCTTCCTGTGTCCCAGCTTCCCCCTCACAATCCTGTCCTCTGCATTATCTCTAGGAAGTCAGTAAGCTTTCAACCTGCTCGTTCCAAAAGCTTTCAGTAAGACAGGACTATAACTTACAGAAGTCTCTCCTCTTCATCTTTAGAGCCATCAGCAACACTTTGACTGCTGGCTAATGCAGAGAACTTGTTCTGTGAAAAGTCTGCATTTCTGCTGCTGCCGCCTGACGATCCAAAGTCAGAGGAGCCAAAGAATCCTCTTCCGTGATCTCTGCTGCCACCCCATGTATCAGACTTGAAGGAAGATGGCTGGATAACATTGCTGTATCTCTGGTTAGAGGTACCCCATCCTCCTCCTCCTCTTCCGCTAGTAACTTCCAATTAAAAAAAAAAAAGCAAACAAACAAGCAAACCACCGAAATTTTTAATCATTGAGATATGAATCAACATCAACAAAACCTGTAAGTATAACTACTCTTACAGTGGCAATAAGAAGTTTGAAATGAAAATGTAGATTTTCGTAATGAGTTAACCTCATTATTTAGTCAGCTTAAGCTAGTGAGTCACCCAGGGTAGTTCTCAAGTCCAGCTTCTCAAAAGGAACAGTTTGGATTGGAAGGCGCCTTTAAAAGCCATCTAGTCCGATCTCCCCCCCCCATGCCTTAATGAGCAGAGAGACACTTTTAGCTAGATCACTGTGCCAACAATTTGTGGCACTGCAGAAAGACACCGGCTCAGTTTTGCTTAGCTTGTTTCATGAACTACCCCAGCAGAAAAAAAATTATATTTAATGCATCATAAATTTATGTTAGGGGCTCCTGCATCCGTAGCTACAGCAGGGGCTCTGCTCCAGCACAGGGAGCTCCTGACTTTCGTTTTGAGACCTTGGACACACCTGTGCGTGTTGTTACACGCAAACCCCGACCCTCCTTCCCGCAGGAATAATGACAAGCGGCTGCAGTGAGCTCCTGCCGTGCCATCATTGCAGCCTTCAGCTCCCTGTCATGCCCCTTTCCTTCCTAAAGCTCCCAAACACCCAGAGCTGATGAGAATGCAAACAGCCTTCACTGGGTACAACACACAGCTGCTCGCTGCTCAGGAGAACAGAGTTCTCCGCGTCGCTTTCCCACTGCCTTGTGGCACATCCCGCAGTCACAGAATCAGGATCAATTATGCTGGAAAAGACCTCTGAGACCACCAGTTCAACTATGACCAAATATCACCCTGTCAAGTAGACCACGGCGCCAAGTGCCACATCCACTCTTTCCTTAAACAACCCCTACGGACACTGACTCCATCACCTCCCTGGGCAGTCCGTTCCAATGCTTCGTCATCCTTTCTGTGAATGCCCAACCCAAACCTCCCCTGGTGCAGCTTAAGGCTGTGTCTCCTCCTCCTGCCACTGGCTGCCTGGGAGAAAAGGCCAAGCCCCACCTGGTCACAGCCTCCTTTTAGGCACTTGCAGAGAGCGATAAGGCCTCCCTCGAGTCTCCTTTTCTCCAGACTACACACGCCCAGCTCCCCCAGGCGCTCCTCACAGCACCTGTGCTCCAGACCCTTTGCCAGAGCTCAACTCCGCGAGAGCTGAGCCAGAGGCTGCCGCCGACAGCCCCGGCCGAGACCCGCCCGGCCCGCTCTGCTCCGGAGCTCCTGCCGGCAGCGGCCGCACGGAGCGCCCGGGACGAGCAGCCCCGCGTCCGGGCAGCCCGCCCGCCCCGCCCCGGCGCGGTGTGGGTACCGTGGGCCGGGGGTGCCCCGGGGCGGCCGGAGCCGCCGCGGGGGTGCTCGTTCCAGCAGCGGTCCCCGAAGCGGCAGTAGCCCCGCAGGAAGAACTGGCAGACGCCCATGGCCGCCCCGCCGTCGCGCGGCTCTGACGTCCCGGGCGTGCGCCGGGCGGGCCGCGGGGCCCGCGGGTGAGGTCCTCGGGCCCCGAGGAGAGCGGGCGGGAAGCACGGTCCGCCACCGAGAAGCGAGACGTAACTCCAGTGACACAAAAATCCAGTCAAACCAGGGGATAACACAGTAACAAGCTGCTGATAAAGCCAAATACGGCTTTGATTTGTGCTGTGCAAAGCTTCAGTCGCTGGCACGGTGAAACACCCGCCCCGCGGCTGTAACCGCCCCTTACTCGCTTCAGCACCGCCACACAGCCTGCGCAGTAAAACACTTGGGTTCTTTATCTTTAGGGGGAGACTAAGGAATGTATAGCCCATAGCTACAGAATCATCAGGGTTGGAAGGGATCTTTAGGATCATCCCGTCCAACCACCAACCCATCACTACCACTGTAGTCCATAAACCACTAAACCACATCACCCAGCACCAGACCGAGGTGCCTCTTACACACCCCTAGGGATGGTGATGTTGTCTGAAAAAATCGGATTCACTACCCCGTGACAAGCCAATAATTGCACACTTGAAAGATTGTTTATTTCAGAGTTGCACAAGCCTGGGTGCTAGATGGTATTGCACAAATTGAGCACACCACCTATCAAGACTTTTTGGTGTTTATACATTTTAGCAAACAAAGGAATTAATGCTCATTGGCTAGAAGTTACTTAGCTCTCATATTAATTAGCATTCTATCTTCTATTAGTTAATTATTCTCTTGCTTCTCATGCCAGTTAGTCTGCATGCTCAGTCTTTCTCTTCTTGTGGGCCCATGGGTTTCTTGGGTTGGTGATCCACAAGCCAGTGGTGGCAGATCTCTCCCCCTGATGGAATTACCTTTCACCCAGTCGGAGCTGGTTTCAGCACAGTTGCCGAGTTGTCTTTATTAATTTCTTCCTTATCTTCGGAGTTGTGCCAAATGTCCTAGTGGCCTGTAAATTCTGCATTCTTTGTATCCACTATCAGTATCTTCTTCCCAAGCAAGCTCTGTTAACCTCCCCCAGGTCTGAGATCACTGAAACATGTCCAGCTCTGAACTGTAATAAGGCAATTCTACCTCCAAGTAATTTGTTTTTCTAACACATGAACGTCATTTAGAGCGGGCTAGCTGCTATCTGATTCAGGGATTAAATCTCTCTTCTTGTTGATTAGGCTTGAAAGTATTTAAAGATAAATCATTAAACAACATCCTTTCTTAAGAAAATTTTACATATTCCACATATTGCAACAGTGACTCCACCACCTCCCTGGGCAACCTATTCCAATGCCTGACCACCCTAACAGTGAAAAACTTTTTTCTAATATCTAATCTGAATCTCCTCTGTCTCAGGTTAAGGCCATTTTCTCTAGTCCTGTCACTGTAGGTACAGTACAGCTTCAGATGTTGTGTTTATATGGGAGCTGTTGACCTGTGGCTCTTTGAAGTGTTTGTTACAGCCGTGTAACAAAGATCTCTGTGCACCAGGCACAGCATTGCCAGCTGGGCAAGGGAGGGGATTGTCCTGCTCTGCTCTGCACTGGGGCAGCCTCACCTCGAGTGCTGGGGGCAGTTTTGAGCACCTCTCATATAAGGATATAAAGCTGTTAGACAGCATCCAAAGGAGGGCAACAAAGATCACGAAGGGCCTTGAGGGGAAGCCGTATGAGGAACAGCTGAGGGCACTTGGTCTGTTCAGCCTGGAGCAGATGAGACTGAGTTGTAGTCTGCAGCTTCCTCTCAACAGGAAGTGGAGGGGCAGACACTGATCTCTTCTCACTGGTGACCAGTGACGGAAGTAAGGAAATGGCCTGACATTGTGTCAGGGGAAGTTTAGGCTGGATATTAGAAAAAGGTTCTTCAGCCAGAGGGTGGCTGGGCACTGGAACAGGCTCCCCAGGGAAGTGTTCACAGCACCAGCCTGACAGAGCTCAAGCAGTGTTTGGACAATGCTCTCAGGCACATGGTGTGACTTGGGGATAGTGCTGTGCAGGACCAGGAGCTGGACTTTGATGATCCTTGTGGGTCCCTTCCAACTCCAGATATTCTATCATCTCTACTCTGTGCGTGAATCTGCTTCTTCTTGCACCCAGTAGAATCCACATTTGGGAGTTCTGGGGATCCAGGTCCAAAAGCCTTGACAAGATCATCTTGCTTCCTCTGACAATGGAGAATTGGATGAGACAGGACTGCAGCATGTACTGACCAACTGATCGCAGGCTCCATCAAATCCTCTTCAGTACCAAGTGGCGAGCAACTCAGAGATGCAATGCTCCAGAGAGACTCAAGTAAGTGCAAAAAGAGGAATAGAATTCTGGAATTGGTAGGTGCAGAGATCACCTAGTTTCAGTAAAGCTGGGGAATAAAACAACAGATTTTTGATAGACAGTGAAGGCACACATTCAGTAGTAACTATTTGTAAGGGCCCACCAATAAAGTTACAATACCAATTGTTGGGGCAGTGAGGAAAAAAAGCTTTTGTGGCCAGTCCTTTAACCCATGGAGTGTACATTCAGAGATAAACTGATCCAAGTGTAGGTTTTAAATACCTGACTGAAACATTCCTTCTTTTGACACTGTATTTTTCATACAGTTTTTGCACAGAATTTCACAGGACAGCATATAGCAGGAAATGTTGCATTTCAGTTTCAACAGTTCATCTCTCAGATGAAAGTCCATCCCAAAATAACATTCAAAAGTTTATACTTGCAGATTTATTTCTGCAGAAGACAACTGAGAGAGGAAATAAAAATTAACAGCATTTCAGAATAAATTTAAAAGGTTGAAAGCATTTAAAAGTTCTAATGGTGGTGACTTAAGAGGAATCTTTCCAATTGTGAACTCCTTTGCTTCAAACTGTTGCCACTCTTCAGCTGATAATTCGCTCTTGGGTGTGAATAACTTCTCTGAGGCAGGGCTGGAGTTGGTGGCTGCAGCAGAGGCTGAGGTGACAGGATGTCCAGAGGCACTGGCACTCTGTCCAAACAAAGCAGCGCTCGAAGGTGAGGCAGAAGTGGCTACGGCAGCACTAAAGGCTCCAAAGGCTGGGAGCGGAGTGGTGCTTGCAGAGTTCACAGCAGAAGCGCTGCCAAAGCCTGAAAAGCCAGAAGTCCCAAAGCCCCCAGCTGTGGCAGCTGTTTTAAAGGAGAAGGAGGCTGCAGATGGAGCGGCTGGGCTGCCAAACCCAAGGGACTGGGGTGCGCTAGGAGAGGACGTCGCCCCAAATGCAGGAGGATTTCCAGCAGCAGAAGAGCTCCCAGCAGCAGGGCTGCTCCCAGATGATGCCGAACTGACGAGGCTGGAACTGGTTTTAAAGGAGAAGCTGCTGGCACTGGTACTGCTGCTGCTCACAGGAAAGCCTGCAAGTAGAGAATTTATGAAAAATACAAGAATGGGTACCCCCAGGGATACTAAACCACTGCTGCATTTCAAAGATGCAGCAGCAGCAGCAGCAAACTACAGAAAATGCTTCAATGTTTTGGTTCTTAGGACAGGAACTTACTTGACAGCCCAAAGCTTGAGGTTTGCTGTCCTCCCATTCCAAAGGCAGGTGCTGCTTGAGTGCCCGTGGTCTTGAAAGCAGAGAGCTGCAAAGATTCCAGAGACATACATGAAAAGTAGATTCCAAAACAGAGAACTCTCTCTCAGTAACTATTTGAAACAAAAATAGAGCTGCCCAGTCCTATTGAATCCAACTCAGACCACGCTGGACGGTCACCACTCCTCACAACTGCAGGCTCTTGCAGTGCTTTAAGTGCTCTAAGGCCATACACACTCCTCTCTGTAAAACCCTCCAGAAATGCAAATCTGTTACAATTGATCGGTGGCTGCCTGTCAGTCAATGACCTGCTCAGCCCTGGGAGCTCTCCTTCTCACCTCTTACTCTTCCATTTTGTGCTCTGTGACTGTATTTAGGGCACAGCTTTGACCCACTCTGTTCTCTCTCCTCGGCACATCCCGTCTCCTGTGGTAAAGCCCAAATCCTGCTTGCCCACCTTCAGCACAGAACAGACCAAGGGCTGGAATCATATTACTCAACCTTTACTGCACTTCATGCAGACTGCACTCAAATAAAGCCACTTCCTCTGTCTCCCTGATTGTTTCCTATGGGCTTTAACTCAAGCATTTGCTTCTGAAAAAACATCTCCATTCACAAGTGTTTGTCACCTTCCCAGGACCAATGCCTCTTTCTATCTTCAAATGTTATCCAAAGGGCTTCTCTCCCACCTATCTCTCAATTCTGGCATTAGCCAAATGCTCCGTTTATCCTAAGGCGGCCTGGAGGGCAATTCTGGTCCGCTCTGCTGATTCTCTCTTGGAAGAGTCTGTATCAGCACATGGGAAAAAAGGTGGGGTGGGGATTGGCCTCTTCCTGGTCATGTACACGACCAGATCCCAAACTTCAGCTCTGGTTGCTTGGGGGGGAGCTTGCAATGAGAGTATTCCAAAGCTGGGATCCAGCTGCTGCCTTGCTAACATGGAAGCACCCCTACACACTTTTTTCCTCAGTTAACTGACATTATGATACCCATGGCAATTCACTGATTTCAGGACTCCAGAGACCATGCCCAGGTGGCACATCACACAATTGCCACATCTCCAAAGTCTTTGGAACCATAATTAACATCTGTGTAAATTACTTCATTAAAAATGACATCAGGCACAGAGACATGTTGCCATTCGTCAACACTTACCAAGGCTGCTTTTCCTACTACAATTAAAGCTTTCCACTGAATCAGGCAATTTTCCCATTGTTCTGCTAACTGTTTGACAGCATCTATCTGAAATGAGAGAGTGAAAAAAGTGTATTTTTATTATTGTGGAGGACTTTAAAAAAAAAGAAAAAAAAAAGAAGAGTAGTCTGTCAAATGAACCAAAAGAAGATATTTAGAATTAGAAAAGACATTTCACTAAACCTACAGAGGAATTTTGCTTTCCTTCCACTTCAAGGTGAAAAGATGAAATTTTTGTTATTGATAAAAGATTCCTTTAAATACTCTTACTACTGCCCTTATATGGATTTTTTATGTCTTTACATAAAGAGCAAGATCAGACAGTTTGAGCCAGAGATCTTGGGCAAAATCATGATTTTACAGTAGACCATATAGACTAGCTGCCATTTTGGCATTCTCTTTGGTGCACAGAAATTGAAGGATATTTTGGCATTTTGATCATCTCCTAGAGTTGGGAGATAAATTAATCAAGAGTTGCCACCTGAAGATTGGTAACAAGTCTTATCCCAAAGACTGTCCCCATCAGTCAGCATTTTTGAACCACTTACACATTTCCCAATTATACTGTTTGCTGTCACAGTACTCCAGATGCAGTTCTTCTGGAGAGACATCTGACAAGCCTGCAAGGACAGGAATAGTCAAAAACCTCCAAGAGAACAGATTCATAGATTCATACTTCCAACCGCCCTCTGATACAAAGTTACAAAGACACGGACCTTGGTACATTGTCCTAAAACAGTTACAGTCGGAGATGCAAAAGATTCATTACAGAACTTCAGAGGTGTAAACACCCCAAATGAATTGGCAAACGCCGGCTCTCTTTGAGCAGGAATGAAGACAAGTAACCGCAGCCCTCGGCTTCCCGTCTAGTCCCTCGCCTTCCCAAAGCTCCCGAACACCCAAGCCGGCGAGAATGGAAACAGCCTTCAGCACCACAACACTCAGCTGCTCGCACGTTGCTCCTGGCAGCAAAGATCCCCGAGCTGCTTTCCCACGGCCTCGTGGCCCATCCCGCAGTCCCTTCGCCCGAGCGCAACCCTGCAAGTGCTGAACCAGAGGCTGCCGGCGACAGCCCCGGCCGAGACCCGCCCGGCCCGCTCTGCTCCGGAGCTCCTGCCGGCAGCGGCCGGGCCGGGCACCGGGCCAGGTCCGGGAGCCGCCCGCCCACCGCGCTCGGGGCACCGCGGGCCCGGGGTGCGCGTACCGGGGCTGCGGGGATGCCCCTTGCGGCGCCTGGCCCCGGGGCGGCCGTAGCCCCGCAGGAGCCGAAGGACGAGCGCGTCCGGTCCGCGCTGCCGCCGCCCAGGCGCCCCGGGGACTATTCACCCGTCAGAACAACGGGGCGCCGCGGGTTTAAAAGCGGATGCAAAACATAAAAGAGCCGGCCCACTCTGAAAAGCACACAGTTCCCTCCAGGATTCCAGCAGTTCGGAATCAAGGACTCGTTTCGTGGCTAGAAGTGAAAAGGCAAGGGAGAACAGAAAAAAAAGTCGCACGCCCTTCACTTACTGCTGAATAAAGAACGGAGTTGCAGGAACCACAATGGAGGCCGTGAGTGCATCTAGTCCTGTCTGTACAGGCAGAGTTGTCAGGGTGAGGAAGGAAACGAGGAGCAAGTCTACAAAGCAGCACTGACTTTAAAAACCAGGATTTACACTACTTAGGAGAAGTTGAAGGAACTTCAGAACTAAAACAGACTAAACATCCACAACACCAGCGAGGTAGAGGCAGGCAAGCACCAACTTCTGAAGTTAACTCACTAGTTTCATAGAAACAGACCTGAAAAAATCAGCAAGTTAGAGGAGAGGTGACAAAACTATGATGAAGCTATGAATAAACCAGCATGGGAGCAGGACAGACATAATTTGTATTGTTTTCCAGAACTGGGAAGAGGTACATGATGCCGATGACACCCAGAGCTTGAGAGGCTGGATGAAGAAATTTACCATCATGTGGGCTGGAAGCATTTACAGAACTCTGTGCTTCTAAACCAGAGATGAATAACCATGCGCAACTTCTGAAGACTTCTGTAAAGTATCTTTAATGACTTGGTTCATGCCATTTTAAAAACAGTCATTTTCAAGAAGAAAATCAGTGTATCTGTTGTATTGACTCTGCTTTTCTCATTCCTGTTCCCATCTTTGCTAATGGTTTGGCATCTACAGTACGTACAGTCTGATGCCTGGGAAGATAGATTGAAAATTCTTTCCAAGTTTCCAACTTGCTAATTATAGTGCACAATTCTTGTCGACTTCCCCCACCATTCCCTACCTCAGCGTAATAAAAAATAATAAAATCAAAAAGTCTTTCTGTGAAAGCTCCACAAAATGTCAAAGAGACCATCAAAGTGTTTCTCTAATCTCTAAGTATGGCCTCTCTAACCTTAAAAAATTGATACGCAGTCATGCAAATGATGGAAGAAACTCACTGGAAGAGGAGCTATCATGATCTAGAGAGCTGTAGAAACATTGGGAATCTTTATTAGACAGCAGTCCTTGGTCTTTCCTGAGAAAATATCTTCATTTCATCCTAGTAAGATTTCTGCAGGTAGGTATGAAGGAGAAAAAATTGTGGTTCCTCTTTCTCATGAGCCAAGCTGTATTTACTCACCTTTCTTAAATGAAGTGTC
Organism: Aphelocoma coerulescens; assembly: GCF_041296385.1. NCBI lineage: Eukaryota > Metazoa > Chordata > Aves > Passeriformes > Corvidae > Aphelocoma > Aphelocoma coerulescens. Next base: position 40,973,733 of record NC_091015.1, on the reverse strand, counting down.
TCTGCAACTGATCTTGGTAAAATGCCATTTAACCAGAAATCTTTTCTTCATCAAATGCTTTAAAGGCATTCTAAATATTTGGATTGGGTCTATGTTTGACAAGGCCACACCCACAGTCCTTTTAAAGGAAGATGCCATGTAATACCACCTAGCTAAGTGGATTCTCAAAACACATCCCCATCTCTTTAAAACAGACAAGAAAATGGGCATGACAAAATCCACATTATACAATATGCTGTATATACAAATTGAAAGACTGCATCTTATTTTTTTTCCCCTGTTATTAAATGTAACATGATTCAGTAAAACATGGAAGCAAAGCACCAATAACCATCTTTTCCCAAGTCCTTGAAGAATGCCTCGGCATCTCCTACAGGTCTTCAGATCTCTAGAGTTTCTTCATTTGCCCCACAAGTGTCTACAACACAGATTAAACAACTTGTCACTGGGAAAGCACGGACTTTGGAGTTCGCTATCCACTTGTCTGTTTCAGTGTTATATTCAAGAATGTGCCCTAAGCGACCAACACCCTGAAAACCAGCCAGGACATAGACTACAGATCCCACCGCAGCACACTTCACTGTTACACCTTTCCATGGCATTGGAGACACCATCTTCCATTCATTCATCTTGATATCGTAATACTCTACATTATCAAGGCCACCTACAAAGCAATGAGATAGATAACTGCTTATTATGTTGTACTGTGTGGAGTGCACTAGAGCATGCAAAATTAAGTCTTTATTTTCAAGGTTTCAAAAACCCTACATTTAAAAAAGCAAATCTGAAAATACAGCCCAGTTTCTAAACTAGTAGTTTACCCTTGTATAAATACAAAATGAGAGAAAAGTAAAAAGAAGATAGTAAGATGTATTCTAATAAATTCACACTAGATGCTTTCTAGACATTCCAACATGTTACTTCATGGACAGAAGAACTTTTGATGCTGAATTTCTGATGGATTTGGGGCTAGTGACTAAAACTCAGGAATTACCTGAAAATTCCCTACAGCAAGGGCATTTCATTCTAGAGGGCTCATGGCTACCTTTACCAAAACTGGCCATTTACTGATAGAGGAGACCTCTCTTCATGACGATACTAAAATCATTGAAGTATAAAAGCCTAAGTCCCTCTGAAAAGGGCCAAAGGAACCAAAAGTTATTAGAGAAGAGTAGATTTTGTGACTAAGATTTGCTTCTTCAGGAAATATGTCAGTAATAACACTTGACAATAGCTACAAACATCCTGCTGTCCCTATTTAACTCAGTTTTCACCTCCAGTCCTGAATTATTAGATCTGAGTGATAAGAAATCTCTCTATCATGTTAATAAATGTTTTTCACCCCAGACATAACTCTTCCTCATTTTATTCCAGTAAGAACAATTCTTAACACTTCTAAGAGGAGCATTCAGTGAATACACTTCCATTTTGCAAGATGGCAGATTATGAATTGATAAAATGTTTGTGCAGTAATGTATGTATTATTTTTGCATCAGGGATCAATCAGGATGGAATAGTTTCAGTAGCCAATTAAAAATCAAGCTATATTCTACAATAACATTAATCTGAAGTCAAGTATTCCACTTACCATAAACAGTGATTAAAAAAACCTCATAGATGAGAATTTTCCATTTTGAAAAGCATTTCAGAAACCCTGTGCAATTAAAATTCAATTCTTCTTGTAAAGTATTATTCTTCTAGTTTTAAAGACAAGGAGACAGGCAGATCATAATTGACCTGTCCATGACAGTAAATCATACTTCAAAGCTAGAGCAGTCAAGAGGTCTCACATTTTCACCATTTTACAGTATCAGAGTAGCTTTAAGTCTTTAGACTCAAGTTCCTAAAATAGTGGCTACACCTTTACCTGTCTCTCAAAAGAATGCTAAAATCTCTCAAAACACATTAATAACTAAAAAAAGAAATATCTCTTTTCTCAGATGCCTGATTTAGCCATATAAACTGCTTCAGAGATGGGCTACAGTAGGGGTGCATATCTGAACTTGACAGTACTGTCATTAGTACAAGAATTTGAAAAACAAGATACAGTTAAGTGGGGAGGTGAAAGGAAGAAGTCAACACCAATGTGACAACAACAGGACATGTTTGATGGTGCTGCTCGAGGCTTTTCAGTTGAGCAGAGTAGAATGAATTCCTTCCAAAAGAGAAAAAAGCCCCATGAAACCTTGTGTGACCAGCTAGAGAATAAATAGAATTAAAGTACCTAAACTATTTTGTCCACCCACAGCAAATATTTTGTCCTTTACAAACACCAGCCCATGATTCTTCCTGGCTTCAATCATTGGACACAGTTCAGTCCACCTGAGGAAAATAAGCCAAACAGAAAAGGACAAATCACCATCTAATTTGTAAAAAATAAGTATAAAATATATAAATAAAACCTATCATTAGGAAAATGAAATATGGAAGAAAGCTGCTTAAGAAAAAACATCTTTCAAGTAGAACTGCAAATAACTGACTTCTTACTGCTAACTCAGGAGAAATTCCTGACCAGAGCTTTTCCTGTAGTCACTTGTACTTCAGTCATTTACAGAGCTAGCAAAGACACAAGTGACTAAAAACAACCTGAGTGAAAACAACACTTACGTTTCTGTGGCTGGGTCATAAACTTCACAGGAATTCAGGACTCTTCCGGAAACATTGTTTCCCAGGCTCCCTCCGCATACATAAATGAGCCCATTCGCCTCTACCATTCCATGGCTGCATCGCTGAGTCAGCATGCTGGGCTTTGTGTGCCAGCTCTCTGTTCTCGTGTCATAGCATTCAAATAAATACAGTGCAGAATTGCCTTAAAAAGAATAGAAACCCACCAAAGTGGCATTAATCTTTATGGCTGTCTTTCAAGAGAAGAGTCTAACAGCAATTATCAAACTGATGCTTTGTTTGTTAGTGGAAAAGGGAAAGCTGCCTTCCCACCTCCAAAAGTAGAACTAACCAGATTTAAACTTGGGATTATTCAGAAAGCACATACTTGTAATTATTTTGACCCTTTTGTTCCAAAATAGGCAAGGAAGTTTATGAAACTGCCATTTGCGTTTAAAAACAACAAGAAAAAAATAAGGAATTTTTTTTCTTGGAGGGGAATAAATCCTAAACAGAGATGTATATAAATTAACCATCCCATTGTCATCAGCTCATGCTACTCTTACTACTTTGAAATATAGTGAACTTTCAGATGTGAGGATGAAACCAGCTTTGTAAACTTACTACAGGTTCATGAGTCTTTTACCTCTAAGCAATGTGACTTGCCCAACACCCAGAAAACTTGTTGCCTTAGGAATTTGATAGCTTCTGTCAAACAGACTCCTGAATTATTAGCAACCACGAAGCAGCTATCTCTCCCCCATTTACTTTCTTCCTGAGGACTGGCAGATACTTATTTTCTGGTCTGTGTACTCTTCCCTCAAAAGCCAAGAAAACTATTACTGAAATCAAAAGTGATTTTTCTAATGAAGATAAGTGGGGGCTCAAAACTCGTGCTCAGGTAAGTGACCGAATCATAGCCAAGGCAGAGAAGGCCGAATACAACTTTATCAGAAAAGAACCAGATGCTTCTTCCCTTTGTTTCAAAAGAGATATTCACCTAGAACAGTTAAAGGTGCCTTTTCTTGTGCCTGTTTTACCTTGGCTCTCTACTTCTAAAAATTAAGCATGTCACACCAGCAGCACTTACTACCAGCTGAGGATTTGAACTTTCAAAACAATGCTGTTTCCAGACCCAAAATTATTCCTATAAATAGACTCCTATAAAGTGTGCATTTGTTCACACCCTGTCATTCTCAATATCACCAAAAACTGTGTAGAGTGGGATATTTTTTTTCTTTGATGTAAATAGACATTTTCTTTGATGCAAATAGACGTTCTTATTGCTTTCAAGTCGTAGAAATTCCCATCCATGGAAAATTCAGCAGACCTGTCTTTTTTTTTTTTTTTTTTTTAAACAGGTAGAAGCTTCCATTTTCAGTATAACATTAAGTATTTCTCCTGCACCAAAACAAGAGTGGAAGAATCTGGTATGTTCTGCTTCCAAACTCTGCTAGTTATTGCAAATAAAACAGGACTCCCATCAATTCAAGAAGGGGAAATGAGCCGTGTTTTCTGTAATGGACTGACACAGTAATCCAACCTCTTCAATTGATGGAAAAAAACATGCAATTTTTAGATTTCTTTACAGCTAAACACACTGCAGCATTTTTTCAGATTAATGCTTTCAACATAATTGCCTGCTTCAAACTAGACTAGATTCAGAAGAGATAGACCTTTCCAAACTTTTAGTGTGCACTGAATTCTGAAGAAAAAGTACAGGCAAAATGAACTCCATTATTAATGTTTAGCTTTTACTATTCTGTCTTGAATAATATTTATGGAAAGCAAAGTGAAACTGTGCAGTAATGTAAGGGTGTATTTCTACAAAAATTGCTAAATTAAAATTTCAAGTATAGCTGTATTAACTATTTACCATGCATTAGAAAATGTACTGTACAATCAAAAGTTTGTACTGTTATTCCCCATGAACTGAAACATGGGAAACTGTGAAGATTTATGAGATGTTGTAGTGTTCCAAGTTTCCTAATGTAGCCTTAGTTAAAGCATATTTCAATGGGAAAGGTGCTATTTCACATTCACCACACGAGGTGGCAGCTGGGAACTGCTTATTCTGCTGCTACACTAGACCTCTTAAAATATTTTAGAGGTCAGATAACATGGCCTAAATGTTACAACTTCCCATTAAGTGACTTATCAATATTAAGCACAGATCATAACCATTTTTTCCTCTGTCCACCTTCCTCTGCAGCAAGGCAGACCTCAAAAGGATCTTCCTTCTAGGATTTTTTTTCTATTTATTTTTATTCCCCAGAACACAGCTTTTTTAGCGTAGTTATTTTTATGGCTATAGCATGCTTACATTCCAACTTTTGGGTTGTTGATGATGTATCAGGTTTAGACAAAATAAAATGTTATTGTAACACCACAGCATAAGTCACTTTCCAGGGTTTTTTTTGAGAGAAAAAAATCTCAACTGTCTTTTATTTTTTTCTTTACTATGTTGAATAATAACATCTAAAGGACGTATCATTTCTCCATTTGTGGAAATAAACCAATAGAATAACAAAATAACAGAAGATAACTTCTGTCATTTGACAGAAAAATTGGACAAATTCCTTTACAGGACCAAGTACAATTTCACCACCAAAAGCAGTAGTTGTAAAAGATTTCTTTTCCACCTTTTTCCCTCCCTTTAAAAGACCTCATTATATATATACACCCAATATATGCTGTATAAAAGGAAGGCTGTCGTCTAAATGCAGCTATTCTGGTCACACATTCCAGAAAATTTTAAACTACACTGAATTCTGTGGATTTCTAGAAGAAAGGTAAGAGTGGGACTCCCAAAATACATTTCATTGAATCACACCATCATAGAATGGTTTGGGTTGGAAGGGACCTTAAAGATCATCTATTTCCAACCCCTCTGCCATGGGCAGGGACACCTTCCACTAGATCAGGTTGCTCAGAGCTCCATCCAATCTTGTCCCTATTTAACTCTAAGAGCTGCAGTGTACTTTTTACTCTAGCTAACGTAAACATTATTCATTTCAATCAGTGAAACCATTTTCAAAACACAACAGAAATAGGTTGTTGGACTGGGCAAGGTGGGATAAAATCCTAAATATGGGAAAATAAACTCATTAGTCTAACATGGCAACGTGCAGTTTCTTGTCAACAAAATCATGCAAAAACCAGAAAAATTTCCAGCTATCTTTCTTTGTGCTTTTTTGTTTGTTTTAAAGATTTTTAGTGTCTTACCCACTTCTGAACCACCAGATGTATAAATTTTGCCCTCAGCAGCACAGGCTGCAAGGCTATCTCGAGGTGTTGGAGGTCCTAGCTTGGAATACCAGCTATCCTTCACCACATTGTAGCAGTCCATTCGCTTTATAGGGAAGAGCTGGGAACCACCCAAAATATAAACTACGTTGTCCCAGAAGACACAAGCTGCATCCCTGCGCTTTTCAAAGGGACATCGGATGTCTGTCCAGCTGTAATCCTGCATTACAAAGAACAAGTAATGTCTAATAGATTATAACACTTACCTGCACAGTGAGTGTTTTTCAAACAGAGCTTTTCATAGAGATTTAGATATGGTCAGTTTTAAGTTCCTTTTCAAAACAAACATGAACACTGTTTATTGTAGAATACTCCTCAGGCGTACTCTTGAAAAATTCTCTTAGACACAGACATAGTTAGCTGCAATGAACCATGACATTATGAATTTCTATTTCCTCATTCCCTGCGTGCACCCAGTACAGCTTCCCTGAAAAACAGTTTTGGTGTTTTTTTCCAACAGAATTGACCTCCTGCTGCTATCATGTTAGAAACAATGCATGTAATCAATAAAGTAGGATTGCATTTTCTTTTATAGCAATGGAAAAAGACATCTTACATATAGTAACAGATTCTTTCTAAAAAATAATAAAATACAGAATGCACCAAACAAAGACAATGGAAAAAGAAGATAATATCCAAATTGACAAGCAACTCAGTAAAAAAGCTCTGATACATACTTTATTACCATGACAGCTAGAAGCTTATTTACAGAATTTACAAAACACAAATGTTCTATAGCTATCCACAGTTGATAGCATGAGAAATAGGGTAATGCTCCATCACAAATACTGCAGTCATGTTGCCTAGAAACTGATTTTGCATAGATTGGCAAAATCAACAAGTATCAAATATGAGCAGTAATGCCCAAAGCCTTAAAAACACCAAACTCAACAACTGATGGCAGACCAGGATAGCATACAGCACAAGAAACACTTCTTGAGTAATAGCATCTCACATATTCCATGAGCATAGTTTGCATCCTATACTGAACAGGAAAGTATGGGACCTTAACTGTTATCTGTGCCACCTCAAGAAGGTCTACCTCAACCTGCTGAATGACCTTCACTGTAATGGTTCACACAAGACGTTACATCATTACATTTTCTTAGCAAGGACATACTTCAAACACCTTGGTCAATGAGGAAGAACAGCGACTCCTACATGGGGGTTCAAAGAAAGAGAGGCAGAGCATGTTATAGTCCAGAACATCTTACAATCTTTTCTTGTAGCATCCCCCATATCAAGAAGAGCTGTCAGCTGCATGTGGCCCTTTATGGTGAGAAACAGGTCCTGGGGCATCCTAGAAAGGAAAGCCATACTACAGCATGGCAAAATAAATAGCTGCATAAATCTTAAGAAAATGTCTCAGTGCATTGTGTAAGATCAACATACTTTCTAGCTTAAACTTCTGGCAATTTTACAAAACATCCTGTTGTTTTCCTTTACTGTTATAAAGGGCTGTGACCTGACCCACTTTTATGGCTCCTGTTCATGTATCCATTTCATTCATACCTTTATCAAATGAAAAGCCATAACTTGAGTATACTCAGCAGTATCCTCCTCTTTCAGCAGGAGGCAATTTAGGTCATCCTCTTGCAATGCTCTTCGGTGTTAGTCTGTACCACACAGAATTGATTTCAATTTTTGAATTTAACACTTTTAGGAATTATGCAGAAATGTTGCTTTACACCACAGTCAAGATCCACACAGCCCTGGGCAGTGCAAGTCTCAATTCTGGGGGACTGAGTAGGGAAAGATGGACCAAGATAAATACATGGTGACTCTTTCCCTGCTGATCGCTGTTTTCATCAAATTGCAATGCAGGACACCAGAGGCAAAAGCTATACCTTTTTCTCTTTCATCAATTTATTGAATTTATTAAAACTACATGAACTCCTGAGAGCCTCAAGACCCTGTGACAAGAATGGCACACACAATTATGGGCCCTGGGAAAAAGTACCTTTTTTCATTTAAGACTTTTTCTCATTTTCAGTTGATTCCTCTTCCAAGTTTGTCATAAAAACCAGCGGACATGCCCACTGTGGACAACCTCCCCACTAACAGCTTATTGACTACAGCTCTATCTCCTCATGAAAGGTATGCTGGTTCCCTTAATCATCAAGAAACAGCATTGCCAGGCATCTGTTACTTTTTATTTGCCATTGTTGAATTTTGCACTGCTGAGAATTTAAAACTTCCAACCATTTCTGGCCACTGGAGATATCAATTTCAAAGGAATAACCATATTGGTGACACAAAATCTCAATCATGTATAAATTATGTAGTGAGAATTCATAAAACAAAACAACAAGTATTTTATTCCCAACCTAGGGAAAAAAAAGATTTTTTTTTAAATATTCTGTGGAAAATTCAACAAGAAAATGCTCCCCACAACTGTTAATAGAACATCTAGGATTTCTAGTAGTATTCTGAAATCACATATGTCTACTCAGATAAGTGCCAGACTGCTCCACAAGTGTTATGCTCGTCTGCATCTGTCCTGTTGCATCATTTTGCTCTCTTGATGAAGTACATGCATCAATAGAAATACCAGTTACAATGCAACAAAGATAGCAAATATAGTCTTAAAGTAATACTGCTAACATTCTCAACAAACAATACACAGTATCTAATCCAGTCTTACTTAAAGAACCCTTTTGACAACAAGGAAATGAATATCAGCATTAGAGACTAATTTTGTGTGCAAAGGAATCAGTGAACATTAAATTTTTTGCACTAATTTTATCATATAAGAACTACGGAAACTCATACTGCAACCAAGAAAATATTTTCAGGAAAAACATAACCTTTGTTTTGAACTGTTTCTTTATGTGACATGTATGAATTTAATTAAATTACTGATTTTAATTAAAATTGGAAGTGAAGGACTAGGTCACTATTCAATCAGTCCAACAGACAAAAAGCAAAATTTCAATTCCCTCCCAAGATCCTAACCTTGCAAAAGTACATACACAAGCTTAATTCTCTGTTCTGTGACCCTCCCATCATCTTTTGACGAGACCAATTAAAGTGAGTTAAATGGTAATTCAGCAGGGGTTCTGGATCCTTGGTTTGTTGCATTTAATAAGCTATTGTCACAGTTTAAAGATTAAAATCAAATACTCAAGCAAAACATCCACAAAAGGACCTTTAAATAGCTTAGAGTTGGAAATTAAGTAAAAGCTGTTCAACAAGACATATGACAGGCTAGCTAAGAGTACCCAAGAATGCATATAAGCACGAGGAAAAACATTGAAGGAACACATGCTTGTTAGAATAAAGATCTCCAATTACCCACTTTTAAAATTTTCCTTCTGTGCCCCATTCTTCCCCCACTCCTTACTCCACATGCAAGGCCGTAAGTCTTGATCAAGAGGCAATTCTGCAAAGTTTCTTCCAAATTCAGTTATTTTTTGGTGTTATGCCTGGACAAGTAGTCTATGAAAGGTAAAGCTCTTTTATCCTATGCTTTATGCAGACTTTCACAGATACTACGTTTTGTCTACAAAACAGACTTCTTTGCCAAAACCATGCAGCTTTTTGAAAAGTTATGAATGCCCTGATCAAAGGCTTCCCAAACTTAGACCTTGGAAAGGACAGAGTTATCTGCTCTGTACCCCTCACCTCCTCATCCCCAGCTGAAGTGCTGCTTATCTTGGCTATGTGTATAAAGGAAAAAGCAGTCATTAGTTAAGAATTTTGAATTCCCAATAGGAATACATATTAAGTGTCTCTCTAAGTCAGCAAAGCTGGTAGGTTTGGGTTTTTTTCCCCCCAGACTTGAGTGGTACTCAGAGAAGGTGGCTTGAATTTTATCTTACAAAAGAAATGTGAAAGAAAAGTTCAAAACATATCCCAAAGGCTCATTCATTCAGAATTAGATTTGACAGGGCTCACATTGACTATAAAGTTCACACAGCACACAAAACTGTTTGAAATTTAACAAGCATTTAATATGCTGAGTTAGAACCAGAATTTCTTCAACAAAATATTACATGCATGGGATCTCATAATTTAAGAGAGACCTGATTTTTACCTAGCGAATTTGTTCTGTATTACTGTAGGTGTTTGCCAGGTAAAACAGGGTATGGGTAATCCTTCTGCATGCAGTTGATGCTTCTAAACCATTTAGTCTGCATAGCTGAAATATACACCATTCCTGTGGCTTGATTTTATTCAAGAAACATGGGAATAAATTTCAGGCAGAACTTGCTTGCTCTACACTGACCATCTCTAAGCTTTTTGTTGTAGAAACTCACTCTTTCCCACTTATGTAATACTTGGCTCCCCATTCTTTTCCTCATATACTCTTAAGAACAAACAAAGCTGTGAACCATTGGGATTTAGAAGCGGTTGCATATTTATAATAAATGCACTAAAAAACCCCTATAAAACCTGGGTTCTACACTAACATACTAGCCAGTAACTTAACATGGGCTAAAAAAAACCTGCTTTGAGTTAATCTCTAAACACCTAAATGCATGCACATGCATACAGACTTTCATATATTCCTAACCAACTGCTTGATGTCTTAGTGACCTTTTGTTTATTTGCAGCTGTGGAATGCACATACCAATCAATTCTCAACTCAGATTGATCAGCACTCTGTATCTACTATCGCTAAGAAACAAACACAATCATTCTATTCAAAATGAAGTATTACATCTAGGTACACAGACTTAAAAATACTTAGTCAACCATATTCTTCCAATTGCATACCCAGGAGGGAGGGAATACTTCCTTCCTAATACCATTTTGTAGATCATGATGTCTTAGTATCATCAGCAAAGAAAACAGGTAAGATTACAAACAGTGAATCTTAATGCATTCTGAGGTAACGATTACCTTGGGATTAAAATATCTGCAGGACTGGGGCTGAGAGCCTCCAAACAAAGCAATGCGATAATCATGTTTTTTTCTTCTTGGCCGGGTACCTTCCACTAACTCTTCTCGGTCTTCTGGGGAAAGGAGGTGGTATCGCATCCCACCTGCAAGGAAGACAACAACTGTTGCAGATCCAGTGTAGCTCATACATGGATAGGGATGTTTCAGAGGCAGGGACGGGGAAGAGATGGAAGGGAGGGAAAAGAGGAAAAGCAAGTTTCTACGTTACACCTATACAGCTTTGATTCAAAATGGAAAAATACACAGCAGCATATGAGGGTGGGAGCATACATCCAGATTTACACCCTATTTCAAACTGGCTGCTCCATGTGAAAACAGGACAGATACAGACTCATGTTATGTACCAATGGATCGATCAGCTCACTTATCCAATATTAACAAGCAATTAAGATTGTTGCATTGAAACAGTAAAAAGGAAGCAAACCCACAAGAAAACATTCCAAAGAGTGCAAAGATATCAGTGACATTACAAACCACTAAAGCCAGACAAAAATCCTTATTTCCTATACAATGCACCCAACTCTGTGTCACACAAGAAGTATGACTGTGATGTCAAATGTCAGCAAATACTTACCAACATATAGGTTAATTTGAATCCTGCTCATTGAGTCTGAAGGAAAACAGTTCTGTACTGATTTTTAGATCTACACTACATTGAAGCCAACTAGTTAACTGCTACTGAAATTGGTTTTTTTTCTTACATGATAGAATTTTACAAATTATGTCTAAAAACAAAAGGGAAGCTTGTTTCCTATTTCATCTGCACCCTGAGAATGCAAATGTAGGAGCAATCATTGTAGGATCAATGGTCAGTATACATTAGAGAAAAAAACAGTAAAACATACACCTAACATTCTAATTTGCCTAGGGAAGGTTTAAAATATTCAAAAATTTGACATATTTCTTTTATTAATGCACATACGAACATGAACGATATTGAAGTTACGAGCCTGTCGCAAAGTCAGACTAACTTTCAATTACTCTAATGAGTCATTGACAAAATCTCCATTCCGTAACTTCTCAGGGAGTTCATGTCACTTGCTAGGAGAAAACAAATGAAAGTCACACTGTTACATAAGCTAAATTTTATTTACATAATAATCTGCTAATCCAACTTCAACTAAACACAGCATCCTAGAGGGAACACAGATAGATTTAATGTGAAAATGTCAGAGCATTTTAAAGCAAACAATTTTCAAAAATTACAAAGCATTTTTAAAATTATACAGAACATCATAAAGATTTCATCTAGAGGTCAACTTACTGATCACCATTTTAAGGCATTCTGGGTTATCCTGAATAAGTGGCTCAGCCTGAACTGTTTTACTTAAGAAGTTCTTTGATATTAGAGGAAATCGGACTTTAGCAAGAATATCAACCATGTACGGCTGGCGATTTGGCTCATCGTACTTCAGCCATCTGACTGCTGCATCATAAACCTTAAACAAGAGACAAGGAGAGAAAGGAATAAGGTACATCACCACACAGCAAGACAAGTAACAGAACCATAATGCCATAAATTGATTCTAATGCCTGCTGGAGGTTAACCTACACTAACATTTTAGTATGTGGGGATCCCGTTGCTATCTTTCAAAAAAAACCCCAGAATCCCCCCTACAACAAAAGTCAACCAAGCCCCAAAAAAGACAATGCTCAGACAAGAATGAACAACCACTGAATAAATCTCATCTACAAACTTCAAAAGCCCCACATTTCTGCTATTTAACTTTTTTCCCTCCAAATGGAAAGCATGAATCTGCAATTCACATTTATGTGGGTAACTCCCTTACCAGGTTAAATCTAATACTCTCCAAGTTCTATGCCATAACATCAGCAATGCTTTCACAGAAATGAAATAACTTCTACTTGATATAGTCTCCTAAGGTGATAAACTGGTTCTCTTGCCAAATCATCATGTTGGGTATCCAAATACATTGCTATTGTTGTGTCTTAGGGGACCATTTATATAAAAGTTTTTATCTGCAAACTACTGTCAATTTACATTCTCCTCTTTTTTTCCTCCTCACAGGAAAAGATAATGGGTTTTCTTAGGGGTCAGGGAAGGCAGAACAGGGAAAATAATCAAGAAATCTGCTCTATTTATAATTGTCTGCTGGGTCAGGAAGAAATGGAAAAAAAAAATACAGGATTATGTATGTACTCTGATACTGCCATGCTGCTCTCAGACCCAGCAAGCTTATCTAGTAGCACTGGCTCTGAAGTGGCAGGACAGCCTTGCTGTAAGCAATAGCACAACCAGTGCCTACACCTGTAACTGAACTGGTCACAGTGACTGGTAGTGAGTGACTGAGATACGACAGAAAGACACTTCATGGAAGAATTATTCAGGACTACTAGACCACTCCAGCTGGAATCCTGCAAAATTACCAGGGAATGTGGGAGAGCAAAGAAAACAATGATTAAAGGCTCAATTTCATCGGCTAAGGAAGTTCAACAAAATGACTGGAACAGGAGCATTGTATAGGACAGACAGTACTTAAAGCTACCTTCCCTTTTTGCTAAATGTAACTACGCTCCACACCAAAACAAAAGTTAGAGTATAATGTCAACTTTCTAGAGGTACTCCTGAGAAATAAGATTCCTGAAGAACAACTGTCAAACTTCTGCAGTTTCATATTGCACACTACCAGTTTCCTAAAGGAATTTTAGCGATGCCACACCAAATACATAACATTTCTACCACTGCTGCCAGGTTAAAGCATGCCATCCTACCTTACCAACAGAACTTCAGGAATGTAAATCTTAAAATGTCATTCTGGCTGCAAGCCAGACAACACTTCCAGCTCTGAGAATGTTACCCTGTGATCTGAACTTTTCCCATCGCTCAGCAAGACATTACTCATTTACACCTGCAACAAGCCAACTACCATATTCAATCACCTGATATTATCCCCCACTCTTACTAATTCTTATTTTCATAAGTTACATCACCATATGGTAAGACAAATAACTAAACCTTAATGCTTCAAATCAATTATTCTGCCTGTTGGAGGCAGAAAACTACAGTCAGAAAAATCAGTTTCCAAGAGGATATACATACCATCAGCTACAACATCCCTCTGTTGCACTTCAAAGGTATGAACGATGCCATACCCAAACAAACTTAAATTACCTAATTTAATTAATTTAGTTCTGCACCAGAACAGCAGATCTACAAAAGCAAGACTTCAGTTTGTTTTCAACAGCTTTGACTAAGAAGCTACAAGTAGCCAGCAGCTACAAGTACCACTCAACTGCTACAATCAGCCTACAATCACCTGTCTGGGCTGGAGTGCAGCCTATATGCTTCCTGTTTTCCTGCAGTAGGAAGAGCAAGCTGACAAACAATCATTCAGGGCTGTGCTGTAAGCTGAATCAAGCATTCCAAATGGGACGGATACAGACGTAATTTCTACCACAGGTTATAAATTTTAATTGAGTGGAACTCCAGGCTCCTTTCAGCCACCTAAACTTTTTTTATGTCCAGTCCCTAAATAAGGGTCTTCCATCAATCCACCACTGCCAAAGCATCGAGCTTTCAGTGTTTTACTCATCTTACTTCCAAGTCTCTCAATTCCCCAGGCTTGTGTATGCATATGCTTCCATCAGAAAACAGCTCTCTGGAATGGGCTAGGCCATACTCAGGTAGAAATGTGCATCCATTAAGGTGCAGTTTGCTCACCACTTTGAAGTGGTCCACTTTCACCAAAAGCACATAAATCCCAATCTAGAAGCAACACTTCTAGACAAACACTTTAGCTCATGTACTATCAAATCAGAAGCCCTATAGCTATCTTGCCAAAGGAAACTGTGCTGCTTACTCCCTCTGTGTAGGTACAAAAATGCTGCTAGCGAGGATTTTCTTGTTATTTTCTAAGTCTGTGAGAGACTTTTCTCTCTCACAGAAGAGGTAGCAGGGAATGTAAACAACCAAGCCACCTGCAACCTTGAAAGGTCTTGTTTATGGTATAGTAGAAAAATATTTTGACAATGGATGTTTTAGGATTTTAGCCAATCACCCCCAAGGGGTGGCTGGTCCTTTGTCCAATTAGACTATGAAGAAAAAAGTCTATAAAAGAGTTTGTAAAATAATTAAATAAATCAATCTTGCTGCACAATTCCTGCCTGCTGGATCTTCTCTCCTCCTCCTCACTATGGCTGCGGGACACGGTGATATACCGTAGGAACCAGGCCTGCGGTAATACCTCTGTGACTTCTTTCTTCCTACTTTGCTGAAATAACACATACATAAACCACACTTGAAATGTGAATATTTATTAATATTTGGTTTTGACCAAGTTAGGATGCACTTTTTTTCCACAATTTAGCAAGAACTATGTGCATCATATCCTCTAGGAACATCAGCAGTGAGATACTTGAATGCTTGAAGCCAGTTCTTGATTAAAAGAAGATATTTAAGTTCAATGCTTTTAGCTGCGACAAAACAGGGATCTCACCTGATCTTCTGCCCTCACTGTCAATGTATCTTGGTTCAGGAGATGTGTCACACGCTTAACATCAAGCTGAAGAAACTCATCTGTCTTGTAAACCTCAGTGAAATGCTGATGGATGAAGTCATCCGCAGTGGCTTTCAGTTCTGGGCAGTCCAGGCATTCTGCTAGCACACTTATGCCTATGAAGGAAAATAAAGAAAAAAACCCTTCTAAACTTGAACTGAAATTACCTTTAATATATTAAAATAGAATACAATTACTGTAATTTCAGTGATACTTGCAACCCCAGTTTAATATTTATTACAATGCTTTTTTTTCCCCCCATTAAAACACATGCTATCATACCTCATCTGCAATTCAAGGCAAACTAAGACAGGGACAAGCTGCTGATCCCTATTCCTACTGAACTAATTGGAGAGCCAGGCCTGCAACACTTGCTGTATTAGCTATCTCTCCAGCACTATTTCCTCCCTGTTTCTTTCCCAATTACAAAGCAGACAACAGTACCTTAACCAAGTCTGAGCCACGCCACAATAACCACATCTAACCAGAACAGCTTGAGAAACTGGATCCACATTTTACAACCCCTCCTGACCTGCTCATGCAGCATCAGTCACCAACCAAGCCCAGTTTCCTTCAAGAGTCATGGTGAACTGGGACTTTTCTATACATAGTCAGCATAGTCAGCTGCAGACCAACACAAAGTCAAGTTGATGTTGCTGGAAGGACAGAAGCTTGCCATAAAGGTATAAACAGAAAGAGCAGCTTAGCAGCACCATTGCCAACTTTGCCATTAAAAACCATGTAAGCACAAAGCTTTTCAGCAGCAACCTCTCACCATGCCACAGTCTTCCTTCTCTTCTTACAGAGGAAATGGCAAGTGGGGCAGGAACAACTCACTAACATATGGGGTGCGATTAGCTGGAGCTGCTCAGAGTAGTAAAATGCAAACTAGAAAGATAAAATCCACATGCATGACCTCTTGACAAAATTTCAAGATTCAAATTAAGCCATGGTTTCTTTCAAATACTTTTCTTTAAATGAACTGTGTACTTGCCTATGAGCCTGCACAAAACATGTTTCAATTTAAAAACAACACCATAGGAAAAATTGTTTTAATCTTTGTTTCTAATTTATTGTGAAAAGAGAGATAAAGTATGCAAGTGTTAGAGACCATAATTAATTTTCCAGCTAACAAAAGCCACAGGGCAGAAATATGCCTCAAAGCAAGCCTAAGTGGCATTTTCCTTAGTAGGTAATGCCTTTCTTCCAGCAGTTATTTCAGAGCCTCAGCTGTACAGCACTGAAGTATCAGTTGAGTCACTGTAATTCAGATACTCTGCAAAACATTTCTGTTGCTACTATAAACATCTGTAATATGATTGAGATGTTCCTAGGAGAATTACCCAACATACTAAAAAAAGTTTCTCTTAAATTTATGATTATATGAAGTGCACCAAATCCTAAGCACAAAGAAATATTTAATTCTACTTGTTTACCTTTTCTGTAACACTGAGTTCACATTAGAGCTACAGAACATGCTATCAAACCTGCCCAGATGACATTCATCGTTTTCAGTCAAAATGAAAAGTGAATAAAACCAAAAGTAGCCTAAACTTATTCTGTTTATACTTGTAAAAGAAATGCTAGTTTTGTAAAAGTTACAAGTATGTCAAATTCTGTCTGCAAGTACAGAAACAACTGAAAGCTCCACCTTACTAAACACACACAGTTCTCTAACAAAAAAGAAGCGCCAGTGTCCTGCCAAGTTGGATGAGACCTTGTACAGTAAGTAGACCCTGTGGCAAATGGCAACAGTTCAGATTCAGAGAAAAAGTATTTTTATGTGCCTGGATTTAGCCAAACATTAACTGTCTATCTGTAAATAGACAATACTATTTATTTTTCAGGAACAGCAAGCTAAAAAATAAACAGTAAATTTAAGTCTATTTCTCTTACCAAGACAATTGGAAGCATCAACTTGTTCTTTTAAAAAGTCTACACACATTTTCTTCACAGGTTCAATCTGATACTGGTTTGCTGCGTCTAGTAAAGACTGGACATTATTGCTGTTAACTGAGATTCTGCAAAACAGAAGGTGTAAAATTAGCATCACTGAAATGACCTAAGTTGCTGCAACAAAAAAAGCAACTTACACAGACTCACATAAATGGCAAAATTATTTCCCTGCTAGTTACCCAAGAATCTTTCACATCCAGTCTAAGGACACATCCTTCATGATCTTTCCAAACTGCTTTTGTTTGCTCTACTTTACCCAGGCAGGGCAAAGAAGAACCAGTGCTGGGATCTGAAGAATAAGCCTTTAACACAAGTCCTCTGCAGTCCTACACTATTGCTATGAGTTCTGTGATTAACCACTTTCACCAAAGAAAAAAACAAAACCAAACCCAGAACCTTTTTTAATGACCATTTTCAACACCCAAACAGACATCAGCAAAACCTGTCTGAACTCTGTCAGGACCGGTCTGGCTGATTTGCCCAGAGTGCATAAGCAGAACAACCAGTTTGGCAGTGCTTCAAGAGAAGCTATGGAAGCCACAGTCTAGGGTTTGGGTATCAGGGCAGGCAACCCTGGGTGGCTGGGGTGGGCTGTTGACACTGACTGTCTCCTGCCACTGATGGACTATACAAGAAGATTCCTCTCAAAAGAAAGGAGAAAGCCTCCCTAATGAGAGTTAATCCCATTAGATGAAAGGCCTGCTATCCATAGGTCTGATTAAAGCTGATTAAGTACTGTTTATAATCCTGGCCATCTGCAAGAGCTCTGTCTGCAGGGGGTGGAAGAAAAAAAAAATCATAAGAACTCCCAAATACAAGGACTACCTGATATAGGGAGGAAACTGTTCGCAGAAGAGTTATCCAACCTGCCTGCTTTGAGATGAAGGCATAACTCCTTGAAATGGTTCTGTGCCATAGCTACCATGGCCACAAAGAGAGACCCTGCTGACATCAATAAGGACCTGAATTACAGAACCATGGCAAATATCATTTGACTCTAAAATTGAAGTCAAAAGCTTGAAGTGCTTTGAATTGCTTGCCGGAGGCAAATACCCTTCTCTTTAGTCTGTGGGGCTTTCTATTGATTAAATAAAAAGGAAGAGGGAAGAAGGATAGAAGGTGTAGTCACATCAGGCTTTAAACAAAGGAGAGAGTTGAAATGGTAACAAAACTGAGGAATCACAAAAGCATTATTTTAAGATTTTATCATTTAAAATTGGCAGGCTTACTAGAAAAAGCATGAGCTTTAAATAACAAAACTACCTTGCAGTATAAGCAAACTCCACAAGCTGTTCAATAATGTCAGGCTCTGCATCTTTTAGCTCCACTTCAAAGGACTTTGATTCAATCATATTTGCTGCAAACAGATTAAATACAAACTTTTAATCAACAAGCCACTCTAGTTATTGTACGTTTCGCAAATAGCAGAAAATAAAACAATTATACAAAGTGGTAACCTGCTAAAAAACTGCTCAGAGTTGATTGCTGTTTTCCTAGGATTGCTAATGTAAGTCAGCAAAGGAGTCAGTGGAACAAACAAGATAAATGGTGTGTGTACATCCTTGTATTATCTAAATTATGATAAAGTGTGTTAAGTAGAAAATGTCCTAGATGTCATTGACTGCAGCCAGAATGCTGTGTTAGCATTACCACTGTCAAAAGCTATTTCCACATTCAAGCTGACAACAATGGAGACAGCTCCGAGCTCCCCACATCCAGACACGGCACTAGGTTTGCCCACAGATGGTTACCACCATTGACCACTGGAATGAATGGTTATTTTACTTCCACTCAACTTTGATTTTACAGTAATTTTACAATTCATGGGTAAGGCATACAAAAAATACAAAAGGTACCTAATTTCTAAGGAGAATCACAGAATTAAGGTAATCCCACTAAGGTTGGAAAAGATCTCTGAGATCATCAACTCCAACCACTAAACCATGTCCCTAACCTCTGAAAGCCCAATTTATATCCAAAAGTGCCTGATGGTGGGAAACAACGGGGCAGACAAATTCTGTAATGGGACAAAAAACATTCTCAATTTTCAGGTTAAGGAAGGGAGATAAACTCTAATACAGTGTATAGGCCCCAGTTATTAAGAGAGCTTATATATCAAGTATCACTTGACTTGCTCAAGAGAGAGTTAAAGGGAAAATGAGGGGAGGGATGAACAGAGATGAATGAACAAAGGACACAAAATGAGAAATATTCACCTATACTTATCCCTCAAATTAATCACTTTCATAAGATAAACAGGTTGACAGAGACAACTATAACAGGACATCATCATGAAAGTTTAAAATCAATCAATTTTCAGAAGACTTACTAGTAAACATCAAGTTAAAAAAATGACTGGCTGAAGCAAGCACAACACGGTGAGCTGGGATCTTTCTTTCTTGAACCATAAGAATGACATCACACAGAGTTTTCTGAATCAGAGGGGAAAAAAAAGACATAAATCAGCATTTTTGAAAATATTTCCACAATATTTCCTTAAAAACAGCTTATGGAAACTCACTGCTTTTTGTAACACACACAACTCAAGAGCATTATGTGATAAAAAGATTTTCTAAAAGTTAAAGTTCAGTAGCCTGGAGAACTAGCAAACATCAGTTTACCCATGAATTTGTACAGGATGGACATGAGTAACATGAACTCTGATTAAAGTATTTCCTGTAGCTTTTATATCAGCCTACAAAAATGTAGGCTCTGCAGCATCTAGCAGGGGCTGCATTTATATTGCACTGCTTTCATCTATCAGTGGCTCTCCTCTATTCTGCTGCTGATTTAAAAAAAAAATTCACAGGAACCTCCTACCTGAAGACTGCCATCCTATTTCCCAGCTGGAGCCAAAGTGATGAATGAGTTCAAAGCATCCAATGGAGCATTTTAAAGAAAATGTATCAAAAAATACGACTTCCGTGGAAGGGTTTGACTGGTCATACCTGATGAGCAACTAGCTTCCAAACAAAATATAATTTATTTCTCATTTGTTTACTGTTTATAGGTAGGCATACAGTTTCTCCCCTATATGTGAGCTGTCATGCTCTAGAAGGAGAAGGGAAAGCAACAGAACTTATAAAAGTTGTCAGGAGGAATTTGGGTAAAAACACACAATTTGAATAGGTCCTGAAATGCCACATTTTCTAAGAACATTTTGAGTGAAATAAATGCATATCATACTACAGTTAATTATAACTACCTATTAAGAAAGAAAAACTGAGCAGCACCGCTTCCTCAAAAAAATAGGAAATAATTTTTGGCAACTACCTTAAGTTCATGGAACTGCTTTCGAAAACACCTATGAACACCTATGCCAAGGCCAGCCCCAGAAAAGAACATTTCTACTGTGGGAAATAAGATACTTGCTTAGAACTGTGACATTTTTCCACTTGTAGACAATATTATCTAGGGCTGATACTCCACATTTACAATTCCTTCAAACATGCCTGTTTTTATTTTTATACAGGACACTCAGAAGCACATATTGGACAAAATATAAATAATACTTTCAAAAATATTATCTAAATGGAAGTTAGATGGAGGTGACATACAGCTCCCTTTGTGGTTTTAAACCATTTAGGATTGAAACAGCAACAAAAAAGAGACCATTCCAGAAAAGTTTCAGAGGAAATCCTTCAAAAGCTGAAATTTCTAACACTTCTGGTTCAAAACAAGCATTGGAAACTAGCAGTACAAGATACCATAAAATCCTACGGCCAAGCTTTGCCAAGATGTGCAACTGTTGCTTGAGCTCCACACCGCATTTCTAAGATACATTTAATGCCTCAGCTTAGCAATTGAAACACCTCAGATGTTCTAAGGCCTCTCTGGGTGCATTTGCCACCCAAAACAGACCATCTTTTAACTTCTTTCCCTGGGATGTTTCTGGGTGTGACGGTTCCATTTCAACTAATGGTCTTCTGAGGATTCCTGAACTTCTTCCCAGGAGGACCCACTGTTGTCACTGGGTCACCTCCACGATGCAACAGGTGACTGGTGTTAACCAAAGGACACACCCAAGCGTGAGCTTCTGCAGGGCACTTCACCTTCCAAATAACAGGTTCAGCAACACCTTGCAGCTCTATCCCAGCTTCATTCCCAATGACTTCATTCTTGGCTGACCTCCACTGAGCTGCAACATTGCAACAAAGGACTTCTGCACACACCATCCAAGTTCAGGAAAGCCCACAAGGATGTGGGTCATCAATGCTGGAGACGAGCAACAAGTCCTCCATGCACTAAACACACTTGGTCCCAACATCTTACCTGTCCTGAGTGCAGGACATAGTTTACTCTAAAATCTGATACTCGTGGAGGCTTCCTCTTGATCCCAGCTCACACAAAAAGCAGCCTCCTTAAAATTAGGTGTATGTTCCCATCGGCCCAGATTCCTACAGGATTAAACTAATGAGCTAAATATCTGGAGCTGCACATGCACCTTGACATTGCCATCACAGGAAATTTTAACTCATATTCAGGTTTTGTAACTACAGCATAGTTCTTGACTTATCAAAGTACAAGAGGAAAGAGACAACTACAAATCCTCTCACAACTTTAGCACAACTAACGAGCTGAAACTTGTGTATTTTCCTCTGGCTACTGCTGACTTCCCAATTTTATCCTGTATAATCACACCTCCCCCTACTCCCTCAGTAACACTTGAGCTCCTCTTACAAGAAGCATAAGTTACAAAGAAGCATAAGTTTCATGAAATATGCAGAAATTTCTGGACCAGTCAGCACTGCGTGGGATATGTAAAGCCACCATCTGAGGTCAGATAAGAAGTTTCCAGGCAAAACTCAGAGCTGCACCTCCCTGGGCATCACAGATGCTGGAATTTGAATCGGAAGTGCACACAGATTTCACAGCACTTAATGCTGATCCTCTCACTCCTCGTTTGAAGTGGCTCATAGCTACGTGAGAGCTGGCACTACTACACTGAAAGTACTGTGAGTTCCCTGTGCTAGGGACTGTACACGTATCTAAGGGAGGGCAATATTTCCTTTATCTACTTACAAATCATAATAGCATCTGGCATCTCCTTTTAAACAAAAACAGAGGTATGAACTAAACACTGAGGAACCAAGTTATTAACTCAGCCACACCTTGGAATATGTTTACACTTTTAGATCAGAAGAAAAGACTACACAAAAAACATAGATCACAGGCTTTAAGTCTTAACTCTACTACCTGAAGTCACTGAAAAAAATTTCGTTTTTCATACATAAGAGCTTAGTTGTGTGAAATGGTTTATGCAGACAACATAACTGACGGTCTACTAGTGAGAGAAGAACAGATAGTGTTCAGATAAAACGGAAGAAAAGAGAAGTGCTAGAAAAAACCAGAACCAACACCAACACTTGTGAAGTCAGGACCCAGACTGCTGGTGCAGACAGCATTAAAAGCTGGACTGAGCCTCTGGCAAGACTAACACTGGAGGACAACAAACTAAACCCTAGAAGATACAACACATGACAGAGCCAAGTGTGGAGCCCCTACATGGTGTGGCTCCAGAGTCAGCTTTAACTATGGCTCCACATCACTGTTTTTAAACAAACCAAAGTTCCACAATTAATCTAGCTCCTCGTCTGAGAAGAAAGATTTCTTCATATTCAAGGAGTTACATGTATCATCCTTCTGCTCTTGTAACATCAATTCAATGTTTTTTATTAAAAAAAAAAATTAAAAATGAATATTTCAGTTTGGACAACTCAACTGAAATGTACTTGTAGGACTGCAATTTTGGTTACCCCTCTTGTTCTATTGGTAAACAGAGGAGTCACCTTTAATACTCATTGAACTATTGACTATGGAAGCTGATCAGCCCAAGAGTGCATAACTTGAGGCCGGATGAAGCCACCAAACTCCTACACTGCCACTGGCTTCCAAATACGATGGCCACAGGTACTCAAGAAGAAATGCCACCTGTGAAACCAAACCATGGTTCCACTCATCCCTCTCCTCCCGCTGCAGTTTCACTGTTCACAGGGTACACAGTCAATTTGTTCAGAGAAGAGTTTCTGGTCAAAAATCCAGCATCAGCGCCTTTCCACTGCCCTCGGGCTTCGGTTCGAGAAGGGCTCCGTGAATGCTCTAACTGGAGTCACTGAGCCATCCATCAATCACAGCCTCACTCCTGCCCTACCACACGCAAGGCGTTATCAGATAAGGAAAAACACATCCACGGCGTCTTCTGCCTCCAGCACCCACAAGGCGCCGGCGCCAATGAGATCGGAACTCGCCACTCTGGCTGTGCGGCTCCGGAGACCCTGAGGCACCGGCGGTGCCGGGTCCGGTGGGTTTTTCCCCGCAGTCGGGCCCAAGAGACGGGAAACCCACGGGACCGTCGGCGCGGGAGCGCGACCTGCCCTCAGGGCAGCACGGACACCGCCGGCCACCGGCCCTGGCGAGCGCCTCCCGTACCTGCTTGCGCATGGCGTTCATGACGCCCATGAAGGAGGCGAGCAGCTTCGCCTCCTCGCGGGCGGCGAGCTTCTTCTCCGTCTTCTTCTTGCTGCTCTTCTCCGACCCGGGCGCGGCCATGCTCGCCCGCGCTCACCGCCGGCACGCCGACCGCGACCGGGAACATGCGCCCGCCGGCAGCCGGGCGGCGAACAACGTCTGGCGGCGCTCGGCGCGGGGCGGCGGGGCGGGGACGCGGACACCGGCGGGGACGCGGCAGCAGCCGGAGCGCCGCTGTCGCCGCGGCGGACGCGGCCTGGGGGCGGGGCCCGGCGCGCTGACGCCATCGGCCGGCGCGCGGCCCCACGCGGGGTAAACAAAGAGCGGGGAGGGGCTCGGCGGCGTCACGCGGAGGGCGCGTGCGCGGCAGCCCGACGGGCGCGGCCGCCCGGGGGCGCGGTTTCCCGGGAGCACGCGCCAGCGTGGGGGCGCGGCCCGTGGGGGGCGGGGCGCTGTGTCACCAGCGGCGCTCGGGCCGGGGCCTCCTCCGGGAGCTCCGGCCGCGGTCCGTGACGGGAGCGCCCTGGGTGCTGCTGGGGACCCTGCCCGGCTGCTGGGGACCCTGCCCGGGAGGCTGAGGCTGCCCTGCCCCAGGGGCTGGCGGGGCTTTCTCTGCCCTGTGCGTGGGAGCAACTGGGGGGGAATGGTTCCTGCGGCTCCCGCTGGAGGGATCTCGTCTTGCCTTGGCGACGTGTGTCCCGGTCTCACGTGGGGTGGCTAACGAAACAAACGTGATCCAGAAGAAAACCTCTTTGTCCTGACAGCTGCAGCCACTCCTCCTCCAGAAGTAATGCCAAAATATTTGGTGCTTTGATCCTCGTTTTTTGAATAGGATAGTGACAGCAGAAGCAATAGTGTGAATTTGCTGTTTGTGCCTTTGTGTGATGTTCCAAATTTTAATTCCACGGATAACAAGGCGTTGAACAGCTTAATGCCATGACTTGAAGGGGGAGAGATTCCTGCAGAAATAACATGAGGCTCTTTTATTAATAAAAGGAATAAGCTGCTTTGTTCCTGATATCATGTCCCATATGGTAAGATTTAAAAAGATGGACTTTGATATCCTGTGGTTCTACCATCTAACAGTTATTACTAAATAGAAGCTGTAAGAATTTTAATGCCTTTGACCTTTGCTTCGTTGAAATAAACAAAACTGACACAGCTATCACTTGACTTTCCAGATTTTATCACGTAACAGTAAAAAAATGAGAAAACTGGCAATGTGCTTCTTTTTCAGATTTCATGGTATAAAGAATTTACCTATAGAGTTTTAATTTCATCTTGAAGGTAATCATAAGATGCCTGCTTTGTCCGTGGGATACGCAGAAATAGCTGTGCTGGGGGATAAATATCTGTGCTTGGTCCCAAATGCACTGGCATGTTCTGGAATATTGGCCAGGTTAAGGAGTTCAGCCTCTTGCTCCCAAGGTCGGATCCTTTGCTGACACGAGCTGTGGTGAGGAAATACAAAAGCAGGGGTCTGCCCCTCCTTTCCCTGGGGAGCTGCTTTTAAGCAGAGAATTTACTGCTCTGTGCCTGGGCTGGGCAGAATTACTGACCTAACGATTAGCATCAGTGTATAGGAGATATCCAGGGAGCTGCCTATAACACAGGCAGGCAGCTAACATGATGTCCATATCCAGATCAGGCTCAAGTGAGGGGTCAGCCATACTCGAATTCTGCAAGCAGTTTCAGTGGGATTTGACACTGAGGGTAACCTGTGATGTAGGGAACCTCTGTACTCCCTAAAGGACAGCATACCATAAAGCCAGTTTCTTTCATGAAGTTTTCACTACTTCAGACTACAGTACAAGATGGACAGCTTGTGAGGGAGCAGCAAGGGCCACCCACTCCAAAAGGAATTTTGAGCCAGGAGCAGAGCATGATACCAAGGCAGGTGGGAGCAGTCACCTTACCAATAAGAAGGGGGCATGCTGTGTGACAAAGTTCTAGATTTATTTTAATTTAAAATGCTTTCAGGGTTAAATGTCATTTTATATGAGATAAGATGCTGTCCTCCTTTTTGATGAAAACCAGCTTTCGTGTGTACGTAGAACCGTAGAATGGCTTGGGTTGAAAAGATCTTAGAAATCATCTAGTCCTGACACGTTCCACTAGATCAGGTTGCCCAGAGCCCCATCCAGCCTGGCCTTGAGCACTGCCAGAGTTGGGGCTTGGAGCATCCACAATTTCCCTGGGAAACCTGTTCCAATACCTCACCACTGTCACAGTAATGAATTTATTCCTAATGTCTAGCCTAAGTTTCCCTTCTTTCAGTTTCTCCTCATTATTCTTTGTCCTATCACTACAGTTCCTGATGAAGAATCCCTCTCCAGCTTCCCTCTAAGCCCCCTTCAGGTACCAGAAGGTTGCTAAGAGGTATCCATGTAACCTTCTCTTCTCCAGACTGAACGGCTCCAACTTTCTCAGCCTGACTTCATAGGAGATGTGCTCCAATCCTCTTACCAACTTTATGGCCTCCTCTGGACTTGCTCCAACAGTTCCATGTCCATCTTACGTTGGGATACATATGCATACATGCACTGCTATGTGTAAGTAAACAAAGCCATTAAGAACAACAACAAAGAACAAACAAACATGAAGAACATGTCGTGATGAAAAAAACTTCCAAACATTAGAGGTACTAGATTTCAAGTCCAAGAAATCAGCATCTTTGAGGGATGGCAGAAAATACAGGGGCAGTAATCTCAGGGACAGAAATCTCTTACTCAAAATTTTGAGGTAAGGATCGGAAAGAAGAGTTAGCTCCTTGTGAACGCTGAAAAATTAAATTCAAATCATTCAAATGAATAAGAAGTTTGTAACAGATTTAATACAAATGAAAGCATCATAATCTACCATGCCTCTTCTAAGCACATTGTTATTCCCAAAGCACTCTACAAACACTAACAGTTTAATGATATTTTATCCCTCAATTCACAAACGGAAGTTGAAATAAAAAATAGAAAAGGATTATCCTCTAAAGCTCATGACAGAAAAACCATTGGCCTGGCACAAACAATATCATATCCATTGTGGTTTCAAAAACATATCAAATTACATTTTAAGCCATCAACTAATGCTGCTAAACAGGCCGGTGCAAGATAGATAGATATCCTGAAATGTTCAGTAAACACTGTTTGTTTAATCTAATAGTCTCTAATACATACTTGTGGTAGAGATCTTTCCATCAAGAAGCTGAAGTAATAAGCATATTGTACTGAAATGAGAAGATTAGCAAGGCCTGACTTTGCAGTGCAGATCCAGAATGACACAGGGTAACGTTCAGCTCTTTATGCTAGCCCAG
The DNA here is from genome assembly GCF_041296385.1 of Aphelocoma coerulescens. Lineage (NCBI taxonomy): Eukaryota > Metazoa > Chordata > Aves > Passeriformes > Corvidae > Aphelocoma > Aphelocoma coerulescens. The sequence goes on along the minus strand of NC_091015.1, from coordinate 40,946,670 downwards.
GAATGAAAGTTAAGATGCTTACGGCATCCTTTTCTCTCAGGGGTGCATGTGCTTCTTTGGGCAGGAGGAAGGCTACTCAGTTACTTTGTCACTAATAATTTGTTATTTACTGTTTATAAATGGTAACAGTTCGCCAGTGCTTTGGGTTTTTTTCTGATTCACAAAGTAAGACAAGATGTAGAAGTTCTGAATGTGAATGTATGTGATATCTCATAATGTCACCAAAATAAGGTCTTCCACCCATTGTGCAAGAGGCCAGTCCACACACAGAGTCAATTTATTTATGGTTCTGCACAGAAAGGGGTGCTGGGTGGGAAATCCACAAAGCCATCACTACAACTACCAAAACTTCTCGCTCTTTATACATTTTAGCAAACAAAGGCATTAATGTTCATTGGCTACAAGTTATCTCATTCTTTTATTAATTAGTATTCTTTTATGGTTAATGATTCCTTCACTTCTCATGCTAATTAGTCTGCATACCCAGTCTTTCTTTTCTTTTGATTTGTGGGTTTCTTGTGTCGGTGGTCACAGATTTCCCCCGCTGAAGTTACCTTTCACCGAATCAGAGCTGTTACCTGTTACCCAATCAGTACAGCTGCTGACTTGGTTTTGTTAGTTTCTCTGTTATCTTGGGGGTGCTGCCAAATGTCCTAGTGGCCTGTAAATTCTGCATCCTTTGTGCCCATTATCAGTGGTACATCCTTCTCCCTAGGCTTTGTTAACCTCCCCCTTGGTCTGAGATTATTAAAGCATCTCAAGCTCTAAGCTTTAACAAGGCAATTCTACCGACAAGTAATTTATCTTTCTAACGCCTGGACATCAATTATGTCTCAATGATATGCACTTTGCATGGAATCTGCAGCCACGCTATGAATTGTCTTGCCTGTAGTGCCTCTGCCTTTTGTGGGCAATGTGTATGTGTTTGAGAAGATGGGGAAGAAGAGAAAAATTGTGGGTCCTAGTAGGAATGTGAGTGAAAAGGGGAGGGTTGTGCTGGATAGAGAGAACCTCTCATACCAACTTGCAGTACCACTTTTGCCCTGAAAGGAAAGCTGCAAAGAGAACCCTGCACTCTTCTCAGAGAGATCTGGAGGAGTCCCTCTTCCCATGCCATATCACCTCACTTAAAAAGCACAGTGATGCTCTCTGAAAGATTTCATTCTATTATGACACCTAGCAGTACTATGATCTTTTTTCAGGCAGTAGTGTAGTGGGAGACTCAAATGCTTTTGGTCAGCTTTTGTGACAGGTCAAGTGCCGTCTACTCACCTGGCGTGGATGACTGACAGGTCCAAGCAGTGCTGCTGTCACAAGCAGAGCCAACAGTGCAGGTGAAGCAGGGAAATCAAACAGAAACCTGTGACTTGGGATTGGTAACAGCCTTTGTTCAGTGTATGTTGACTGAAGAGGAGCTGGCATATTTGGCATGAAAGAAAGATTGCCCAGATGAGGCCCTAATTATGCATTTAGCAGACACTGTTTTTAAAACCACATCTCTTGAGTGTGTCATCCATTTGTATTCAATGGATTAGAGAAATACAAACTAACTTGTCACAGCAGAGTGCAAAAATATCAGTGACAAGTGCTCAGATGAGACTTTACTGGATTAGTGGAAATAGGACATCAAAGAAGCAAATAGATGCTTAATTGGGACAGTACTAAACCAGGGATTGTCAGCAGATTTAACTTTTTGAAGTGAACTGCATGAGGGTCTCAGGTATATTTCTAACTCAGTGGCAAGATACTTTCCAAATGGTAATGTTTCTGATTCTTTTCATCTTAACCCATCACAGATTTTTTTATTTTTAAAAAAAACAATCTCAGGGCTGTTCTTTGTTTATCCCAGAGCAGTCCTTTTTTTTTTCCATACAGCTACATACAGGAATTTAGACTGTTATGCCAGAAGGAGTGCCAGGACAAGTCATAGCACTGATGCTTACAAGAGGCATGAACTTCAAGGAGAAAATGAGCTTATCACCACATTAGCCGGGGTGCCCTACCGTGTACATTAAGAAGATCAAAGGTTTATTTCCTTATACTCCCATGAGCAATGGGAGAACTTACACTTCCTGAACTCATATTGACTGGTACATTCTTAACTGCTGGTCTTCTCAGGAGCATGGTCTTACTGGGTGCCAGCAGCCTCTATTGAGCAAGGATGCCTTGTCCCACCAAGCTGTGCCAGAGCATGAGGGCAATTTGGTCTGAACGGTTTCCTTGTGTTTGAAGTATTTCCAGGATACTCTCTCCTCTACAGTTTACTAGAGGTCCTTCTGATTTTTTTCATTGGAGAGTTCTTCTAATGTTTTGAATGGAGGCTTTCTCACTGCTTGTTTCTAGAATCCAAGTAACCTTTTCACATGGCTTTATTTCTCTGTTTAAAGTAAAATTCTTCACTTTTTTTTTCTCTCAAGTTTTAGGCTTGTGCCTTCAGTGCTAATGAAAGGAAAACTCTTGTTTTCTTACCATGATGTGAAATATGGCTTACAACATCCCCTGGCATCCCAAATTTTCTGTTCTTACAGATGCATCAGTTGCATTAAAACATTACAGGCAAAGGGAAGAGACATTAAAATGGATTTGTACTTTATTAGTTTATTCATGATGTAAGGTAGGTGTGGGGGTTTTTTCCCTTTTTGCATTAAAGATTAAGGTCCTCTTTGAATATTTGGACCATGAAATAGTTTACAATTGAAGCCCCAACTGGCACTTTTCACTCTGTGTGTACTGTGTAATTTTTACTGCTTGTTCACCCAAGCAGTAATGCTTATCTGAAAGCAGCACATTTGTGTCAGGGAGCAGGAAGGGCAGGGCTGCCCCAGGAGGGAGCCAGCTGTGGAGGAGACCCCATCCTGGCACGTGAATGCCTTCTTGGGCAGGGTGCCTTCCCCCACATCTGAACAGAGCCAGGGTTGGGACAGGACCTGCTGATGATCCAGTGGTCACCAGAGGAGCTGAAGTGACAAGGAGCTGCAGTCCCTGGGCAACCAGAGGGAGTCCTGGGCAAGGGTGGTCAGGGCACTGAAGCCTGCTCGTGTGCTCAGGACTCCAACAGTTTGGATGAGGGAAGTTCTTCCAGCGAGACAACACCTAATGTATTTGTTTTTGAAAGTGTACCTCCTGCATTCTCCCGAGCTGAATTTAATGCTGTTTAATTGTACTGTGGTTGTAATATAACTCCTCTGTACTCTAGTGGTCAGGCTCGGGACGTGACAGGCTGCTTTGTCCTGGCAGCCAGGATAGGACGTGCCTTCCGTCAGGCAGCGGTCCTTTCTCATGCCAGCACTTCCATTTTAGATTATTATGGAATAATTTATCGCCAGAGCCAGCCAAAGGCAGTTACTGTGACAAATGAAAACTCTGAAAACAATCTCCTTTCAGGAACAGATAAAGTAAACAAAACACAGAAAGCAGAGGATTCCCTGTATTGCTGTTTGGCTGACCTCAGCCAGTGGGTAATTCTGCCACAAGAGGTGTTACACAAAGTCATTAACATCTCCATCTCAATGATGGAGCTGAATGTATTTCCTGGGCTTTGGGTGTTGTTCGGAACTAATTCCAGACCTTTTCCTTCATTTAGATTTTCCACTCTGAAGAACAATAGATACTTAGGCTCTCTGCAATGCTTCTAATCCAGCCCACTCTCCTGCCCTTTTGTCAAGGGAAAAGATAATATTTGGTATGTCTTAAAGCCAGTTCAGTAACTACTGTAGCACGGGTTGTACCAACACAGCAGTAGAGCAGCTGAACGTAGCAAGCCCGTCTCTGAAGTATAAGGATTTGGAGTTGGTTTTGCTGCCTGCTGGTAGCACAGACTCCTGCCCTCTGTGACCCACGGGAGCTTGCCAGGGGCTGGGCCTGTGGAGCCTGAACCTGCTGACAAATTTCTGCATACTGCAAAATGGCCTGGTCTTCCTCGCCCATGAGAGGGAAAAGCAAGCAACCCTAGCAAGGGAGATTTTTGTAGCAAGGTCATACTAAGCATAGGATTAAAAAAAAAAAAAAATTCAGTGTACAGGGGAATGAATTGAAAAAAATGTAACCTTCTTGATTTTATTGCCTAAAGTTCTTGGGCATCAATTTGATGAACACTTAAACATGCATTCTTTTTAGTGAGTTTGAAATACCATAAGCTTAAAGAGACAACATAAAATAGGATCTTGCCTTGTCTTCTTCCAGCATGTTCTGCCCTTCTGCATGTTCTAACAACCCCAGTGCCTGCCAAGAGCTGTCCTCTCCTCTTGAGAACTAGTCTTTTCTTGGGAGAAACCTAGCAGGAAAGATTATTTACACCTAAATAGCCCCACTTGGGGATGGCTCTCAGTGTTAATAATCCTCTTGCTAAGCAGGGGAATTCAGGCAGTGTATGCTTAAGTGTCTGAACTTGTTTTAGCTCACAGTGGGTGAGTCTCTGTGCTGGAAACTGGATCAGAGCGTAGTAGAACTGTTGTGCAAAAGTCCAAATGGATGGGTAAAACTGCTATCTTGTGTTACAGAGAACATCAGTCTCTCCACAACAAAGGTTCCATCAGGTCAGGGATATGTTTTCAGCCAAATAACATTATCTGATCTTCCAATAAAAATCTGTAAATGAGCTCTTTGAGTGTGGCTATTTGCAACATAAATTTATAACTTAGTATGTTTAAGTTTGGGGTTTTTTTAAGTAGGAACATACAGAGCAATGTAGGAACAGTGACCCCAAGGACTGGGTTTATCTGAGCTTTGCTCTGTGGGCTTTACCCACAGCTAGACTGAGGTACAGAAAAGGAGTGCAACACTAACAGTTGAGCAAAGTTTACACCACCTCACCTACCAATGAAGGGCTGCAGAACAGAACAGTTGGTATCAGCAATTCTGATTCACAACTTTTTACAGATTTCCCAGGGTGAACAAGGGGCATTCCTCAGGCCCTTCTACTTGAATAAGCTCTTGTTCACAGGCCAAAAAAAAAAAGGAGAAGAAAAGATTGCTCTCATATAAGGAAAGCTCTTAGCAGGGCACAAATTTAAATTTTCAATAGCAGCACAAGAGGAAATGGCAAAACTGCCTTCACAGTCATGTTGAATTCTACCATTGTTTAAAGGAACTCACAGCCTCTATGCCCCAACAATAGTTCTATATATTATAAACGCAAATATAAATTATACAAATATATATGATATAAATGATAGTTCTATATATGTTTTTAAACAAATCACGTATTTCCACTCCAAATGCTGCCTGGAAGAGGATGCCTTCAAGGAAACAATCTGTGAGTCATCCTCAGGAGACATACAACTGAGGCACCTCCTCTGGAACAAAGCCATGTACATCCATCCAAAATATCCAATTATAAACAGTATTATGTTACTCACATAATTTTCCAACGGCCTTAGAAGCAATCTGTTTTTTTATGACAGTAAGAATTAATGTTGAGTTGTTGATGTTAAAAGCTAGAATAACATCACATGAAGATTAAAATGCCATTTCAGTGATAGCTTATTCTGGATTATGCTAAGAAGTATTAGCCTGTGATCATTTAAGACTCATAAAATTTTTACTCCTTGTTAGAAACTTATTTGAATGTCTGAATGTAAAAGATACTTTCTGAGGGTTAATGTGGAAACCTTAGGGCAGATGAAGAACTCATCTATGGATTTGGCAGGTAAGTTAACCCTCACAAACTTGTGTGGATTGTTCTTTTTTTCTGTGTACTTTCTGTATTATGAAAATACTATTACAAAATAGATTTTCACAAATTCCCAGTGATACATGGGCTTAATGCTTGCTGTCTTTCTCAAACCCTTGGCTCTAGTTTTTAGTTCTTTCACTCTGAGAGATATGGAAGAACTAATGCAAGAAAAGAAAGCTTTGAGAAGAGGTAAGTATATGCTAGAGCCTGTTTGTTGCAGGTGTGGGATAGAGGGTCTCACAAAATAGAAACAAGGGTACACCTTATTCAGAAGGAGAAAGATCCTTTTGTGGGACCTGATGCATCAACTGAAGGAGTGTGTGGAATCCATCTGTGCAGTCAGCAGGCCCCTGTACAGTGGTAACGCTTTCTTGTTACTGCTGTTGTTCCATCCTACTACTGGAATGGATCCTGTTGGTCTCATCATTCCTGGGATAGCATGCATGTGCCATATGGGGCTAGCACAAGAGGGAGCTGAACTTCATCCATTCTCCCAGGAACTGACAGGACCCAGGGCAAATAGGGGTGTAGAAGGAAACCCAGAAAACACTGGTTAGTTAGCAAAGTGAAGGCACTACACAGGCAAGTTCTGTCATTTCAGCATTTACTTGAAGAAAATGAAGTACCCAGCGCCTCGAACTCTTCTCTCTCCATTCACTCACGAGGCTGAGGTTTTTGAGGTTTTCAATAGGACAGAGGTGGAGGACCTTGAGTGCTGACTTCGGCGGGGGAAGGCATGCAGACAATCAATGTGATTGATAAAGCAAGCTTTGTTTATTGGCAATACAGAGGCACTTATATAGTGTGAGAGTACATGCTTATCAGCTCTTGATTGGTTTAAGCTTATAAAAGCGCATCCTTACTTCTACATAATTGGGTTAGATAAAAGGCTACATTTGGCAAGATGCTATTATTTATGTTTTGACTTGAGAAAGCAAAGATCTCCTCCCTTCTCATGGTCAGTACATCTTATCAGCACAGCACTGTACCTCCTTAAAACTCCCTTTTGGTTCTCAGGCCTGTTTCTCACGCAGGCATTTTCTCATGCAGGCATTTTCTCATGCAGGCCTTTGCTTGCAGGCCTTTGCTTGTACAGTTCTGTTATTGATTTGTTTTATCAGTGATCCATGTCCCTGATCCTCTAACCATTCTCCAACACTTGAGAGCCTGGGAATAGCCTGGATGCTGAATGACTGCTGGAGGAGTAGGGATTGTTGGTGCTAATAATGTATGTGCTATTGGGAGAAACTGGCTTTGAGAAATCATCTTAGAATGACACTGATTTATTTGTCATGTTCATTTGACTGCACATTTGTTTTGTGGGTAGGAAGAAACTCGTTTTGAAAGAAACAATTAACAGTGATTAAAAGAAGCTGTTCTGCAGTCAGTTGCTTTCTGGAACAATCACGAGGGTGGCTGGATGGCCATCTTTCACTGAGTCCTCCAGCAACAGGGGTACCTCTGTTTTTCCCTACCTATAATATTTTATGCCTTTCCTCTTTAGTCTTCTTCCTCCTGGATTTTCTTGGACCTCCTTATTACCCATATTCAGCAACCCTCTCTGTAATTTTCCCTTCCTTTTGCCTGAACTTCCTCACAGCTTTTGTTCACAACCTCGCAATCCTCTCGAAGTACGAGCCAAGGGTATGCAGCTAGGACATGCTGGACCTGATCCTTGGCACAGACAGCTGAACCCCTGGGGGCTGACAGACGAGGTGACCAAGAGAGGGTTGAAAGACTCACTAGACAGGAGGTTACAGGATGCAGTAATCTGTCTGTATCCAAGCCCGGATGGTGCCAACTGAGTACATGCTGCAGGGATGATGGGAATGGTAAGGCTGCTTTCAGTAGCGTATTATTATCCCTTTATAAAATCATCTGAAATTCAAAGAAATTAATGAAATTCTTTATGAGTATATAAAAGCGCCTGATACACACTGACTTACGACATCTCCCTTATTCAGTTGTGGCAGTGTCTCCCCAGTGCTACTGGGATATAATAGGGGCTTTACTGGTTTCCACCGGGCAGTGAGCAGGGCTACGACACAATCACTGACCCAGTTTTATCTCAAACAAACAACCCTTCTCTCTCCTCCCTGCAAACAATAAGATTGTAAGATCCAAGGCCAAATTCATGTTGTTGTGAACAGCTGCAAATCCACTGACGTCAGCAGAGCTGTATCCACTTAGTAAAACAGAGAGTCCAACTCACGGTGGTTCTTTGGATGAATTTCAGTGGAACAACTGCATCTATCTATCTAAAATTCTCCTCAGTTTTTCTCCAGATGTATATGTTTTTTCCTGTTCTGTGCAGTGCAGGACTGTGCTGTCAAGCAGCTGCTCGTGTAAGTGATCCTTGAAGCTCTCTATGAAGCAAATTAAGAGTCTGGCTGGATGAACTGGATACACCATGGACAAGTTTGAGGTTGTAAGAGGAGAAATAAAACTTCTGATCTCAAGGGCCCAATAAACGTGATATCCCACAATGCCAGAGCTTTGGAGCATAGCAGAGAGGTGCAGGCCCTGCATGGCCAGCAAGAAGCATGACTATGATGTTCAAACGGCTGCTCAAAATATTCTTAATTTTACAAGTGGCAGTCCCTATGGCTTGATCTTACCAAGTGTCTAAAAACATTAGTCCCATTGACCTTGAGTTACACAAACCTAGAGTGAAGCAGAGAACCAACACTGCAGAAGTTTGAGCTTCAGAGCAGTCACTGCTGATTGCAAGGACTTATTTTTTTCTGTTTTCTTAAGAAGAAGGGAAACTCCACATGGGAATGGAGAAGGTGCCGATCTCCACCGGCTTCAGAACCAGCTTCCAGACCAACATTGCTGTGTTTGAATCACACTGGAGCAAGTTGTTTGACCTTTGGTACAAGAAATTACTTCCAATAGACTGTGTCTACATTAGATTAGACTAGATTGTGCTGATCCCATTCTCTAATCAGGGCAGCTGCATGGGAGTTGCACTCCAGTTCTTCCCACTGAAGTTGCATCTTTCTCAGGAGTTTGTATTCTCAGTGTTGAAATGAAAGATAAGCAAACAGGACCTTTCAGGGGAAACAAAAATATGGCTGCTTTTAATTTAGTCAAAATGAGTTTTTTGTATGGACATTTGTGTAAGTAAGAAACTCCAACAGTGCAAGAATGCTCACAGTTCTAACCTTCATTTAAGTTACACAGTGAAGTATTTACATATTACTAAGGAGGACTTTCAGAGGCATAATAAAACATCAGCAACGAGGGTCTATTGATGATGGTCTTTGTGCAGAGTCACATTTAGGCTGACCTTTGATCCAAGCAGTATGAATGACAGCGGTTTGGGATGCTTACAATGGGTTACTGAAAAAAATGACAGTATGTAATAAAGTTATTAGCACTGAGATGAAACAATGTGGTGAAAAATACAGATCTGAATCACCGAGGGAAAACACTTTATGTACAGGATGGATTCTGAGTGTCCCATCTTCATCTTACTTAGCCTGAGGCTGTGGGAAGAGCAAACAAAGAACATGTAATTGTTCCCACACAAGAACAGACAAGCCTACATTGAAAAGATAATGAGTGAAACTAGCAGGATTCAGGGACATTGCATGCAATCTCCAAGGAGAAACAAACTTCAGTCTGAGACCTTGAATATCAAAAGGAGTTGAAAGACTTCTAAACCCTTCTAGAAGACACAAAAATTCCCTGTAGAGACAAACTGAAGGAGAGAGATTGCAAAGAGAATTTAAATATATCCGACTGTTGAGAGATGTTAGTTGTTTAGATTAAATAAGTTTTTAACAGAATGAGTCAATTCAAGTTATAATATTGTATGATTTAGTATGCTCTTTGCTTAGTTTTACTTTCTTAGCATGAGTAATTGGATTTGCTGAAGCCTTAGGCCACAAGCTGTGAACTTTCATCTATGCTTTTGGCTGGAGTAAAATTTGCTTTCTCACTAATTTTCCTAGTAGCTAGTACAGTGGTGTGTTTTGGATTCAGTAAGAGAATAATATTGATAACACACTGATGGTTTAGTTGTTTCTTATTAATGTTTTTCCTAGGTTTAGGACTTTTTTAGTTTTCCATGCTCTACTGGTGAGCAGGTGCACAAAGAAGCACAAACCAGAAGATAAAGAGGACACCGTTGGCAGCAGAAGATGGAACTCGAGGAGATAAGAACAGTTAATGGCCTCTGTGTGGAGATGAAGAAAGAATCCCATATGATGTTAGAACAACCCAGACCACAATTCACCATTGAACTAGAAAGTCATGTGCAGAGCACATGAGGCATGGGTGCATAAATCATAAGGGTGTAATTGCCCAGGGATGTCTTTTTTGGCAGTACCTCTCTGAAGGCACCCAGATCGAGCTGACTCTGCTGCTGTATCACTCTATTAAATTATTTATTCTTAAAAAATCCAAAGCCTGAGACTCTGCTGTGGGAAACCTAGGGTTGAGCCTGAAGGAGAAGGAAAAACACCCGAGAATGAATGTGTGTGTGAACAAGGAGTCAAAAGGGATCATCCAGTGGCTCACTGGAGCTGCCCTCTGTAAAGGAACTTCAGTGCTGTCAGTTAAAGTCTTGGGTCATGTGTGTGCAACTCCTTGAATGGTGTGAGAATGCTCAGGCATTCTCCCTTAACACAGCCTCCCCAGGCCAGGAAAATGGCAAGCCTGCCAGTTGTACATGTGGACAGTTTCACACTTTTAGAGATATTTTTATCTTTCATATGCAAGTAATAGACCATAGGATTTAAGCTGGCCATAGGATTTAAGCTGGCCACCTCTGTCATCTACACTGGAAACAACAGAAGCACAGTTATGTGTGAAGGACTAGTGGAGTCATAACTAATAGTCTGGAAGTGCAGACAGGACCCCAGCAGGAAGAAGAAGCATCATGACATTTCATCGCACACACATAAAGAGATGATAACTAGAGGCTTGGCATGTGGGAAGAAACTTGCTCAGACTGGCGTCAGAGGTATTTTTCAAGTATAGCAATGCTAATAAGCAACACTTCTCCATTAAAAAAAAAAGAAAGAAAAAAAAAAGAAAAAAGGACTATATTCTTCCATTCATGTCTTTTTCCTACTCCATATCTGTGATTTTACCTTTGCTGTCTTCTCTTTTTTGAGATGTATAATCCTCCTAAGGGTAGTATTTTATGAATGGGCCTGTTAGATAGTAGCATGTACCAGTAGTTCTTGTAACTATTCCTCCAGCTAGGTGGGTGATATCCTCCAAAGAAAATGCACTAGTGTTTCCTAGATGTGTGATTTAACCTCATTATTGGTTAAGTGGAGTAGTTTGAAAAAGACTTTTGTAAAATCCTCTAGAAGCAGCTTCTTATCTTTCTGATAGAGGTATATAGTATTTACTGGGTTTCTTTTCAGCTTGTGACTGGTTCCTAACATGCCAGGCAGTGACAGCACATTCCCAGCCTGCCAACCCTAACACCTTTGGCAGTAGATGGCTGCTTTTAGGAGCAGTCATGTGCTGCCAAATTACTTTGCCAATGCTCTTCTGATTTCTAGACAAGTTGGAGTCCAGGACAGGCATGTTCAGGAAGTTTGACAAAGGGCACATCAGGATCCCTAACTATTTGCAGACCAAGCAACTGCTCAGCACGGGTCATACATGGTGCTCTTCCTTACTGGCCTGCTGGCCACAGACATTGCTTTATCCCAGTTCATCCTGCATTATCTCACACTGCTGTCAGTACCAAGATCTAATTTTGCCATTTGAAGCCTTCCGTGTCTCTTTAACTACTGCCAAGTTTAAGATCCAGGGCCTTGCTGTCAAAGCCCCCGTGATACTCACTCTATTCTCATTTTCTTTCCTCTTACTTTCCACAAGAACGATTCCTTCAGGTTATTCTTCTATCCTCACCTCACTATTATTGCAGTGAATTTTCTTCATGTGGAAAAAAAAAAATCTGTATTTTGTATATTGTGATTTTTCTGAAGAATTTATTAATTTCAGACTACCCCTTCATCTGCAGGCATCTGTTACTATTTCTCGTCTTGCACAAGAAAGAAAGAGGAGTCCCAGGAGGCAAACAAACTTCTTTTGTTAATTAAACCCCTCTTTTACAGTGAATCTGTGTTTGTGCAGATTTATTTGTAAGTTTATTTAATCAGGAGGATTTGGGTTATTTGGGGATTTATTTGCAAATTTATTTGATCAGGAATAGTTTAGTTTGCTTTGGTTTCATGGCAAAATCTGGCCTGGTGTGTGCACTTCTTTCCTGGGAAATTCCTCTATAAACTTACTCAGAAGCAAGAGCCAGAATCCACACACACCTGCAACATCCCAGAGACAAACTCAGCCTGCAGACACCACCTGCTGTCACACAGCATTTGCCTCACACCATTATTCTCTGCTCCTGTCCATTGAGAAGGAAGAGAATTGAGTGAACAAAAGGATAATAGAATGACTTGGCACATGCCATCCCTCATGCAGGTGGTGGACTTCCAGAGGCTGAGAGGAGGCGGCCAAGGTGCAGCCATAGTCTGGCAGTGGAATGGGCTTAAAGGAAAGTAAGTGTACTTCCCTGAAAAATTTTGAGAGAAAATCTTGAATGGTTAGTGACTTCAGTTTCATTTAAACAAATTGCAGAAGCTCATTTCCAACAAAAGAAGTTAGATATAATGCTTCAGAAAACATACTAATTCTCAATTCTCCTTTTCAGTTATTGTGAAGATCTATTTGCATTTGCAAATATGAAGTGAAAATGTAGCAAGAATATACACTATTTTTCATGCCAACATCTGGTATTTTCATTGTGGAGAAGACTAAAAACTTCACATGTAAAGCATTGCATATCTTTTCTTTTCAATTTATACTGTTTTACGTAACTGATTTCTAATATCTCCTTTGTTTTAACAAACCTGTGTTTCAGATTAGCATCTCTTTGGAGTGCCAGAATAATACATATACTTGTACAGTTAATGCATATTTGAATCTTTCAAGAGATATTTAACAAGTTTCTTTTCATATAATAATTTAAAATTCTCCAGGTGAGCCATTTTTATTTACACATATTAGATGAGGTTTGAATTGTTTCTTCTAATCTTTTTTTCTCATGTGTCTCTTGAGGAAGTTGCAGTTTAAAATATCTGGAACACTAACACTGTCGTGTTGCTCTTCACACGTTTCAATACTGTAGTAGTTCTTAGTGTGTGAAATTACACCAACCCTGCTGATGTTAGAAGCCATAACACTTGGACAGCAAAATCCTTGTTCAACCCTATCCCCTCCAGTAGATGTCATCGTGGCAATGGAGAATACTGCTGGGGATATTGGGAATGAGATCTCCTTTGCCAAGGCGGGAAGAAAGCTTTGCAGTAATAGACTTTGTTTCTGTCAAAACAAGGTAATTGACTCAACGTTTTGCATTTATGGAGAGCTTTTCCTTTCTATAATTCTTTGAAAAACATGTTGACTAGTAAAACAAAGCCGCCAGTCAGGCCACACAGGACTGTGGTCCATGGCAGTGGTGTCTATATGTTCTGAAGATGGTCATAAATATACATATATAAGGGCAGAATGCACATGCCATACTCAGTTTATCGATTCTTTGATTTTTGGGTTTTTTCCTCAACTATACAGTTTCTTGTGTATGACACCCCTTGCTCAAAGCCATCGCATCCTTTCTGTTCTACTTCCCCCCTCCCTGCCCAAATCCTCTTTAGAAATAATTTCTCCAAAGGAAAACCCAAATCCTCCTATTTCATTTTTACCATGAGTGAATCTCTCCACACCTGTCAGCACCTGAGCTGGGTGTCCAGTCAGTTTTAAGGTTCGTAGCTGCCTGAGTGGGTCGTTCAGCAGTGAGTAAATCCACAACCCTGTATTATTATTAGGTATTTTAATCTCTCCAACAGAGAACAAATCCCCAGAAAAGCCAAGAGTCAGTCACTGGCAGTTTTACATGCATAAGGGCTGCAAGGCTGCAACATCCACATCGATATAATCTGAAAAAAAATACTGAATAATTGAAAATATGTTTAGCAATTGTTCAATAGCTGACCTGAGTTTCTCAGAAAGGTCATGAAGTTCTGGATTAGAAAAAAATATCAGACATCTTTCCCCACCTTAGAAGTCCCAGCATTTTTGATTGAACTTGTGGTATGTATTTAGTGAGTGTTGTCCCTTTTTAATTTTAGCCAGTGCTGTGTCTGTGTTCTTCATGACAGACTGACAATATGTAAGATGTCGTCAGATGAAATAGAGCACAAGCTGAGCCGAGTGAAGCAAGCTGCTTGAGCTGAAATGTGACTTTCTAAAAATCAACAGGGTGCAGCTATATCAAATAATAAGTACATAATTTGAATGTTCTCTTTTGTCTAGATAACAGCCCTATGAAAAATAAGGGGTTTTTTTTAAATGGCAGGCTTTGGGGAAGCAGATAGCAAGAAAGCAGAGCACTAATGGCCTGATTAACTTAAGAGTCTGCTTCTCCTTGTTAGTCCAGTCTTTGAGACTGAAGCAAGTCTCTGTGACCAACATAAATTCTAGGGGAAATGGCCAGATAATTAGACCAAATTTGTGACCTCTCAACACTAAGAGGAAAGCAATTCTTATTGGCAAGATTTTTGTCATTGTTCCTATTCTTAAAAGAATGTTGGCTGGAATTTTGTCCTTGACCAAGTGGAAAGGTTCTCTGCTAGCAGGAAAACAACACATTTAATAAAAACCAAGCAACTGACGCTTTTGACAGAACAAGAACAGACATCTGTCTGGCTGTTCTGAGTAAGCAAAAATAGCAGAAAAGGCCCATAAAATTTTATTAAAATAAATGGGGTAATGAAAGGGTTGCAAAGAATGCTCTTGTTTGTAAGTTACCACCTTATCTGGGCACTGTCAAAGAACATGGGAAAAAAAGTATATCTTTTATCCTCAGGAAATGTAGGGTGTTACATTATGAAAGCTAACAATGAAAGCAAACTGTAAAGAAACCCTACAGTAACATTTTAAGAACTGTGAAGATATAACTATTAACTATAAAAGCAGGAGACAAACTTAGCTATAATCTCTCGGAAAAGCTAACAAAGGTAACTACCTAGCTCACATTCACTTTGGATTCTGCTTCAAATATATGAGATTTTTGTTACATATATTGTCCTATTAAAGAATACTTATTTTCCCATTAATAGTGTTCCCATACTTTTTCTAAAAGCATTTCATAGCACTATAATTTAATTTCACTTAAGTCTTAAAATGTTCAGTCTCTAAATGATTGCTTTGAGAGGACAGAATAAGCATGACAGTAAAAGCCCAGAAGCTCGGAAGCGTACATGAAGATACATCACTCAGTTCTCTGTATCTGTCTTAAAGCAGGGTCAAATATGCCTAAGCTTTTCTTAAAAATCTGAGCTATGGTAATTGCACATTTTTCTTCTGTGATCTGCAGTTGCAGTGCTATCAGTACAGTTAGAGCAGGCCTGCAAGAAATATGGGGACAAACTTTTTACTAAGGTCTGTAGCAATAGGGCAAAGCATAATGGTTTACAGTAAAAGAGTGTGATTGAGACTAGACATAAGGATGAAATTTCTTATAATGGGGGTGGTTAAGCACTGGAACTGATTGCCCAGAGAGGTGGTGGACACCCCATCCCTGGAAACGTTCAAGGTCAGGTTGGATGGGATTCTGAGCAACCTGATCTAGCTGAAGATGTCCCTGGTCATTCCAGGGATGTTGGACAAGATGACCTTTAAAGGTCCCTTCCAACCCAAACTGTTCTATGATTCTGTGATTTCCTAATGCCAACCTTCTGTCTCTCTTGCAGCTTAGCTTGTCATTTGTCATCCTATCTGCTTTAAAATAAACATTAATCTCTCTCAGGATTATGAAACTTAGCAATGTAATTGAAGCCTTAACTTTTCCTGGGGTAATTGCTTGAAATGTGAATCTCTAAGCCAGTACTGGTTCTTGTGCACTGGAAGAGCTCCAACTGAGAGTAGGATGCGGCCATGGCAGTGGAGTTGGGTCAGACCAAAAGATGTTTCTATACAGACACACTGATGCTGATTTTCCAGGCTGCTTCCACAGTTCTGTGTGGAGCCAACCACAGTACATGTGATGAGGACTTCCCAACACTGGCTGGGTGTCAGGGTGTCCAGGCTGCTTCTCTGGGTTAGCAGAAGACACATGAACTTTGTAGGCTTGGCTCTAGCACCCTGACTTTGGGGCCAGTGGGGTTACATCAGAAGGGAGAGCTTCCTATATAAAAAGTTGTGCATGTGTTTCTAGCCCTTGGGATTCAAAGGCAAAGCTGCCAAGAGTAAGCAGTAATGAAATGCCAGCTGGTAGCGCTGAACACAAGCACAGCCCCTTCACGAGCTCCCCACACGCCTGGGGAGGGGAGGAAGTGGTGAGCGCAGCCGGGCAGCCTCGCACCGCCCCGCACCGCCCCGCCCGCCCCGCTCCGGCCCCGGGCGCTGCCCCAGCCGGACACGGCTTCTCCCGGGCACCTCCGGGCCCCTCGGGGGGCACGGCGGGACACGGCTTGGCTTGCTCACTGGGAAACAGCCCATCACTGTGAGTTTCTCACGAAAAGAATATGCAGCTGGCCAGGGTGTCTGACGGCCCTTGTAAACCGAGCTGTTAATTTTCTGTAGTCCGGCAGCAAGACAATAAATACACACACTCAGAATACTGTCAACGTGCCCAGGCACAGAGGGGGCGGGAGAGGAATTTTCTGTAGGAGTAATAATTAGCAAGCATGTGAAGAACCATGAAAACGTAAAAATCCTTGGATTGCTTTGCAACATTTTTCCTCATCTCTCTCACTCTCACAGCATCCTCACCAGCCCTCCCTGTTCCTCCTTGTGCATACAGCAAGGAGCAGCCCCCAGTCAGGCACTACGAACAGTTGTGGTTATAAGAAGAGGAAACCCAGCTCAGTCATGATAATTAAGATAGCTGTGATACTTTAATTGAGCTGCTAATACCAAAGCAGAGGTGTTGCATAGAAGGCCTGTGGGTAGCAGCTTTTCTTTCAGTACTTTGCTGAGCAGGAAGAACTGTAGTGCTTCGTGGGGAGTGTGCCACAGGACTCGCAGGAGATGCTTTGCTGTAGTGGATCCTTATCTCCTCCTTCTAGCTTCCCTGTCCCAAATACAGCCTCTCCCACTGTCAGTTCTGTCATGATGTTGTATGTTTGTCTGTACTTCTCATAACAGCAATCTCCACGTTGTTCCTCTGTTCCCCTCCCTGACCTTGAGGGCTCATTTCTAACATTTTGGACTACACAGGCTTTGATGCAATGCTTGTGTCTTTCCACTCAAACAATTAATCTTGTCAACTGCTGTGCTTACAAACCTACCTACATGCTTTTAACCTCTGCTTTTTAAGTGTGAGGAAGAAAAAGTAATGGATATCCTAGCTCCTGTGTAGTAAGGATAGATTATATATTATTTATGTTTATGATGATTTGGTTGCTATGTTTTTTTAAGTATTGCCTTATGTTAGTGGTACAGTAAGAGAAAGCTTTTTCTGTTGTCAAATCCTTATAGTAGTTTCCCCTTAAAATGTAATCAAAATCAGAATCTATTATCTTGTATTTTCAGGTATTGTAAGCATCATCCCTTAGTACAAAATATTGATACGGAACATATTGTTCAGATAACTGGCCTTCAACAGCAAGTCAGACCAAGTTTTAAATTTGAGTTATGTGAATTTAAATTTTTGGAAAGCCTTTGCATAGTAAAATAAAGTAACTATTTTGTTTTTAATTCTACTGTAGTGCTTTTGTAATAAATATTTCTTTGCAGTCTTAGCAAATCAAGCCATAGTAGCGGTATGCCTGTGTGTAAGCACTGTCATGGAAAGCTAAGTAAGGAGAACTCCAGGTTGCCAGGAGAACTCCCGGCTGGTAAGAGCTGTAAGACAAAAGCTATCTTTATTTAGAATATATGAAACTTTGTTGCAGTGTGAGTGGCTGCAGCCACAATGACCCCAGAGGAAACAACAAAATCCAGACTCTGGTGGTCAGGCACTGATGGTTAAAGACAACCTCCGTGGTGAGGGCAATTCCCCACAAGCCTTTGTCTCTCTGACTTGCCTGTTGTAAGTTGATTGGTTTCTGTTGTCCCCTCCTAGTTTTATGAATAAGTTCATAAATATTTATCCCCTTAGTTGATTATGTATTAGTTCTGGAAAGTTCTGTGTTACTCGATGCCCCATTGGTTGTTCTCTGTTATCCCTCCTACAAGTGTTCCCCATTGGTTAATTCCCCATAGACGCCTCTCCTCTTGCCCTACCCTATTGGCTATCTCCCCTTTCTCCACCCCAATTTCTCTGAGTATAAAATCCCTGGACCCTGTGTTCAGACATGCTTTTCATCCCTGATCTTTCGCCTTTAGTAAGCCTGTTTGTAGAACCCATATGGAGAGTCTCTCTTTCTTCTTTGCCTCCGCCTGTACAGCTTAGCTTGGGACTAGCTCCCTGGGGTGAGGAGCTCGCTCTTCGCACTACAGAGTCGCTATCGGTGAGGGCGCAGCCAAACCTCCCTCCCGGCTTTCCCCTGGCTCAGTGTGCCCTCAAAACTTACCAGAAATGATGAAGTAAAGGATACTTCTTTATAGTTCGATGCTAATATAAATTTTTTATTTTTAATTTGAAGTTCTAGTAAAAGGACTTTATTTAATCAGTTGACCAATGAAATGCTTATAGAATCCTTCCTTCTCGAACCGTTTCCTTTAAAATGTTTTGTGATGTAAGAGAAATCTGAGACCATGAGATATTCAGTGTTTCAAAGTCAAACAGATATTAGTGATTTTTCACTTTCTGGAAAGATCTGCTAAAGAGCTTTCTGGAGCAATTTTCTGTCAAAACGTGGATTTGATAATATGTAACATTTTGTAGGAAGATACTGATTTCCTTAATGTTTTCAAGAGAAAGCTATTGAAATACTTTATTTATGGTTGAAACAAGAATATAAGGAAGAAAACTGTAAGTCAAAACTGAGCATCTGACACTGTCAAAATGTCATAGTCAGTTGTTTCAGAGGTCCTAAAATAAAAATTGCAGAACTTGTCGGTTTTTTTACAGAAAGTGCTGTCATCTTATTTCTATTACAAATGAAATTTCAGAATATCTGTCTTTTCTTCCTAGGTCAGCATGATTTTCTTACTTCTTCCTGACTTTTTACATGCTTTGGTTACTGAAACTGTTCTCATGGAGAATGTCGGACCAGGGCCTTTTGCATTTGATACAAAGCTCTTGGACCTCTGCTGATTTGAAGAACGACTCGATGCTTCCTTGTAGACCCAATTAGGGGAGTTAATCAAAGGCTCTGTAGGAGAGCAATGTGAGTTCTGGGCATCTTTGAAAAATCTTAGCTGAATTTCTAATCAAGCGTACAGACTGCTCTTAATTCTGCAGTGAGTGTTGCTCCATCCTAATCAAAACAGAAGGGCTGCTCCACAATGGTGCTCCCATCCATGGAGCAGCATGTGCTGTTACTGTGGTCACAGCCAGCCTGGCCTAGGCTACAGATTTGGTCTGAGATCAGATGACTAGAAATAACTGCTATTTTTTTCCCATGGTCCAGATGCATTATCTTTTTAAAATGGTCTCTGTGTTGATTTGAGCTTTAAGAACATGGTCATATGACAGAGATTAAGGTTGTTAAGTATTTCTTTATCAAGGATTTCTATTTTTAAAGAAGCTTACAACTCCATTATATATCTAAATATAAGAACTTGTAATGAATAGGCAGAGATTGAAAATTATGAAGCAGGCAGAAGCTCTAGGTTCCAAATGATATTTTTGAGACATGAGAATGTTTTATGAAATCTGAAGAGATCTTCTTCCTGGAAATACTGTTTGTGAAACAGCACTGAGCAGTCCTGCCTGTTGGGAAAGTGGAACAAAAGTTCTGATTCTTTGTGGTCCTCCTCTGAGAGGGCAGTTTGAAATGGATTGCTAATGGCAAAAAAACTCTGCCCTAAACATAAGACTAAACTGCAGTAAGTGATGTGTACATATCTGCACAAAAATCTAAACACATTAAAAGGAAAATTTATTGCATACTTTTTTGTGCATCTAGAATATTAAGGCTAATGTGCTAAGAATGCCTGAAACACTAAAATTATTTAGGAGTTAAAAAAATAAAATCTGTGGAAGTAATATAAGCTGAACTATTTTCTTTTGATAATGTGACCTGACATTGAAGAACAGTTAGCTGCTGCATGAGAATAATTTGCCTGCCTTTTGTTTGCAGATGATTCATTACTTCTGGTAATCATTACAGTTACAACACATTAATAACAGTAAAATTAATAACTAATGATAGTGTGATCTCAGTACCTCTGTTTGCAATTATCAGGGTCACTCAGTATGTCAAAAGCCACATCAGCACCTGTCTCCCTCCTGACACTGGGTCTGAGCATGCAGGCTAATAAACTGCTCCTGCACTGCTGTGTCTTTGCTTCCATTGCTTGTTCTTTGGTCCACGCTGCTCTCAGAGCTGCAGAACTGAGCAGTAAACCAGCTCAGGGGACAGAATCATGTTTAGAAATGTGGATTTTTTTAACTTGGTTCCCTTCAGACTTAATTGACTTGGCCTTTTTTTGGTAACTGTTGGGTCAGAAAAACCAGGAGGGTCTCTGGAATAGCTACAGGCAGCAGGTGGGCAAGACATTGTGATGGAAGCTGTGTATGCCTGCAATGTTGTTGGCAGAAATTGTGGTAGGAATGCAGAGAAAGTCAGTCAGGCAAAGGGCTTTAAAAAAACAAAATCCCCAAACTGTTAAGTATTCTGGCTGTGATAAAGATGTATATTCTTTCGAAGGTAGAAGTTTATTATCTCCCTTTAAAAGTTCCATTTGGTTGTTCCTAAGATTATGTCATTCAATTGTCTCTCTTCATCTGAGTGAAATAATACAGCTTTTTTAAACCTTTGTTGGAACTAGTATCTATCTTTTCAGGAAAACAGACCTATTTTATCCAGTGTCATAGAAACTGATGACAGATTGAATTTAGACCATAGCACAGTGGGAGTATTCTAAAGACAAATGGCTTAGTAAGACATTTATATTCTAAAAGCAATTTTTATGTATTATGGTTTATGTTATAAAAGGTCCTTGAAAGCAACACATTTTATTGTCAACAAATTAATATACTACATACCTATGGAAATGAATGGTACAATAGCACAAGTCTAGAAACAGCTCAGACAGAATGATATTGATGTCCATGTGCAGGATGGCCAAGAAAAACTTGAGGAAGTGCATTGAACCTGGTATTTTCTCAGGTTCAAGGCTCCAAGGAAGTTAATAAACTTGGGTGTGAACACATTATCTACCTGTACAGAGTAACTGAAGAAATGAACATGGACAAGGCATAGAAGACCATGGCTTTTAAATGAGTAATCATATGGGACAGCACTTTGTGACAGTGTTGGTGGTGTTAATTCAGGCTCTGTCATTACATGGTATTTGACACAGGCCAAATCACAGCCTCTTTGCCTTGATTTCACCACACAGCAGTTAGATTACTGATTAATTTAATCTTTATTAATCCAGAAGATTACCAGAAGTGTGTGCTTCTGAGGAATAAAACTTACACCCTGAAAGCATACTTACAAAGAAACTCCGGTGGCAACAAAAAGATGTAAAAATCAAAAGTAGCTATTTGTGGGGCATGCAGTTTATTTCAAGATTGTGGATTTCAGAGCAGTCCAAGGATGAAGTCAGTAGAAAAAAAAACGGGGGGAGGAAAAATAGTACTTGTAATTGAAAAGGCCTTGGAGTGCTGTGGAATGAGACTTGCCCACAATTGCTTCACTTAGGGAAGGCTGATAAGAATTCAGTATCTAAATAATGATTAAGACACGCCTGATGGAAATTAAGCAGCATTCAATTCTGTGGCATTTCCATCAGAGTGCCTGGAAACATCTCCTGTGGAGCTGTCAGCCGTACCTTTGTTGGGCTGGGGCAGTCAGACATCACTCTGCCTCCCCCTGCTCCTGCCTCCAGCTCTGTTTTTATTTAAAAGTGTCAGGCCGGGGGGAATGCGTGATTTGGGACGGCGGCAGAACACACGCAGCTCTGGAGCCACTCTCTCGAACCCATCCCAAGCTCTGCCGCCCGTGTTTTGTTCCGAGTGCCCGCTGCCAGCCGCGCTCGCAGGGCAGTTTCGGGAGCGGGCGCTGCCCCGGGGGGCGCATCTCCCCGCGGGGCACGACCCTGCTTAGCGCTCCGGACCCCGCCAGAGCTTCGGCCAGGACCACGCTCCCGACCCACCCGCGACGGGGAGCCGCTGCCTTCTCCTCCGGCTTCCGTTCCCGCCCCCGGGGCGCCCTCCCAGCGCGCCCACCGCGGCCACCCGGCCCCGCCGCCGCCGCCCGCCCTCGGAGCGGGCCGGCCCCGCCCATTGGGGGAGCGGGGCGCGCGCACGGTCCGCTCTGCCGCGCTATTGGCTGGCGTGACCGCGCTGCGCGCCGCGGTTGGCTGCGGCCGCCGCCAGGCAGCGGTGGGGCCGGGCGGTGCCCGCCCGCCGCTGCCGCTCCCGGCGGGAGGGTGAGTTTGAGTCGCGGCCGCGCCGCCGGGCGGCAGGGTGAGTTCGATTCCCGACCGCTCCCGCGGGGACAACTTTTTTTCCCGCGCGGGGCTGACGCATCCCGACGAGGCGGCCGTGGCCGTCGGGGAACTCGCGGCCGACTGAGCGGAGCCCCTCTGGCTCCGGGTCCCGCGCCCCACCCTGGGGCAGCCGGCGGCGCGCGGCTGGAGCGGCCGTGACTCGCCGGGGCGGCGGTGGGTGAAGGGCGCGGGGAGGGAGGCCGGGAGGGGGCGGCGGAGTTGCCGGGGGCAGGGCGGGTGCCCGGGGGCGATGGAGGGGCAGGGCGGGTCCTTGTCCCTGGTGCGGGGCTGTGGGGCGCCGCTCCGGTACCGGCTGCGATCTTCCCCCCCTTCCCGAGGGTCCTCCCGGGGCCCCGCCGGCATCCCGGCCGTGTCTGGCCGCCCGCTCGCCGCGCACCGCCCGCGCACGGTCCGGCTCCGGCAGGGCAGAGCGGGCAAGCGGCGGCATCGCCGGGGCGTCTGGGGCCAGCGAGGCAGCGGCGCCTTCTGCCGCCGGGAGAAGGCGGCCGGGGCTGCGGGAGAGACAAAGGAGCTGCTCCCGCGGTGTCCCCGGAGCAGGGCAGGCAGCGCGGTGCCTAGCAGCGGGCTTCTCGGCTCCACTGCAGACCTTCGTGGGGAGGTTTGGGGCATGGTTCGGCGGCGTGCTGTGAAACGCCTTCATCCTAACCCGTCCTGTGGGCATGTTTGGTGCTCTCCTCGGCGCGGTGAGTTGGGTGCCCGCCGCGGGGATGCGGGAGGTGGCAGCAACAGTTAGAACCGCGGAGTTGGCGGCTCCCGAGCAGCCGCAGGCTGCAGGGCTTGTGCCTCCGTGGGCTTCGGGATTTCACGTGGCGCACATTAAATTGAAGTGACCTTCTATGTGCTTTCTGTTTCAAAGGTGACGATGAAAGCAGAGATAGTGCCCCTGGACTTGTCTTGTCCCGTGTAATCCTGACAGCCGTCATGTTTGTTTCCCGTACAATTGAATTCCAGCTCTATGGTGAAAAAGCTCCCGAGCCTTAGGTTCACAGGCGAAAGGTTTGTGTACTTGAGGATTATGAAGGCTTGCTAGTGTCGACCTTTCAGAAGTTTTAACGTACACTGCGAGTGCGTGAGGAGATGACTGTAGAAGAACAGAGTATATGAAAGTTTCTGTTACACGATTTGGGTTAGGGTTGTTAGCTGCAAATTCAGATTTAGTGACTTTTTTTTAAGGCAGCTTGAGCAAATTGCACTGCAGAGAGGCAAAAATCAGTATTACGAAGCAAAGTGTAGCGTGATGGCTGCATTTCATGTCATCTAAAAAGCTTTTCTGCAGTTTTTCCCTCCAATAATGGACTTGGACGCTATAGTGTTTTTTCAGAAGTTTGTGCTTTCCACAATGTCTTTGAAAGGTTTGGGTTAGAAGGGACCTTAAAGATCATACGGTTTCACCCCTCCAAGGGTGCCTTACTTTTATTCCCTCCACGTTTCAACAAGTTCTTTTGTTACAAGAAGTAAGTAGTGTTGTATGATGTGGTCAAATTAATTTGCAGTCTGTTGGAGTTTCATCAGTGAAATAGTTTTGGTAAAAGTAATATACTTTGAAGTTGAATTTTAGATCCTTCTGGCAGTGTTTTTGGATGTATTTTTTCCTCCATAGTAGGAAAAAAAAGTAAAAATGCTAATTTTGAAATACAGAATCCATCTGCTTCTCTTCTGTGTAATCTCTTTGTGAGGCAAGGCACTTCTAATCGGCCTTTTATCAGAGGGATGATAATTTTGAGGAAGTTCAGTACTACTTGGGATAATTTATTAACTGTAACAATTCACTTCCTTGCAGCGGTGAGCTGTTTTAAAGGGACATATTCAATTTAATCAGAAAGCTTCTTCCAAGGAAAAAGGCTGTCAGGGACAGAATCATGTTGAAATTCTGCTGTAGTCTCCTAAATGGGTGGGTTTGCTTTCACTTGAGAGAGTCCTTGGGAGACATGTTCTCAGGCATAGCTGGCTAGTTAAGTCACTTGGATTCTAATTTGGTGAGGGCTTGTATCACAAACATGTGTGTGAGATATTGCAAGGCTGGGCACTACAAGTGGTATGTGTCATCTGTGTTTTACTTAGCACAGTGGGGCTGACTCTAAGCTGGGAGAAGAGCCTGTTGGCTGATGCATGTGGCTGGGTCAAACCTAATACTAAGTCACTGAGTTAAAGTCTGTTTCATAGTACACATTCCTCTAAAACCCCCGTATCTTGAACCATCTGCTTGTTCATATCAGGAAATTACTTGTTGTCAAAGTGAACCTTAAGTTAAATATTAGGTTGTCTTTGTAATGTGTTACTGACTTCAGTGCATGCAGTGTGAAAATGACCTTTTCATTCTTGAGGTTTAAATTATTAGTTATCGAATGTTGGCTGATGTCTGGTTATTTTAATTAGAAAATAAACATATATTTCATGGCCTGATATAACACTGTGTTTTTTGAGGTTGTATGGAAAATGCATAGTTTGCAAAATCTGCATGATTTCTTAGAGAAAAGTCACAGTTCCCAGGCTTTCCTTTGGGACTAAGAGCTTGTGGAGTATTTGAGGCTTTCAGATGAGGCATAAATGTTTATGTTGATGAGAATATTAAAATGCAGTAGCTCTTGGGCTCCTAACAAAGATCACCTGTGCACTCAGCAAACATACAAAGCCTCTATCGGGAAGAGCTTAGACTTAAATCCGTTAGGTGAATTGCCAGGCCAGGTTTCATTCCCAGCCCTTCCCTTTGACAAATGTGCTCTCTACATAACCTGGCATGCTTGCTCTCTCGCAAATGGAAGGTTGGGTACAAAGTTTATGCTTAGGTCTCCCATGGGACTGTGCAGGTAGTTTTGTTGGCAGAAGTGGAGGTTACACCTGTGAATCACTGCACTGCGTGTGTTACTTCAGTGTTACCAAGCAGTCAGTCTTCCAGGAAAAACGTGCATGAAATTTAAGCAGGAGATCTGATCTTGCTGTATAGGAAATGAGAACCCTGACACTGTGACCTTCCTTGTGTGCGTACTCTTGTTCTCTTTGAAGTTAAGAGAACTAGAGTCCAAACTGCATACGCTTCAAAGTGCAAAACTGAAGACTGCCCATCTGTAATTATCTTCTCAGGTTAGATAGTTTGACTGGAGTGACTCTGTCTAATCTCTGAGACTTCCATGGGATTATGGAAATACAGCATGCTTAAAACCTGCAGTTCATATGCAGGGTCTTTCAGTGTGTTGGTACCTACTTGTTAGGATGTACTTGAGTTTGGTTTACTGGAATTTTGTAGTTTCCCTGCTTAGGAGAATTACAGCTTTTGCTTTGTTAGTGCTGTTCTGTTTAATTGTGCAAGTGTGTGTGTGTATATATATATATATGCATAAAAGACCACTTAAATTAGAATTGTAGGCATGAGATCTTTTCTTTCAATCTGTGTTTTCTTTCTGTTCCAGGAAAAATAGCCCTTTTGGCATTGACTGTCCTCAGTTGCTAGAATTGAAATGGTGACGTATGAAATGCACATTTGGAACTGGAGAATGTGTTGGAATTAAAGCATTTTTTTATTAGCATCAGTTATTTAGAAACTGAAATTGGATTAGTTTATTTGAAATGCTTTGTGAGATAATCTTGGAAGGCAGCAACAAGGTGTCAGGATAAGGACAGAACTCTGTGTCAGTGTTGTTGAAAACAAGGAGTACTAAAGTATGAAAATGTTTTTAGTGTGTAGCAACTGCATATTGCTGCTAAGCTGCGTTTAAAGCTGCTGCTCAAGCTCTGCATGCCATTAAAATGTTTATTCCTGCAATGACCAGACTCTTTCCTCTACTCCAGAACTTGTAAGTGTATGCACACACTTTTTAGATGAAGTACTTCTGCATGAACTTGAGATTTTCTCTATAAATAACTGACACTTGAATTATTTAAAGTTATTTGACAACATTTGAAATTTAAAAAGTTTTCCACAAGGCTGACAGGTGAAATGCTACTGCATTTGCTCTTTCTGTAGATCAGATTTCGATCAGAATTTGTGTTGGAACTTCACTTGCTTGAAAACTCAAATACTCTTGAATTAAATATTAAAAAAACCCCAGAACACCAAAACCAACATCTGAAAGATCTAACAACTGTAATAGTTTTCAGTTTATAGCATTTCTAAGTTAGTGCTGGATATGAAGTATTTTCTTGTACTTCTGGTGAAACTGTTTTGAAGCCTTTGCCCTAATCAGGACCATGTTCAAGAGGAGCAGAATAAAAATAGCTTCTTGGCCGAGTCTGTGAGGGCAACTGTTATTTATGGCAATTTCTTTAGTAACATCCCCACATGAACTTAAATGCTTTGCTAACAACTGGAGAGATAGTGAATGAAAGCAGTATGACTTACGGCCAAGTGAGTTCTGAAATTGTCTGAATGTGACCCTATTTTGTCCTTTAGTGCCAGAAAGGAGGGGATGTTGGTGTAGTTGTTTGTGTGATGAATTCTGTTTATAAGGCTTCAGTGTAACTTACAAATGGTATACAAATGTAAAACAGACGGGTTCAATAAACAGTTATTATTGGGAGCATTATTTATTAGAACTGGAATCAATAAAGGACATGGAATTTGGACAGATATTTAATTATCATCACTCTTGTATGTGGAGAATGCCATAGAAAGTGAGGGCATGCATGAAACACTTCTTAATTTATAAATGACCAGCAATGCTGAAGAATCATCTGATTTTTGAGACAAAGTCTTGGAAATGGGTTATCTCTTCAAAACAGATGTATGTTTTTGTTTTTCCATCTCTAACCTCTGATTATATGAAATGCTGTGTAGCAACCAAAGCATGGTGAAGGAGTTTAGGTAAAGTAGTGCTAGTAAAACGTGCCTATTGCTGATGCAAAAGTTGCTAAGTGTCTGTATTCCAGCCTCATTGGCACAAGAGCTCTCATTCTAAACTTTGTGACAAAAAAAAAAGTATATTTGGGGCACTTTTGATAGCTATTAAAGACAGCTTTCTTAGGCTATCTTATCTTTTACCTTTACATTTTCTTACTTCCTTCTATTTGGAAGCTAAGCTTTATTTAAAAATAGCATAGCATGCTCTGAAACTGCGCTGGGTACTAATTAACACACTTCAGTGCTTAAAGCCATGCTGTCTCCTAAGGTTTCCTGCTGTTTGCACTGGATAAATATTTATGCTTCAGCAAGGCATTAATTTCAACCTGACGAACAGTGCATACAACTTTAATATTTTGCTAATACTAAACATCATGATTCACTACTTTTGCTATATTTTATTGCAGTTCATTTTTTTAGGAAGGGGGGGAAAATCCCATTACACTTTAAATATGTGGTAGAGAATTATATATAATACTCAAAAATTAAGCTGTCTAGTAGTCTGAGTATTGTACAGGAGCTAGTGCTGGATAATATAAGGTCTTCATGAGCATCTGGTTAATGGACAAGGCTGTACTATGTCATTGTGATTTGTTTTCAAGCAGCTGAATCCTGTTCTCATAAGTAACAGCAATTACTTTCTATTTTTAATTCTTTTCACTCCTTTAATACTATTTGCTATATTAAAGGAGATGACTGGAATATGTGTAAAAGCGTTAAGTTGCCTAGTAAGTTTTGAAAAATTGCATTTGACAGGTTTTTAACACCAGCCACCTTCTCTGTCAGTTAGGATACTGTGAATATTTTCAGTCTGCTGTGTAAGACACATCAGGTATATTACAGTAACATCTCTATCTGAGGAAGTAGACTAAAGGATCTTCAGGTATAAAAATAATTATTTTTCCCCTGCTTAATATTCCTTTGCAGTATTTGCTGGCTGAAGGAAATTGTGTTTCTTCCAGATTTGAAATAGGTAGACTGCAGCATCATGTATTCTGTGACGAAGGGGAGAAAAGTGTAATCAAAGTGTGGGAAGGAGCAGTATTGGGGAGTTCCTTAGCTCTTGGTACTTGTGCTAAAGCAACAATTTTATGTTCCTTACAGTCAATTTAGACTCGATTTGCCAGTGAAATGCTGAGTTTTATCCTACGGTTTGTGGTTAGTAGCACATCTGGTTAAACCAATTACTGTATACTCACTTAAAAGAATGTATTTCTTATTGACTTTCTTTAGGATGTGCCGAAAGACCTGCCTGCTTCATGTCACATGCTGCAGACGTGCTACTGTTTTTACTCAGTTATAGCTTTTAGGCTCAATAAGCTGCAGTCTTTCCGCTCGCATCTCTCATGTTCCTAATTATATTGACTGTATGTCAGGTCTAGAAAGACTAATAGGCTCCTGCATTTTTTTCCTTGCTTTGAACTAAATTCCCAGTGCAGCAGCCAGAGGAGCAGGTGAGAGACTTTTGACAGTAATTTTGCACATCTGCTTACACATGCATCTGTAGCTTTGTGAGTGCTGGTATAATATTTACCAATTTCTGCCTGTCTTAAGAGAATGTGATTTATATTTGATTGCAAAGCTGAGGAAAAAAATTTGAGTTTCTTTACCCCCCCTTCCTGTTTTCTCAGCAGCATAATGTGTCAGTACTGTAAATGAGGGGTATTTTTGCAACAGTTGTGTTGTGATGAGACACTTCAGACAATCAAATTTGTTCTGTTACTCAGTGAAACACAACAAAGGAAACATCTGTTCTGTGAAGTCTGCAATGATACAGCTTGAAGTAACAGGATTCTGTTGTCTCAGCTGGAATTGGTTGAAGTTTTGTTGAATTTTCAGTAATGTGTACAAATATAGCAGAACTCTTCCAGCACTTCTGCATCATGCTAGGGATTGGCTGAGTAAATTTGCAGTCTCTGCTACTTTTACTTCTTTCGCTGCCTTACTGACTTTAGTTTGGTGTATATATATTTTCAATATTATTCTCTTTGTTCTTAGGCTAAAATGTAAGAGTCTCTAAAGCATTTGCATTGGTTACCAAGGGTTTTTACTAGAATTGAGTGGTTATATATGCAGTGATATTTTCTCCCAGACTGTTACTGGCAAACTGTAGCTGCACGGGGAAAAATGATAATGATTTTCTACCCAAAACAACATAATCAGAGGAGATCTCTAAACTGTGAAGTTGCCTTGCATACATGATGCACACATTCATTCATTCCTTAAGAAAGTAATGGAAATCTTTGGTTCATTCCTATTTTAGTGGTATTCAGAAGTGGCTTAGAGATTTTGTCCTGTTTGATAAAGAAATGGATGCTAGTTCACCTACACTCACAAAGCTGCAGCAATCCAGTGAAACAGTGGCAGGGACTAACTTAACCATTTACAGCTGCTTCTTGGTGTGGTAAAGTCCTGTATAAATTCAGTAGGAGTAGGATGTGGATACACTTGATGTCATGGGAAGAAGGAAACCTAGATGAACGTCCTGCTTGTACAGTAAATAGAGGATCTGACAAAAGTGGGAATAGGAAGTTAACTAAGTGATGAAACAGGAACCAAGTGATGCCACACTTACCCTTGAAGAAGTTCTTTAAATGCGTCTATTGATGTTAAAATGATGGGGGTGTGATCTTTTTGTTTTGTGCAATCAACCCCCACCCCTCAAATGTCATATTCTTTGAAAAGTGGCCATTCACTTAGATTATATTTGGTTTTTTCCTCCAGTGTGATGGGGGTTGCTTTGCTCTTGGTTCATTGCAACACTTCTTTCATACGTTTATGACAGTTTTTACAAGCAGAACATGTTGTGTCCAAGGGTTGTTAGGCTGTTTTGGTGTCCTTCGGCTCTGGTTCATCTGAGTCCACTGTGCCCCAAATACAAGTGCAATCAATGACCAATTTCCATGTATTGGCACAACTGTGTCTGCCATTCAAGTGGCTTCTCAGTTGCCTCTCATAAGCACAGTACACTTAATCAAGTTCCCAAGTTCACAGACTCGAGATTATTGTAGAAACAAATTTTGACCACTTTGTAATTAGGCGACAGAAGTATTTGCCTGGATGTAAATCATTAATTCTGTGCTCTAAGCCAGGACTCTGAATTGATAATTATAGAAACACCGCTCACTTCTAGCACTGCAAGATATGTAGGTCTCAAAGAATGCTCTTAAAAGTCAGACCTGTCTTGAGCAGAAGACATTGTGTGATTTAATGAGAATGCAGATAAACAGGAAAAGAAGATGAATGTATACACTGTTATTTTTAATCTTAAACTGTGTTCTGCTACCCAAGTGATAACAATACAGATTCCTTAGAAACTTTCTGTTGTTGTGGCTTTGGAGTAATGGCAGACTATTTGATAATATACCCTGGAAATCTGAACTCAGAGAGTCCTTCCAGAACCTGTATACTTTGAGTTTTATTAGCTTTCTTGGAGTAATTAATATTCTAAGATTTAAATGCTTTCATGAAATGGGAACTTTTTGTTTTAAAAGCTTTTTCATCTAACATGAATTCAATCTAAATTAATACATCTCTTAACGTAAGACAATTATAATCCTTTTCTGCTTTGACACTATTATGCTTTTGGGATTTGACTTTTTTTTTTAAATTACAATGCAGAGCAAGGCACACATAGTAGTAAATTGTCTTGTGACTCAGTTGCATATATTTTGTCTGTGCTACAGCGTTTATATATGACAATAGAGCATTTAATGTATTGGATGTATCTTCTGAATGAGACAGAAGCGTGGGTCTGCTCTTCTTAAAAATTTTAGTTGAGAAGTCATGTTTTTCTGTAGCTTGTAAAGTATGTAAAAACCCACTAAATTGTTCTTAGTTGCTCTGAAATGTTTTTCAAATGAGTGTGTCCAGTCTTGTGAGTATATGTGGATGGGCTGTTGTGGGGGTGGGGGAAAGGGAAGGGATGAGGAAGAATAAGAGAACTGTCATGAAGAGATAAAGCATATTTTTCTTGAAACTGTTTAACACAGCTAAATACATGCATTACATGCATATATTGATGGATAATTTTAATTCTCTAATTTAACAGGGAGCAGTTATCAACCACCAAACCTAAGTCCTAAGGTAATTTGCAGTATTGATGCACCCCTCTTCTGGAAGACGCAGCTTTGTATGGGTGGTTTTTTTTTTTCCTGTGAAAATGAGCTACTAAAACACCTGTCAGTAGACTACCATAAACCTCTTTTTGCTATAAAATCTGGGATGTATTCCTAATAGCAAGGTTCCTACTTTTCTCTCATGGTCTTTGTGGAAATGGTAGAATGGCATATGGAGATAATATTTTGCAGATAGAAAGCTATCAGGAATGCTAATGCTGCTGCATTGGTAGGGTTAGGGTGATGGGATATATCATAGCACTCATTTAAAATAAAGGTTCTGGAGTCAAAATCAAACCTTTCCATTGCAGTTGTATTTGATCATGTCTGATATTATGCTATGTTGTAGATCTACCCTGGGTAGCCCAGTGCGGTGGCACGGCCGATCTGGAGAAGCCAATGGGAGCCCTGGGGAGAGTTCTCTTTTCTTTATGAAGGGCTGGGTGCCCTGGAATGGATTTGGCCTGAAAGCAGGGCCTGCGCTTTACCAAATAAGGCTGTCCTGGCATAGGAATGGTATTCCCCAATTTAGAATTCCCACCGAAACCTCCAGACCACAGCATCTCTGTCAGTCCCCCTTTTCCTTGCCCCTTCCCCTGCATAAGGATGGAGAGGAGAATTAGGGGCACAGAAAGTAAAGATTACAGGTTGAAATAAGAACAATTTACTGGAAACAGCAATGGAATAAGAAAGCAAACAGTAACAGCTACACTATCAATAACAAAGTGTACAAAATAGGCAAACACCGCTCACCATGCAGAACTGGCTAACCCAGTGCTTCCCCGAATTGATGAGGTGGTACAGAATAGCCTCTGGGTCCTGGCCGTGCCCCTCTTGGCTACTGCAAAAATTAACCCCATTCTGGCCTGAACCTGACATAAATCACTCCTGAAGCACCTGTGACTTCTGCAGCCCAGTTCTCAGTTTGTGGAGTTCCTCACGTTTTTTGGAGGCAGAAGGAAGATTCAGTTGAAATGGAAGTCGCAAGAGCTGCTGCAAAATGTCTTCCTCGTGTGGTTTGTGTAGTATTTTCTAGAGTCAGTGTCTGGCTTGCAGGTAGACATCTCTGCTTTTCAAACTGAATGAGGTGCAGATACCTAGAGCAGGGTTGGAAATAGGCAGTGTCTCCTAAAATCTCATTCTTAGCCAGCAGAGTTGGGATGTTTTGGTCAAAAGTCTTGTATTCTTAATGTTGCTGCTAAAGAATACGTGAAGAGTCTCTCAAACTCCTGCCCCTGCTTTGTCAACTGAGTCTTTTTCCTTCTGATAGGTCCCTGCTAAACTACTTGCCAGATGAATGCTTCTGGACTTGTATTAGCTGAAACTATGTGCTGTAATGGTAGAAGGCGTTGAAATTGTGTCTTTTACAGTTCATGCTCAGAGATGAAGTACAGCCCCTGCTCAGTTCTCCACATGCTTTTTAGTCATACTCAAGCTATTGTGCAGCATCTGCCTGTGCATGCTTTACACTGAGTGTCTTTCAGCAGTTGAATTACACAACACCTTTCTTTTCATATGTGACTGACTGTTTTGAACAAACTCTAACTTGAGATGGCTTGCAATTTTCATTTAGAAATCATAACTTGGTTTTTAAAATTAGCTTGCAGCAAATCGACTTCACAAATAGTTAAAGTGAATAACTGCCTGTAAAGGTAATGCTGTGGTAGCATTGAAGGTTGAGAAGGCAAGGAACTACATGTCACAGCACTGCTTATTAAATAATGCTCCATGCTTTTGAAAAGACCATTGGTTGGTTCAAGACTTACATGCAATACTAAAATTAAAGCTGCAACACAATTATTCTCTCTAAAGCTTATTATATTTCACTGTTTTAAATTTGCCTTTGGGTTTTGAGAAAGCTTCCTGACTTCATAGGGTTGTAGTGTACTTTGGGAACGAAGGTACAAAAGAACAGTAAGTTTGTTTGGGGTTCTGTACAGAGTGTTTCTTGCAAGTGGTGAACTTGTGCAGCACTGCTGTCTGTTACAGAAGTGATAAGAGCACTGTGTCGTGTTACTGTGGAATTGCCAGTGCACTGATGTTCTCAACACAAGTTACGGAAGTCTTGATACATAGAAAACAAGACAAAATTTCTAAAGCTTTCTAGTTCATTCATTTGGTTAAACTTGTGCTGGTACTCATTTTAATGTTACTTAATTTAAATTCTCTTTCTTTATGATGCATATAGTTATTATCTTGATTTTTCTTTGTATATGTTGAACAGTTAACTATATTAATCCAGAATAAGCAAGAACTTAAATTAAGACAAGATTTTTCAATTGTGTGTGTTTTATTCTATTTAAGATTATGTTGTTTATATCTGTTCTTTCTTAAAGAGTCAATGAGATGTAAACAGTAATGTTTGCATGAAGTAAAAGAGGAAGCAAGTATATTTTAGGTGCTAAGAAAAACTGCTTTGAAAGTAATAGCTCTTACTTTATTTCCCTATAATGAAACTATTGATATATTACAGGTGATAGAAAAGCTAACATTTGAGGATATACTCCAGATTAAATAGCTTGAAAGAGTAGGGATTCTGCATGCCAGAGAATGGGGTGTAAGCTGACTGGACTAAGTTGTCTTACAGGTGGTCAGTTTTGACTGACTATGGTTATCAATATGCAGATGTGCTTTGGTGCAGTAGGCAACAGGGAAGAAATAGTAAAGCAGGATTAGAAAAGGCAGCAAGGAGGAAGTAGTTAAGGAAAATGAAAAAATAAAATTCAAGTGGAAGTTATTTTCTCTCACTTCATTTTGGCACTGTACTGTTAGGGCTGCTTTTGTCCTGCTTAAACAAAATAGATCTGATTTACTATGGCTTGTATAAATTCAAGTGAATATATCAATGATTGTAGTCTCATATCTCTGTCCTGGTGACTTGTTTGACTGGCGTGAGTCATTTGGTTGTCTTGGGAGAGATTTCCCCTTGGTAGTAAAGGGTAAATACAAGGTTAATTGAGTACAAATGTGGTTTGTAATTGATTGCTAATCTGAAGTTAAGCAAATAAATTTGCCAGGAGTCAAAGACCAGGATTAAAAACTTCAAAAGCCTGTGCTATTGGGAATCTTACCTTCTGTTTGAGACTTTTTAGAAAGCTTTCATCATGAATGTTTTGGGTCATGTGTGCCCATGTGACTATTTGCCAGCATTGTAAATGGCCTTGCAACCTCATGACTTCAGCCATAGGTGGTTTGTTGTTTTTTATTTTTTCCCCTCTTGACAGAATTCAAAGGTTATAGAAGACTGAGTTATACTCTGATATGTCAAGTATTTGATGCTTTACAGCCCAGAAACCTCCATGCAGTATCTTGTGGTACTGGATACTTTGCAGAAGAGACAGCTGCATTTAAGACAGTTATTTATAGTTTCTGTATGGTCTAGTTGATATATGCTTGCTTTCTATAGACTATGTTTTTCCTTAATTGCTGGCATCAAAACTGAATTGAGGTCTCTCATCTGTGGCTGAATATTAGTAGATCTTTTCAAAAAAACTGTAATGGCTATCATTCAGAAGGACTTTTCTATTTGATGGGCAAGTATCTATCACTTCATCATATTCCAAGTGGAAATTGTTTGAGAAGCATATGTGCACAGGATCAGGAAGTCTTATTTAAATCTATATCATGGAAAAGTCTATTGACTCCTGACTCCTTTAAGGCTGATGTTCCATACTGTGATATAAAGTGTAAGTTCTAGATAAGAGCTTCTATCTAAGGCTGCTTCTGTCACTGACAGATGGGAGGGGAAAATGGGAAGCAAAACTGAATAACGCCCTGGGCAAGATGAAATTAAAATTGACTGCAGTTTCAGTTCCTAAGGTTCAGTAATCTTTACGAACCACTGGAAACAAATGTTTAGAACAGTTGTGTTGACTACTGTATTATGCAGAAGACTGCAGAATGACCGTAGTGAATCAGACCAGAATTTCGGAAACCTTATTGTCTAACAGTGGCTGTTAATAGAGGCCAAGAAAGGAGCTGAGAGAAAACTGGAAGAGTGTGCTGGGGAGCAACCTCTGACTCCAGCTTTCTGAACTAGAAGTGCTTATGTATTTAGTGGCTCTGAGTAGATCCTTCCATGCATATGTCCAGGTGCTTTTTTTTCTGTGCATTTATATAAAGTTAATGTACTCAGACCTGTATGCATACTTCCTTCCTACATTGTTTTTGGTAACTCTGTTTGTTTTGAGCCTGTCACCTATAGTATCACCTAAAACTTGTTATTTCTCTTGTTAGAAGGTGCTGAATAACCATCTCTCATTCTAGGAATTTGCTTGAGCCTGAGTCAGTGATGCTTGGTGCACCATGGCTGTCTTGTTTTAAACTGAAGATGGCAATTATCAGAGAATATTTGATACCAAGTCTTTGAGCACTGTTTGCAGTTGTATATCTGAATAGAGCATGTGACTGTTTCAGGCTTAGCACAATGGGGTTTTTGTTGGGGTTTTGTCAAAGTCAAGAAGTCAGACCTCGCTTTTGTGGTTTCTGAAACCTGTTAGAGTGGCTTTTGGAGTCCACAGTAGCATCTGTTTCTTTTCTCAAGAGACTTCAAATGTTTTACTACCCATTACTGCGCCTACAAGTATCTGAACAGAACAGCTTGACCATATTCAAAACTGTATAGTAAATGAACAGATCACTGTATCACTAGAATGAGTTGTGCATTGACATCAGGAAAATACATTCTCCTCTTTGGCAGTTGAATCAAGACCACACTTGTCTGAGTGCTCTTTCCTGTTCTGTGCTTTACCAGGGATTGTGTCTTTGTCTCTGAAACAAGGAGAGAAAAGGGTTCAGCAATGTGAATTTTAAGTGCAGACTGTAGTCCTTAAGTGAACTTGATAAATCAAGTAGAGCTGACTAAAAGGTTTCTAATACTACTTGTACTACTTCTAAAGGTAAGAAAAATTGAGTCCTAATTGGCCCATCCCTACTTCTGTGTGCAAACTACTACAGAACAGAAGATGAACATTTACTAGGGACTTGAGGGTCTCTTGTGGGTCTGATGCATCCTAATGGAATGCTCACAAGTTTACTTTGTCCCTACTCTGGGGTGAGTTGGCTGACGGTTCATAAATAGCTTAACTTTCTGTTCCATGTTTCCCTCAAGCTAATTTTTTTTTTTTTTTAAGCAAATAATACAGACTTCCAA
Source organism: Aphelocoma coerulescens (assembly GCF_041296385.1). Classification (NCBI taxonomy): domain Eukaryota; kingdom Metazoa; phylum Chordata; class Aves; order Passeriformes; family Corvidae; genus Aphelocoma; species Aphelocoma coerulescens. The sequence continues at coordinate 40,910,290 of NC_091015.1, read as the reverse complement.
GCAGATACTTTACAGATTAGGTAAGGATGCAGTATATGCTTTCTCTTCTCTTCCAGCAATTCCCAGAGGGTGGGATTCAAGCAGTTTTTGGCTCCTGGTTTTGTTCTTTCCAGCTCGTGACTTTGCCTAGCAAATACCTAATACTGCGGTTTCAGAAGGTCAATTCTGCAGAACTCAAGAGCTCATTTTTATCCAAGTTCAGCCTCCTTGTACTTAATCCAGATGCACATGCATTCTGTGGATGAATTCTGCAAACACTGGATAGCTGTAAAGAGCAAGAAAGCCACCTATTGTGAGAATTTATTTTTAAAGAAAAACCTGTGCATGTGTTGTCTGTGATGTCATTCAAACACATGATTTGATATTATTATATTAAAGTCTTGAGTGACGTGTATGAAAATCCAAAGCCATTTAAGTAGATGGATGCATTAGTAAGTTTGCCAGAGAATATGTCTTAATTTGTCTTGGCTGGCCCTCCACCAGCTCAGTGCCTAGTAACTTTTTCTCCCTCCTCTATTAAAAAACAGGAAATTCAGTAAGTTCCTGATGTATTTGTGCTGTAATGGGTGAGGGGGGAAAACTACCTTCTTAGGGACTTTGCAGAAGTCTCCTCTAAATGAGACTTGGCTTTTGTCAGATAAATTTCCTTGGTATCTTATTTGAGTTGTACTACTCACCTTGAAACAAAACAAAAACTGGTTCTATAAGGAGATTATAAGACTTATATTATTGTATTAGAGCAAGACCAATTGACAGCTCTCAGAGGCTGCTTAGGACTTGGGCATTGTTAATTATTATTTATTATAAATCCTTTCTTTGGCTGCTAATCCAAGTTGAGAGTCTTGTGGAAAATACTCCAAAGTGCTTTTAACTCAGAAGGCACAAGCATACAGGTTGTATTAGCCATATAAATATAAACAATTAGCCATGTGTTGGCTAGACTGCATAAGCTATGCCTGCTTTCATGTGGCAGTTAGGAAGATAAGACTTGCAATGAGAGAGTATCACCTAAAGTGACTTTACTTCATGTGTGAGATAAGTTAATAATATATATGTGTCTAACAAAAATTGAACAGAGATGAACCACCTGGCTGTACTGAGTTGCATCACAAGTGGTTGTGTGGTATTTAAATAACTGAGACTTCTTGATCTTTCCAGTAACAATCTTCATCAGGACATCCAAATGAACAAGGAGCATGGGGACATTTGAAGCTGCTTGTCATGTTTAATCAAAGTGTTGTTTGATTTGTGGTGGCAAAAGCAGTTGTTTTTAAAGAAATTCTCAAACTCCACTCATTTGAAATCTTTGCAGGGACTTAGTAGGAAGAGACCAAGTCAAAAATACTCATTTAAAGACAATAACATGCTGATGTATCTTAAAACAAGACTTCTATTGGAAAAATGCTGTGTAGTATTTGAATTTTCATTACAGTTTTGGCATATATAAAGTACATACTTAATACAATTTTACTTTTTTTTTTTTAATAATCCCCAAAGTAGCAGGTATTTATTTTATCCACTTTATGTTGCTTTAATTCTGTAGTGACTGGGACATCTCATGCTTACAGTGGCCTATATCTTGCAGTTATATCCACTGCAACAAAGCTGTAATTAAGGCATGCTTTTTTAATCCTCTGGGTCTTTTTTTTTTTTCTGTAAAAGGTTATTTTGGTCCACTTAGTGTTAGAAATCCCATTTTAGACTTACTTTTTGTAAACTTTTTGTGGGCTTCAGCAAAAAATTGTGTTGTTAAGTGAAATTTGTTAATCCTTCTTTTGGAACAGTCTTCGTTTTTCCAACTCTGTCCAAATATTGTGCCGGTCCAACTTGATCTGTTATTTAACTAGGACAAAATGAGGCAGTCTTCAGCAAAGCAGTAGATTGTCTGCCTGTTTAAATAGATCCCACACAGCTGATGTGTGAAATTGAGGCTTTTTTTTCCTTCTAGGGGACATCAATCTAACACATAATCTTTGTTTTCATGGAAAATATTTCTAAAGTTAGACTTCTTATTTGTGATACTCAAATGTGTGTTGCTGTGGGCTAAACAGGTATATATGGATTTTTTAGTGCATGAAAGTAAAATATGGACAGTCTATCTCCTGTGAGTTTCAACTGCCTTAACTCTCAATGGAATGCCTCTGCTACTTTAAAAATAAATATAAAAGATCTGATCAGCAAAAACTTTGCGCTGTTTCTTTTTTATAGATGTCATTTCAAAAGTTCATGCTTTTGCAAAAAAAAAAAAAAAAAGGTCACCTTTAAATAGTTAGTCATAAAATTAGTCATAAAAACTTGATGCATTATTCTTACTCCAATGGATAATGCCAGCCAAGGATGCTCTTACTGTTTTTACTGGTCAAATGAAACCTCTATGCTCTGGGAACCTTTAATCTGAAAATAATGCTTGATGAATCACTAGAGATAGCTGAGAAAAAAATGCATCTCTTAGATAAATGAGGTATCAGCTATGGACTTGGTATATCCAGGACTCCTCTTGACCCCAAAAATGGGATTTTTGCTTTGAACAATCAATATTAGGACAGGTATTTGTGGTGTTAGTGGGGCTCAGTAGGGAATGGTTACGATTGTCAGCTGTGCTGAAGCATGAGACGCTGCAAAAACCTTTGTCCACCTTCATAGGAATGAAAGTAGGGCTAGTAGATTGTGGGCTTCTGTAGGAACTGGTAAGGTGTTTGCTTCAGTAACTGTAGTAGGACTAGCCTTTGTGTTTGTTAGCACATGATATTATCCTTAAAAGTTTCCCTTCACAGCAGAGTCTCTCACACAACCTATGCTGAGTATTCAGAGGTTGCTCCTCTGTATTTTCATTGTTACACTTTCAGAGACTGTCAGTGCTGATCAGAAAGACTTGGTATTTAGCTAGATGAATATTCTTCATGGCAATCCTTCCTATTTCTTTGTTGATAAAGGGTGATAGGATGGATGAGGTTTGAATGGATGTTTGGTGATTCTGAAGTCCAGCCACCTTAGCTCAAAGTAGTGAAAATTGAAACAGGTGTCTGGCTGCTCAGGATCTTATCAAACTGGGTTTTCAATGTCTCCAGGGATGGAGACTGCTCAGCCACTCTGGCACTTGAGGCAATTTTCTGTGCTCTGAGATCCAGGGCTCCTGAGGGCTGCTCTTGCTGGTAACAACAGAAGCAAAGGTGGCAGTGAGTACCTTGGCCTTTTCTGTATCTTCTCTCAGCAGATCCCTTGCTAATTCAGTCATGGAGCCCTAGTTTTCCTGTTGCTGATGATATTTTTGCAAAAGCCCATGAACCATTCTAGAACATTGCTGATCCTCCTTCTTGCATTGATCCTTCTTACTGGGATCCTGTGATCTCCTTTGTCATGGTCATTGCAGCTGTGTATGCCCTGGCCTTGATTGACATCACTGGCCAGTTTTTCCATGTTTGTAATTATGATGTTTAGCAGAGGGCCTGCCCTTGGCTCCTCAGTCAGCTGTTTCAGGAAGTGATAATCAATGCAGTCCAAAAACCATTTGGGTTGCTTGTTTCCTCTTCTGTTACCTTTCCAAGAGATAAGAGGGTAGTTCATGCTCCATGTGAGGACCAGGTGCCTGTAAATGTGAGGCTTCTTCAGCTGTATGAAGAGGGCTTCCTATGTTTTGTCTTGCTCAGGTGATGAGTAGCAAACACCTGCCATAATGTCACCCATGTTGTTCTGCCCTCTCATCTGTGACCTGTAAGCTCCCAGCTGCCTCATCATCCTTTATTTGGGAGAGCAGCAGGGCCAAGCTCCATGTGTCCCTGCTGCTCTCCCAAATAAAGGATGGCTTTCCTGCCTCACAATCCTTAAAGAGCCCATATTCAGCCATGGCAGTAGTCTAGTCTCCAAAAATCAAGGGCTTACACTTCCTTGGTCCTTCCCTATTGTCCTTTCATCCTCCAAAGGCAGTGTTCTTGTAAGCTTTGTGCACACTCGTGTATCTTTCTAGGGTGGTGAGAGGCCATTGCCACAGCTGATTTCACCTGTCCAGGTCTGTTATTTAATGATCATGCAAGTGAGGAGAAGGGGGCATAGAAGTCTCTGGTTGCCTTATGATATTATTGTGTATTAAAATGATTCTTAAAATGAAATTGCTGAACAGCCTGTTCAGTTTGATTCCTTTTGCCATTGATGTCTGAATAGTCATTTCCTCACAACCATGTCTGTGCATTGAAAGCTCTTGGTCACTACTTAAAGCCTTATTTAAGTTTGTGCTTCCCCACTCCCCTTGCTTTGGAGGGTTATAGTGAGCTCTTGCTATTATCATATCTGGTTCTTGTCCCTTTAGGCTCTTAAAGTGTACTGTATATAGTCTGTACATGCTCTACTACAGTCTGGATTTCAGAACAAAATATTTGTATTTGTATTATAAAAGGTGGTTCTTCCCTCTTGTCTTTTCCTTGCTTGTCATTCATGGACAAGCCCATACTTGGATATCAGTACTTCAAAACTAGTTTTAAACTGGCAAAGTAAAACTGGATTGATGTGTTAAGAGGCCTCCTAGAAACGGAGACTAGACAGGAGTAAGGGAATAAAAGAGGTATTTATTTGAAAGGCCTTCAAAGGTGCACCCTGGGGAGCCTGAAGCTATTCTCAAAATGGACCCCAAGATGGACCCCAGGTCACGAGTTCTTCACTCTTTTATAGGTTTGGTTCATTTGCATAGCAGGGTTAATTCTCCAATTAAAGCTTCAGTTTTCCCCACAGCTTAGCCCCCCTTTAGAGGCTCTTTGGTTTATGCTTTTTTGCCCAGGACAGTCTTGGTGTCCTTGGAAAGCAGGGCCGGAGAGGCTTTGTTATGTCTACCTAGCATGAGAGAGCAGAAATTAACAGGCTACAAGAAACTACACCAAGCAATACAGAATTTGAAAAATATAGAAGTTAAAACCTAAGGCATTAGGACGGGATATCTGCCATGACTGAACAGTTCATCAATACAGTGTTTATTTTTTTCTCAGATGAGTATTTAATTTTGTCTCTGGTTGAAATCCATGGGCACAGTTTGGATAAGCTAGCAGCATGCTCTTTTAACTTTTAGTAGTTTTGTATCTTAATGCTATATGGTCTTTTGTGTCAGAATAAGCTGCTCCAAGGGACAGTTGTTTTTAAGTGGTTTCTCAAAATTGAAGAGAAATCAGAAACTAATTTCAGAAGCCACTCAGCATCTCCTGTGTTCAAGTCCTGCTGATGACCTCCCTCTGTCTGAGATTGGGTAGAGTGTTGAGCTGGGGAGTCCGTCTTAGGCGCCATGCTGAGGCAGCAGGCTCACTGTCTTGCAGTTGCCATGGTGGGGGAGGACTGAAAGCTTTCCATCTGCCTTTATTTCAGTGACCTTTTCCACGTAGGAATAGCAGTTGACTAGGAAAAACCTGAACAGTCATTTCTGTTCAGTCCATACAGTTTCAAGTTCTGTAAGCTGAAAAATAAATTGAAATTGAAGATGTAATATTTTTTGTTTTCAGAGTGCCATTTCTGCAAATCTTTGACTTACTGAGCTTCCTACACAGTACATAGTTGGAATTTATTAAACTGCTGTATGTGAAAACTCTTGTGTTTAATGCTTCCAGCAGCGTGCATAAGTGAGGTACAATAAAAGTTCAAAGTAATGTCAGCATGTAAAATGTTAAAAAGTAAAAGCATGATAAGATTCTTGAAATATTCACAGAGACTTAATTTTCATCATCTGCTTAATGCAGTGACTGGAGTATTCACAAACTGTGTTTGCTTACTCTTTCAGGCTGAAGGTTTTGAAGCAGATGTTGGAAGATGTTAGCTGTGGATACTGGGGTTGTGGAGGAGTGGTTATCAGAGTTCAAGGTAATACACTCTCGGGTATTTAGCCAGAAGTGTTTGTATCACTGCTAGTGAAGTATGCAGGAGTACTTGCATCCTGTAGAAAATGAAAAATAGTTACCTTGGTGTCTCAGTTTTGGAGACAAAACTTCAGGAGGAAACACTCCAGAGTGTCTCCTCCGAAGGGAAAAGGGCCTCCCCTTTTCCTCCACTGATAAGACAAGTGGGTCACATCAGGTGAAAGTGGAAAAAAACCAAACTGTTTATTAACACCAAACAAAAACAGGGTAGAACAGGGAAAAAACCCCTCAAAATACAACAAATGCCCAGAGAGGGAACAGACACCTGGGCTCAGACCAGCCAGGGCCACCCCACGGGCCTGCCGGGGCCACCCGCAGGCTCCCCGGACTGGCGAGGAGGGAAGGGAGGCAGTGAGGCAAGGGGGGCAAGGGAAGGGAAAAAGAACAAGACAAACCAACAGAACCTTTTTTCCCGGTAGCCAGAACACAAAAGAAACCCAAAGAGCAGCACAGCACTCCCAGCGCGCTCCCTCCCGAGCCCCAGAGACCCCCGAGCCGTGGGGCTGAACCCTTCAACGCCCCCTCGGGTCCATGGCTCTGGCCCCGGCCCCGGGTCCGTCTGAAAGGCACAGCGTCCTTGGGCACTGAGCGGATGGTTAAGGAGTAAAGCGGCTTCATAACATCACCTCAGGACATTCCACCCCTTATTCCATACCGTCTGCACAATGCCCAAATTAATACATTTCAACTTTAAACACACACGTTTATACATATATATACAGCTAGGAATTGGATCTCTCGGGCAGGTCCCTTGACTTTGTTCTTTTTGATGGCAGAGCTGGCTTCCAGGAGAATCTGGATGATCTTCTTTCCCAAATACCTCTGATGCTGTGTTCCCCCACACAATGATGTCATCAATGTACTGCAGATGTTCTGGAGCCTCACCCTTTTCCAGTGGAGTCTGGATCAGTCCATGGCAAATGGTGGGACTGTGCTTCCACCCCTGGGGCAGCCGGTTCCAGGTGTACTGCACACCCCTCCAGGTGAAAACAAACTGAGGCCTGCACTCTGCTGCCAGAGGAATGGAGAAAAACCCATTTGCAATGTCAGTGGTGGCGGACCATTTTGCTGCTTTGGACTCCAGCTTGTATTGGAGCTCCAACATGTCTGGCGCGGCAGCGCTCAGCAGTGGAGTTACTTCATTCAAGCCACAATAGTCCACAGTCAATCTCCACTCCCCCTTCTGACCAGCATCCAGGCCAAATGGGGCCTTGAGTGAGTGAAGTGGGCCTTGCTGACCACCCCTTGGCTCTCCAGCTCACCAATCATTGTGTGGATGGGAATCACAGCATCTCTATTTGTCTGGTACTGCCATCAGTGCACTGTCGAGGTGGCAATTGGCACTCACTTCACTACCTTCAGGAGCCCAACTGCAGAAGGATTCTCAGTCAGCCCAGGCAAGGTGTTCAATTGCTGAATGCCCTCTGCCTCCACAGCAGCTATTCCAAAGGTCCACCTGAGTCCCTTTGGGTCTTTGAAATATCCACTCTGGAGAAAGTCTATGCCCAGAATACACGGGGCCTCTGGACCAGTCACAATAGGATGTTTCTTTCACTCTTGTCCAGTTAGGCTCACATCGGCTTCAAGCAGTGAAAATGCTGCAATCCCCCTGTCACTCCAGAAATACAAACCGGTTCTGCCCCCACATGTCTCGATGGAATCAAGGTGCACTGCGTGCCCGTGTCAACCAAGGTTTCGTATTTCTGTGGTTCTGATGTGCCAGGCCATCGGACACACACTGTCCAAAAGACACGATTTTCCCTGGCCTCTGCCTGGCTAGAGGCAGGGACCCTCTAGTCCTGGTTATCATTTGAACCTTGAGCTGTTTCCCTTCTGGTGGAACTCCCTCTCTCAGCATTACCATCCTTCAATTCATGTACCTGTGCTGCCAGGACAGAAGTTGGTTTTCCATCCCACCTCCTCATGTCTTCCCCATTGTCACACAGGAAGAACCACAGTTCAGCTCTTGGGGTGTACCCTCTCTCCCTAGCCATGGGACGTCTGCTTCTGGTAACAGGGCCTCTGGTCTGCACGGATGCGATTTGGAGAAGGCCCTCTTTCAGCTCCTTCTGAGTTTCTGATAAGTCTTGTCCATCCTATCTTCCATCCTCTGTATGGTCTCTGACAGACTCTTCCACAGCTGCAATTCTTGCTTGTGTTGGGCTGTGCACAGTGTCTGCATACACCCGGAGCCTCCTCACCATAGAACTCACTGTCTCATCCCCATCATTCCATGTCATCATTGCCAAAGCAGGGGCCTGTTCTGGTGGCGCGCGTCGGGCAAGTTTCAGCGATACCACCGGTGTACATTTTACCATGTCAGGGCTCCTAATTGCTTGGTCACCTGAGAATATGATCTCTATCACTGCCAGTTCTCTCAGGCATTGAATCCCTTGTTCCATGGTTTTCCAGGGGTTTAGCTGCAGCTGGAGATCTTTCCAGCACGGGTATCTTTCCTTCACACTTCTTAAGAGCCATGTCCAGAGACTGAGAGCTTCAGGGCCCCTTGTCATCGCTTGGTCAATACTTAGGTCGCATGACAGGGATCCCAAATGCCTTCATTGCCATCCAGAACTGTACCATCGCCTGCAGCATCCCAGATTTGGACCATCCAACTTAATATAGTTTCATCAGGCCATGGGGTGTAATCTTTCCTTAGGGTACAAAGGCTCTCTATGGACAGGGACTCAGTGATGATTTCAGCTTCAGATTCCTCTGCTGGCTGTGAAGGTCCTGGCTGCCTGTCATCATCCACTGGGCAAATGGATTTGGCTTTGTGTTTCTTTCACTGGGCAGGGGCAATCGTTATTGGTTTAGGCTCCCCATCTGCTTTAGCTGCAGCCAGAGTGACTGGGGTGTCTGCAGGCTTATTCTCCTGCTCCTCTGGCTGTATCTTCTGCCCTACAGTATCTAGCAGGATGCGGTAAGCATTAGCCAGGACCCAGCACACGGCAATGAGCTTTTTCTTTTCATCCGTGTTGTTATCGCAGCTTTCCTTCAGATACTTCCCCACCTCAGCTGGATTCTGAACTCATTCAGGGGGAAAATTCCAGGCTACTGGGTCAGAAAACTGCTTCAGCGTCTGGCCTATGTCCTCCCATACCCCACACCACTTAGGATTTTCCACAACTGGGGCAGGTGTCTGGGCAACCCCTCTGGAAATCTCACCCCTTATTTTAGAGAGAGACCACATAGAGGAACCCTGCTAGATAACATCATTAAAAAGTGGTATCTTTAACGTCCAGGGGAAACTGGACACTTTCAAAAGGTGACGTGCCAGATCTGAAGAGGAAGAAGGAGATGAAGGGCTGGGAATTATCATCCCCTGCTTTGCCCCTAACAAACTGGGTGTAATTGCTAATACATTCCAAAAGGAAACTACCAAGGCCAGGATGGAAAACAACATAACATACACATTCTCAATGGTTTCCATTACTTCAGCCAAACTTTGAGAGGTCACTAACACCAAGCATATTAAAATGGCAGTCCTGATTCTTATTCCTGACTTACAAAAGGTGTAAGCCAAGGACCTGACTGCCCATAGCTGTGGACATGTACTTATGGCTAAGTTCCACAGAAAAATTATTAAACAGCATGGTCTTACTGCTGTGAACTCACTCCAAAAGTGAGTCAAAGCAAAATGGTTTTTTCCGCTTTCACATGCCCCTTAAGTTGGGCACCAAATTTATGTCTCAGTTTTGGAGACAAAGCTTAAGGAGGAAACACTCCAGAGTGAGTGTCTCCTCCAAAGGGAAAAGGGCCTCCCCTTTTCCTCCACCAATAAGACAAGTGGGTCTCAGCAAGTGGAAGTGGAAAAAAACAAACTGTTTATTAACACCAAACAAAACCAGGGTAGAACAGGGAAAAAAAAACCTCAGAATACAACAAATTCTGGGAGAGGGAACAGCCGGGGCCACCCATAGGCTCCCTGGATCGGCGAGGACGGAAGGGAGGCAGTGAGGCAAGGGGGGAAGGGAAGGGAAAAAGAACAAGACAAACCAACAGAACCTTTTTTCCCGGTAGCCAGAACACAAAAGAAACCCAAAGAGCAGCACAGCACTCCCAGCGCGCTCCCTCCCGAGCCCCAGAGACCCCCGAGCCGTGGGGCTGAACCCTTCAACGCCCCCTCGGGTCCATGGCTCTGGCCCCGGCCCCGGGTCCGTCTGAAAGGCACAGCGTCCTTGGGCACTGAGCGGATGGTTAAGGAGTAAAGCGGCTTCATAACATCACTTGGGTTTTGCTGAGATCATGTGATAAATACAAATGTCTGCTTTGAAAGGATTTTTTTCCTTGCCTCTTTGGGGTGATGTCCTTCCTGGCAGAGAGCAGTGAAACTGTATATCATAGGTGAATGCTTTTACTGGGTTGGATATCAGACTTGACTTTACATTTTGCTCCTGGTCTGCTTAGATACACTAGAAATACATTTTCCTGTCTGTGGAGTAGAGTCCTTTGAAGGACTGGAGTTAAAAGTACTGTAAGACTTATGTACATTTAAATGTATGTCTTCTAAAGAGTTAAAAAGATTAGATTTTACCTTCTTAAGTACTGGCAGAAAATATGTTTAGTGTTAGAGAGGAGCTGGAATTTGCGTCAACTGGAATTTGTGTTTTTCCAGAGTAATATTGTATCTGGTAATAATGTTCACTACCTGTGTACAGTTGGTCTTGAGAACTCCTTGAAGTATGGATATAAAAACTGTAAAAGTTTCACAGGACTGACATCTCACTGTGAAATTTCAGTGGGGGTTGCATTTTTGCAACTTGTTTTTTATCAATTTCCCATCCGCTGTCATTACATTCTGTATGAAACTGCAAAATGATAGGATGCAGTGTGTCTTCTGGCAATGGTCTGAAAATGTGAGGATTTCTTTGTGAAACAAAGTTTAGTTTATAGTAAACTCTGATAAATAGTAACTTGTGATGGAAAATAGTTGTTGAAATAGCTGTCATACTTTAATGATAGAAATTGCTTATAATATTTTTATTTCAGTCACTGCCAGAAGCATCCATATCCAGCTATGCTACCAGCTTGAAAGACAAGACTGCTTTGATTTCATCTCTTTACAAAGTAATTCAGGAGCCACAGAGTGAAGTGAGTATTTTGGATCTCTCACCCAAAACATAGGTCTGACATAACACTAGCAGAATGAAACCAAGACCTTGCATGCTAGTTAATTGATGAAGAGTCGCCTTCAGAAAGTTTGTTCTTAGCAATGACATACTATCATGTGAAAAAAAATTGTAAGTTTTGTAGCCTGCTGATTGTAGGTAATCCTGTAGGTCACATTCATGGACTTCAGGACTTGGATATAGAATAGAGAAATACATTAAGGAATTGAAAAGATGTTTGTGTCTGACAGAATTCTTTCTGTAATTATCACTTGAATGTGGATCTCTAGGTGTCAGAAGCTTGTCTATTACAGTGGAAGAGAAAAAAGTTAGATAGGTTAGCTATCCTTTTTAAATTGTTCCTTAGGTTTTAGGTTCTTTGTTGTTTGAAATGCATCCAATATAAAGACATGGATTTGTACAGTGGATGTACCCTTACTAAAATGATGGTAAAATACAAAAAAAATTGTGGGGAAAGGGGCAGGTTTTCTCAGTACCTGTACCAAGAAGGTTCCATATCCCATGACTGCCCTTGTTTAAAAGTGTCCAGGTGTGTTCAGAACATCCTGAGCCGAGTTTAGTTGTGTGTTGTTAACTGCTTTCTACCATCCAGAAATCCTTTTGTGCGTTATTTTAAAATTGCACCAAATCCTTGATTCCTCTTCTGAAAATACCCAAGGCATCTTTCCAAAGTTTGAGATTATGCCAGTACTAAAGGTCAGAGGATAAAATGCTTTCAATTACATGCTTTTAGAGAGAATGCTGATAGTGACACTCCCAGGTTGTCCAGCAAAGAACAAATGTAATTTTAATTTGCTGCTCAGAAAGGCATTCTGAGTCATTCCAACTACTGAGTCAAGCCTGTCTGGTCTTCAGAATGTGTATCAAAATGTAAATTAATCAGATGAGTCTCCCTGTTGATAGCCTAATTAATACTTTCATATGTTCTTTGATTTCTTACTAGTTCTGGCTATCACTATGTTTCTCAGGGGCCTTAGTAGCAGGATTCTGCTGCTAATTCTGCTTGAAAAGGTTCTTGGGATAATTCCAGGGACAAGGTATTTCTCTGTTAGTGAGACTTTGAATTGAAATGAAAAGCCGGTGCTGACACTGAGTGTTGGGCTGTCTTGGGAAAAAGTCCTAACATCTTTTTTGGGCAGTTCCCCAAGTAGCTGTTGTTTTGGGGAAGAGGCTACTTGGATCTTTCCACATTGTGAAAATAATCACAAATTAGCAGTTAAAAAGAAGAGTAATATCTTTTAACTGCTCTTTGAGATCTGTTTGCTGCATTGTGTAATGTCAGCTTGCTGTCCTCTCTTATCTCATGGATGTGTGCTGCAAAGGGGAAGGATAATGCCTCAACACTGCAAATACTGCTGGGTTTAAAAATGGACAAACAACCCCATTTGTACACCTTTGAATATATGTACTTATAATAATTATCAGTACTGTAAAATTGTCATTCATCTTGTTTTGTGGGATGGATGTGTTCTTTTTTTTAAGTATTTGAAAAGTAATAATGTGTATTTGCATCTGTAACTGCATTTTCCTGCTAGTTCATATTTTCTTTTCATATGGGTTGTTTTGGCTTGCTTTTCCAAAAAAATTAATTACCCATTTGTAAGATAAATGTACTACTTGTTTAACATCCACTGCATAGTAGCTGTGTTAGTAAAGACTATGTTACTTTTGAGGTTCCTGGGCCACTACTAGGTGAAAATCAAAGGAGTCTTCAGAAGATGCAAAGATTTAAGGGACTTATAATTGACTAAAAACTCCCAACAGTAAAAAATAATTAAATAAATATGTGACAGGTTTTTCTTAAAACACTGAAGATTTTTTGCCTTTTACTTAAAACACTCTTGCTGTCTTTTTAGATAGGAGCCATGCAGGCATTTGCATTAGGAAACAGCAAGCGTTTGGAGTGTCTGACACACTTGGGTGCAGCTTAAAAGGGAGAGGGATGAAATTGCTTGGACATTCTTCTGTTCCAGCATTAAAAAATGTCTCATACCTTTTAAAACTTTGCAGTTCAAAATGGTATCTTGAAACAGCAACAGTCATCAGTGTGTTTTGATATTAGGCTGTAGCATGTGGTGGCATTTTGAGGAAGAAAACCTGGTTTTGTACTGATTACGCATTAAATGTGCTGATACAAAGCTGTCTCAAGTGAGATAACGATGTAAACATGGATACCTTTCACAGCTATTTATGTGCCTTTTAAAGTTCAAGCACATCATTCAGAGCTGATACTTCATTACGGGAAGGATGCAAATTGTGTGAAAAATGTAAGTTGAAGATGGAATGCAGATCTGCTGGTAAAGTTTTCTAGAAGGATCGTTTCTGTACTGCTCTTAAAACTGGTGACTAATTTAGCTCAGCGTGGCTTTTTTGCCTTTACTGTAGATTTTTCAGAGATGGTTTTTCCCTAAGTGAAGCTATATCTCTTAGAAGCTAAAAGTTCCTCTTTTTTTAGAATGGATCAGATTGTCCCAGATTACTTCTTAAAAAAGAACTCAAATCTGCTAAGATCTTTCAGTTTCAGAAGTAACTTTGGGAGGTAAGAAATGTTGACTTGACTTTTTGTGTGTTCAGGAGGAAAAGCTTAAGAAAGCAAGCAGGTATTTTTCTAGCACGGTCTTCTGGTGATTTTGCCTCCTTTGCTTCAGTAAAGGGATGAATATAGAATTGGCTTCCTTATTTTTCTACAAACTTACTATACTAAAACTAAAGTTGTGACCTAGACAAATAGCAGAAGTGAGTTTAGTAGTTCAGCTGGCTTTCAAAGTATCTGCTGATTTGACAATATTTTCTAACTGGAGAAAATTAGGGAATCTCCTAATTTCCATACATTGACATGTGGTGGTTAACACAGTGCTTCGTCCTTATAGCAGAGATAGGTGGTAGCACAAGAAGGCACATTAAATCCAGGGACACAGTGCAGGCTGATAGCATCATTGTTTTAAAATCTTTTTTTAACTTGATCTAGCTCAGTGCATTACACCCATTTGTATCTTAACTTAACAAATTTGATTCTAAAATTACTCTTGAGCTTCCCATTTCTGTCTCAAATGTATAAATACATTGAAGCTTCTAGAAGATTTTAATGAGAGTGAGAAAATAAACTAATTCTGTGTTGTGTAGTAAGTTTTTGTAATACTTGGAATTCAAGTGTTATACAGCTCTTGTCACTAGGTGGGTAAAGCTTCTAGCAATTTTGGTGTATTTTTTGACCTTGTGACCTTTTGTTCAGGTATTTTCCTGTATATTAGAGAAATTGCATGGTATGAGGTATGTGATAACTGTCCTCTATTTGTGCCTTTGAGGCTGGAGGAAGTGAGTCAAAAATGAGGCAAAGCAGCCACTGGAAGTTTTTATTCACATGGGATGAATGGCTTTACGTTTATCATCCAAAAGTACACTATGGGCATGAAGGTTTGTAAGGTGACTTGAGCAGTTATTGTATCAGTCACTCCCTAATAAATGTCATTTTTATCAGTTTACAGTTTTGGCTAAAGGATTGATCCAGACAAAGTTGCAGATTTTTGTAATGTTTTATTCATTCACAATTGTAACTTGTATTTCAGCTTCTGGAGCCAGTTTGCCATCAGCTCTTTGAGTTCTATCGCAGTGGTGAGGAACAATTGCTACGGTTTACACTGCAGTTTCTGCCAGAATTGATGTGGTGCTATCTTGCTGTCTCAGCCAGCAGAGATTTGCAGAGCAGTGGATGCATAGAGGCTCTTCTCCTAGGAGTTTATAACTTGGTTTGTATTTCAAGATTTTGTTTCAGAATTGAAATGAAGTGATTATTTCAGTCTCAACTCTTCAAATTAGTGTCCGTCAGAAATGTACAACACGAACTTTCTATTCTTTGGTCAATATTTTCTCTGCTTCTTCTGTGGTTCTTAAATTTTTTATTACTTATTTCTTGGTATGGTGATTAAAGTCACATTCTGCTTGAGAACTTTTCAAGGCACTGCTTTTGAAATTGTTGCCCATATTTTCTGTATTTTGACTATCTAGACTAAAACCACAAGAAAATTACATTCAACTAATACTTGATTGCTGAACAGATTGCTTAGCTTTGAGAAATTAAAGGTCTCCATTTTGAAATAACCTTGACATTTAAAAAATATTTTACATGAAAATATCCTGTTTGTTGCTAAATCTATGCTTTGAAGAACAGAATTAATAAGGAACCCTTAAAAGCACCATATTTTAGTCTTTTTATGGTTATTTTAAAATACTTAGTGTTTTATTATGTCTGTTGGGATTCTTGTCAGTGTAGTTTCTTCTGGTTGTTTTAGGAAGGCTTTTTGTGAAGTGAAATAGTGATGAACTTCAAGTCTCCTCATTCTGAAAATCTGGAGAAGGCAGCTATCCATCTTCTAGAAATAATCACAGGTGTCTTCACCAAGCAAGTGAAAACGTTTTTTTCACCCAGGAGTCTAATTTAAAAGACCTGAGCCTTGTTCCACTCCTCTTGAGGCAGAGTATGGGCTTCCTGCCTGTTTCTGTATGCTTAGTTGTATCTGATGAGAGGAACGTTCCTGAAAAGCTTTTGATCTTATCTTATGCCTTAAGGCGATTCACTCCTTTATATATCCATGATGAAGTCATGGAATAATAAGATGGTTCATGGATGTGGCTGTAATCACTTGTTTTGCTCCCAGAAGAGATTACATTTACAGTTAAGATTGAAACCAGTCTGGTAGCATCCTCTCTTAGCTGTGAACAGTTTCTTTCTCAATTAGTAACTCAGCTTTCCATCTCCAGCTGCCTGGGGTCATAAGAATTCCACAGCAAGCTTCTCTAGGAAGCTGTAGATCAGTGTGACTTTTGGGAACTTTTTTCCCCATTCTGCTTTAAGACATAATGAATGCTTCTGGTAAAACAGTGCCACAGCACTCACACTGACTTCTTCCCTGCTGTTGATGTAGTATAAAATTTATAACAGAAAGAATCATGATGGTATTGTTCTTTAGTATAGAGGTTGAAAAGGTAGTAGGTGACCTGCTTAGATACTTATTTTCTCTTTAACCAACTACTTTATGTTTTCAAAAGCAAGAGGAAATGTGAAGCCTAATATAAATAATAATTCCTATGTAAATATGTACGGTGGACTCTTGGAAACTTAACATGTTCAGTTGGAGTCCTGCAGTTTCTTACTGAAGGAAAACAAAAAATGAAAAATAGTGCTTAGAATGATTTTAAATTGGTTACATTGTGAGGGGCATGGAATTATTGTGGCTGAACCTTGAGATCATGAACTGGTTTGTTCTACCTTCAGCTTAGGGACTGTGGTAGTGCATGCAGTTGAAATTTTTTGCTTTCCTAGCTGTAGTTTTCAGGGCTTTTTTTAATACACTTCAGATCTTGAAGTGCACTCCTGAAACTTAATTACAAATTTGATTAGAATGAAGAATACAAATATTAATATTTTTAGAAGTTTGGATGTAGCCATTTTCTTTTCATTTCTCTTGTATTTTGAGGAACATCTTTTCCACATTGATGCAGGAACAATATTAAAAACTAAAGTATTAGTGGTTTATGTGGAGAGTGGAGGAGCTGTGCAGGTTTTCAGAAGAAACAGCTCTTTGTGCCTTTTTGATCCTTTTCAGTCTTCCTTTACCACTTCATATTTTCTTTTAAGACAGGAGATTTAATAATTACTATGTGAAGCTAGACCTCCAGCCTTCCAAGGCATGGGTGTTAGGAAACACTGAAACTTCTCTCTAATTATTGCTTCTGGATATATGAAATCAGCTGCTGAAAATTAGAGAAAAGTAAAATCTAGCATGTGGTGTTTGTTACTGGTCAAGTCTGCTTTGGCTCTTTGGAAGTTTTTCATTTGAAATACTCCAGTGCTCTTCTGTGGTGCAAAACCACATCTTGTTTTGCCTTACCTATTAGTCTACTACTGTGGTGTCATCTTTCAGGAAAGTAGCTTCTCTAAACTTTGCATCCATGCTTCTTTTAATTCCATAGAGAGTTATCAGACTTGGGCTTTTGCAAATGCTGTGGTCTGCTGCTGTCAAACCATATGAGGCTGCCATCATTCCAGAGCTGTAATATTTCCAAAACAAATTACTTGTAGAGTGATTACTTGATGGTTAATAGTTTTCAGGACAGAACTATTGATTGTTAACCTTCACAATTAGTAAATAGTGTATAATTAAAGAAAGATAATGCTGTTTAAATATGATGTTTCCTGTTAGTGTTTTTAAAGTGGATTATGTATGCAAATGGATGTGCCCTTGGCTAGTTATTTGAAGAGTTTTCATAAACAAACAAAATGTGCTGTAATAGAAAGCAAATAGATAATTTCCAGCTTGCAGCTTGGATTGTTACAGTATCCCTATCAGTCCTTATAATAGCATTTAACATTTTTGGATGTCTGTTTTCTGTAGTACGGTGTAACCATTGGTATCTTCTGTCTTTTTCAGGAGATAGTTGACAAAGAGGGACATAGCAAAGTGCTGAGTTTCACAATTCCATCTTTGTCCAAACCTTCTGTCTATCATGAAGTAAGTAACACCTACAAAATGAAGTTCCTGATTGAGAAGGGCAGTATGCTTTGGAGGCCTGTTTGTTAAGAACAAAAGTGAAAAGTAGTTTTAACATGTTGTATGATGACATAGGAACATGTTTGTCAGATTTCTGAGTACTGCTAACTGGTCTCTGAGGCCTTTCCAAGATTGAATAGTCATAATTCCAATACCCATGCAGCAAGTATGTTTTTTGTTTTGTTTTTTTTTTTTTTTCTGAAGCCATATACCTTATCTGGTGTAAAATGACTTCTCTAAACAGTCAGATAACCTTAAACCTGTAGAAAATTTATACATAAATATGGTGACACTTATTATTGTCTATTTTCATTTGCATTATAGCAAGATTTAAGGTGGACATGCTCTGAATGACCCTTTTTTCCTTTAGCCTTCCAGCATTGGCTCCATGGCTCTCACTGAAGGAGCTTTGTCACAGCATGGCTTGTCCAGGGTTGTGTACAGTGGACCTCATCCTCAGAGGGAGATGCTGACAGCCCAGAACAGGTGAAATTGTATCACGGGATTTTGTTTGAGAGTCCGTAATGGATCTGAGCTTCTAATTTTTAGTATAGTTGTAGACTGAAGGAGAATAGGTGTATGTTGTGTTTTGTCATGTGCTTTTTCATTTCTAAACACGTGTAAATGTAGATGCAGGAAGATCAGCAGGGCATGTAGAGGAAAAGCTTCCTCAGTTTTTGATTTTATTGAAATGCAATGCCAAATCTGTTCAAATAACTCTTAAAAATTCCATGTAAACTTGTTTTCTTTTAAAGAATAAAATTGGTAATGGAATTCCAATGTTTCTTTCAAATCCCAGGTTTGAAGTGCTGACTTTCCTTCTGCTCTGTTACAATGCTGCCTTAAGCTACATGCCTGCAATGTCTCTTCAGTCATTGTGTCAAATTTGTTCAAGGTAATTTCTGTAGGTTGTTTACACTTAAAATGGTATTTCCAACTTGAAAGGCCATCAGTTTGGACTTTTTCTGTAAAAACAAGCTTCGAGTTCCCAAAGGCTGCTTTTAAACTTGGCTTCTTTTCATAAGTGTTTACAGCTGCATTATTTACTATTGAAGTATCTCTTATGTAACTTTGGGTTGAGACCTCAAAATGGGGAAACGATAACCTGGTTTATATGCAGGTTAAGCATCTTCCTTAAGAGAACTCGAAGGGAACTGTTTTTTTTCTCTAATAACAGCAGTTGTAGTTCTGTTAACTAAAGAAAACCAGAAGCATCTTTTAAAACTATGGTGTATTTTGCATTGCAAGTTTGCTAAATAAATTTGGATGCTGTGCAGGTTGAAACTTTCTTGAAATTATAGTAGGTGTTGAAACTAAAAATACATCAATTTTTATGGATACGTTGAGCATTTCCAAAATCTTCTGTTGCTTCAAAAAAACAAAATAACAACGCCAACACCCCCCACCCCGACCTCAAAACAAAACAGCTCAGCTTTAATTACAGTGCCTATTTTTTGATCAATTTCTTTTTTCAAATAAGAGAAATGGGTAGTAAACATGTTTGTCTCTAAATTTTCAGAAGTGGACTGTAGGTTAAGGGAAAAATTAGAATGCTCTCCTTAACCCAGGAAACCCAAGAGACCCAGAAGTCAACTGCAGCAACTTTCTTCTAGTTGTACTTCCTAGGCTTCTCTCACAACTAAAGCATGATAATGTTTTGCCTGTAAGATTTCCTTCTCTTCAAAGGAGGCAAGAAACCTTGGAGTGTTTGGCAATATTTACAAGAGTCTTTGCAAGATCTCTGTTAGATAAACTGCTCTAAAATATGAGGTAAAACATGTTTAGAAGCTAAGGACTGAGGAAAGGAGGCTGATGTTGCTTATTCTGCTTGATGAAGTTTTGATTGTATTTGGAATAAATAATTTTTAAAGCATCCAAAAAAAACCACAAGCAAGTTACCAGTAGATGCAAGCAAGTCTTTCTACTTCAAAATGTTGAATGTTTGGGTACTGAATTATTTAATGCTATACAATTTAACTTCTTTCATAGTTCTTCATTCCTGACTGGTTTTGTCATTCTTGTTTCTCTGCTTACTGAAAATCTTACCCTGACAGCATATTAGAATAGACAGCATGTTAGAATATGGGGAATATGTGTCAGAAGTCCAGAATATCTTTAAGTGTCTTGTTTGGATGTGGTGGAATTTATATTCTGCTATTTAAAGATACAGAATAACTCCATTAATTGGTTTGAGTAATGTGGAATTTAGGGATTTTTCTTTTAAGATCTACAATGAATGTGCTTTCTTCTAGGAAGTCTAATTCAATTTTTATCACTTTCCTAAATTACAAACATGGATTGTCAATATGAAAACTACAGCACAAAGTATTTTGTGCTGATCTCAAATAGTAAATCCAAATTTTTTACATTGGGGCAGTTACTAAGTTTCTTTTCATAAGAATGTTATCTTACTTGTATGTCATTCTTGCATTTTTAGAAGAAGTAACTCAAGTCTTCTAAAAACTAATCAATACTGGTGAAGTATTGAAAGTACATAAACCACAAAGGTGGTTCCACAGTATTTGCTAATGACAACTATATGATTTCTTTAGAATTTGTGTCTGTGGATATCCTCGCCAGCAAGTGAGAAAGTACAAGGGAGTCAACAGCAGGATTCCAGTTTCATCTGAATTCATGGTGCAAATGCTAACAGGGATCTATTATGCCTTGTAAGTTGTTTTTTTTTTTTTTCTAATATGCATACAAAATTGAGAAATGCCAGCCTAATTTGTGTACTTGTTCAGACATGCTACCTTGGGGCCATTTCATTTTCTAGTGGGCAGATATGTCTAGCAGTAAGGTCCTTGGGAAGAGACAGTAGCTGGATGAAGTTACCTGTGTCATGCTGGGAAAGATGGTTAGAGCAGCACTTGATAGGTGTAACTGCTGATGGGAAGAAAATACTGTAAAAAGCCTTTTCCAGCCATTGTCTGCTGTCCACATCTTTGCAAGGTTAGTTTTGACATCAGTCTAGTTATAGAAAAGGGGTTTTATTTTTTTTTCTGAAATGCTGATGTCATCTACCATTTGATAGTCATGTTAATATGTGAAATTAATTTCTTCCTTAATTACTTTCTTAGTAACTGAAATAATTGGAGACTAGTAATACAAGAGTACTCAAAAGGTGGAGTAATATTAAAAATTCCTGTTTGTTTTTCAGAATATTTCATGAGTAGCTGATCAACAGCTAATAATATAATTTTTAAACTGCTTGGAATGGCCAGTGAAAATAAAACTTCAAAGTCTGAAGTTTTGAAGATGCTACTTCAAAGTTCTCTAAATAGCAAGCTTACTGCTAACAAACACAAGTAGTTCCAATCCTCTAAACTGAACTCTCAAGGAACACCAGATATGTGAAGGCTGTGTGACCAAGAAGGTTGATCTGTTGATGCTTATTATTATGTATAATTTTACCTTTGCAGTTATAATGGAGAATGGGATCTGGCTCGTAAAGCTATGGATGATGTTTTGTATAGAGCACAGCTTGAACTGTATCCAGAACCTCTGCTGGTAGGTATTTTATTTCAGCAGTTTGTTGAGTAAAATTTTTAGCTTGGGAAATCCTTCCTGTGACCATGCATGATACAAGATGATACCAGGAACCTAAACCTGTGCTTGTGCACACAGCTCGGTCTGTAAGTGCACACACTACACAGGGCTTTTCACTCCACTTAGTTATGGTGTCATGTTTCCTAGTGACCAAGCTGTTTTCAGTAGGATACTTCTGAGCCTTCAGAACTAAGATAATAGTGCAGCAGAACTCTGAAGGAGTAGCAACATCTGGAAACTAGAAACTTTGTTTTAAGAAAGTGGGAAGTGTTAGTTCTGAGAGCTAATTGCAGCCAGCATTCTTTATAGGCCACGCGAAAGGGGGGGCGTGCTTTTTGACCATAAATTGGAATTGTACAGAGTATTCTTCTTGAAATAGTAAGAATCTCCAGCAGAATTCTTGTAAAATTTGGACCTTTGTGATAAGAACTTAAGTGCATCTCTTCTGTTCTAGGTTGCTAATGCAATAAAAGCTTCACTGCCTCAGGGTGCCATGAAATCTAGTAAAGAAGGTACAAGATGCATTCAGGTTGAAATTACACCTACTTCATCCAGAATATCAAGAAATGCAGTGACTAGCATGTCTATAAGAGGGCATAGATGGAAAAGGCATGGTAAGAAACACATTTTGCAATGAATTCTTTTTCCATGGTTTTAAAATAATATTGAGAATTTTATTATTTCACATATTTATTGCTTATAGGCAAGCAGCAACTTGGAGAATTTTATTTTCTTGGCTGGTGAATGGGAATCTCAGTACAGTTCAGATGAAGTATATTGTTTATTTACTTAACCATGGTTAAAAAAAAATGCAGCACACACAAACCCTTTTTGTTAAAGGGAGGTGTACACAATTACTGCTCTCTTTGAAAATGATGTTCCTGCTTTCTTCTGGAAAGTAGTTTCTAGTACTTGAAGCAAAGTAATATTTAACAGCTTTATCACAGAACCTCATCTGTCTTAAAGTACTTAAATAAAAATTGGAATTAAGGGTAGAGGGATAAATTACAATGTTTTGGTGTTGTGGTTTAACCCCACACAACAACTAAGCTGCATACAGCCACTTACTCACTCCTACAGTGGGATGGGGGAGAGAACTGGAAGAGTAAAAGTGAGAAATCTTGTTGAAACAAAGCCAGTTAATGAGATAAAGTAAAAGCTGTGCCTGCAAGCAAAACAAAATGGGTAATTAATTCACCACTTCCCATGGGCAGGAGTTCAGCCATGCCCAGGGAAGCAGAGCTCCATCATGCCTAACAGTTACTTGGGAGGACAAACACCAAATATCCCCCCTCTTCCTTCTTCCTCCCCTAGCTTTATACACTGAGTATGATGTCACATGGTCTGGGATACCCCTTGGGTCAGTTGGGGGCAGCTGTCCCAGCTGTGTCCCTTCCTACCTTTTTATGCACCCCCAGCCCGCTCACTGGTGGGGTGGGATGAGGAGCAGAAAAGGCCTTGGATCTGTGCAAGCACTGCTCAGCAGTAAGAAAAATACCCCTGCATCAACAAAATATCAACACAATTTCCATCCCAGATCCAAAACACAGCTTCATACCAGCTACTGTGAAGAAAATTGACTCTGTTCCAGGCAAAACCTATGTATTTGGGCAAACTAGTGTAAGGGCTTCCACAAAGCAGAACACGAGTCTGGGCTGAAAAGCAGGAAAAAGTGGTGCCGAATGTACTGCAGAAGCTTCAGGTGAAGGAAGAGCTTCAGGTGAAGGAAGAGCTTCAGGTGAAGGAAGGAGCTGCTGGACCAGCGATCAGAATTGGCAATGGCCTGTTCTCTTGGGATTGTAATCCTAGTAATAGGCTAAGTGTGTGAGTGTAGATAAGACTGCTTTTCTAATAGGTTCACTGAAGATTTTTTAGTACCATTAAAATTTCTGTAGGATGTGTACTCTGTGAGCTTTTGTAGCATATGGACAGTTCAGTTAGAAAAATTTTGCCAAGTTACTTGTCATAAATTGGCCAAGAGGTAATTCAGGTAAGGGTTGAGAAACACTTGGTGGTAGAACACATTTGTGGTGGTAGTACCAACAGTAAGCTGCCAGAGGGGGGGAAGGACAAAGAAGAAAGGTAAAATAACCAAATTTTATTTCAATTAATCAAAAACTGCTTAAAACTATCAGACAAACCAGAGGAGCAAAACATTAGTGTCTTTAGTGAGTTGGAGTAGCAGGTCATTACTGACATCTCAAGGCTGCTAAGGACCATTTTATTTTTGTTTCTTCAGCCTTAAATTTATTAAGCACGGACTGTTGACCAGATGTGAGAGAACTGTATGCTGTCTTAGCTTTTAAATGGACAAATGTCATCTGAAGCTTGGCAATTTTGTTAGGTATTATTTCTGAGTGGTTTTGATGCTTGTTCAAGTGAGATGGTGGAGGGTAACACAGATCAGAGATACTGAGTGCTAGCTCATCCAGAGAAATTGAAAGGGTATTAAAATAAACGTTCCCTTTGTGTTTACAGGAGACCAAAATGTTACAAAATGAGTATTGGAGACATCCTTATAAGAATGCAAAATTTTCAGCAAATACAGAAATAGAGAAGTTTTTACAGTTACTGCCTCCTTGCAGGGAGTGTGGCTTGGTGAAGTTCAAGGAGAAAAGTGTGGGACAAGTGTGCCCTGCAGCAGATAACAGGAAGGTGAAAGGGAAATGAGAATGCCAGTTGAACTCAGAAGTGGGGTGGAATGCTGTGTTTTATAAGAGTCTTACAAAGTAGGACAAGTTGAGAGAAGCAGCAATAATCTAGTTAGGGTGATCCAAGCAAGGAGTAGTCAGTGTTCAGGGATGAAGATTGAAGGACTTTTTCAAAACAGCTCATGTGAACATTTTGTTTGGGTTTCTGAGAAAATGCTGGATTTGTCTCAACAGTGGAGGATTTAATGAAGAGGAAGAAAATCACTTGCTGTTAGGGTGGGTTGGAGTGGAATGTGTGGCAGGTTGTGGGAGTAGTGGTAAATTTGAAGCCTGTGCAAATATTAGGCTAATTTAGAGTCCAAAGCTGAATCTGTGGTATCTAGCTAAGTGACTGCCAATTGTGTTGTTTCAAATGGTAAATGTTCCATGCGTAAATCACTTTGGTGAATCTCCTCAAAATTTTCATTATAAAATCTTAACAAAACTTTGGTTTGTGACTTGGAAAGCCTTTTTAAAGTCAGAGTGGATGGTATCCCATTTTCAAAATTCCTACTAACCGAATTCAGTGCCACACAATTCCTGAGGAAAGAAGGGTATGAAATACATCTTCACGGTCGGCGTGCAGAAAGAATAACAAGGCTTGTGCTTAGATATCCTTGCTTGAATTAAAATGAATACTGGAATTGGTAGAAATTAGATGACAAATCTTGCACCTCCTGACCATTATTCTCTCTCTCACAGTGTAAGGGGAAAAATGTATTTGGGGGGTTATTCTTATTTTTAATATAATAAAAATGAGTCTAAATGGATTAGGAAGTCAGAGGAGACAGCTGAGAGGTATTTGATGTTATACATTATGTGGACTCAGAGATCTGATTAAGCAAATTATCTCTTGGGGAAGCAAGGGCAGCAATTTTCAGTCACTAATTGTGTGTAAAATAAAATAGAAGAATCCCAGTGAATCACATTTCCAGCTGAGAAGCATGGGCTTTTTTTTCTTTATCTTTTAAAAAATTAATTTCACTATAAAAGTTTTCAGACATTAGATCTTGCTAGCCTTTGCTAGAACTCTAGATTGAAGTAAGTTTTGAATAAAGCTTAAGATTGACTCTTCTTGGGATACTTAACCCTGTAATTTGTTCATTAAGAGCACTTACTTAAAAGGACTTTTTAAATTCAATTAGTATTGTGAATTCAGACTTTACAGATAGGTACCTTAGAGGTACTAAAGGTGAGGGTGATTTACAAAATGGATCCATCTAATCACAAATGGGTAGCATTTATAGAGTGAGCTGATACTAGCCACTACTTAGCAACAAATTATTTAGTGCTGTTGGATTGCCTGTAAATTATCACAGCGGAAGGGGAGCATTAGCTCTTGTGTGTAGAGGTGTGTGTAACAGAAACACTCTGATGTAACAGGCTGAGAAGAGCTAACCACATGTTGGTAAGATAGGTAACACAAGAACAAAGACGTCAACTAGCGAAGAAGGACAAGAAGTTACTTTTTTCTTCATTGCAGAAATTGACTTTCATGTAGTACACAGGGTTTAGAAATACTAGTCTTTGAATTCTCTCTGTGGAGAGAATTTTCTTACTTTTTTTTTTTTAAACAGTATTAATTCCTGAAATAATTGTAACTTGCAAGAATCTGAAATTAATGCTAATCTTGGAGTATAAGCCTGATGCTTTTATGCTAATTAAATATGCTAACACAGTTGTGCAGGACATGCCGCTTGAGCTTGTGGGGGTTAAAATGGAATTACAATCTGAATGGGCAGTTTGCCTTTGCAGACTGAGGTAAATAATTTGGGCAAGTGTAGTAAAAAGGTAGACTGTAATTTTGAATTAAGTTTTAGCAGTTAGTAAACATGAAATGCATTTATCAGGGTTGATTGTACTACTCAAAGCGTTCTGAAATGTGACACCAAATTCATTTTCCTTCAACTGCTATGGGTATATTTATGTTAACATTCAAACTGACATAATTATTCAGTTTTGTCTCTACACTATCCAGCAATGCCCTTGGTTTTCTCTTTTGCTACATTACCTTCTGCACTGGGTATTAATATCTCTCTCTCCAAGGCTAGACCCCCAGAGCTGTCTAGCTTGAAAGCAGCGTTATCTTCACAACCAAGCACTATGAAGCTGAGAGTTTGGTTTGGATGGTTTTAAGAGCTGTAAAATAAGGAGAGTTTGCTGCTCTAAAGGGCATGGATTGTGTAGTGTTATCCCTGCCCAGAGACTGTAGGTGTTATGGTAGACAGTCTTAATGGGAGTTGAGATACCCAGCATCCCATTTTTTCCATTAGTTTCCTCCTGTAGTCAGTTAAACTTGGAGAAAGGTGTATTTCCTTTAGATGTAATGATAATGAGTAAAACTTAAGTTTTTGGGGTTTTTTTCCTCAGTCCATTGTAGCAATGGTTACACAGCTGTGGGAATGCAGCAATGGTGGGTAAAGTGCTGATACCACAGCAAGATGTTTTGTTTAGAAATGCACACCACCAAATAACAATAACTGTCTGTTGCTTTTATACAAAATCTTTTACAAAACAAAAACAATCTTCTTGTTTTTCTGATTCCTGCTGTGTGCTCTGAGTCTTCTTTCGTTGGAGTTGGATAATGGGTGCTTTTCTGCTCTTGGTGGGGAAGGGACTGACAGTTAAACTCTGTTCCGTCCTTCTCTCTCTCTGGGGCAGCAGGAAGGAGTTCTGAAAATTGCCATAGGCAAGGCACATGTTCTTCATCCTGGTGAATTTAGAGCACTGAGGCCAGTCAGAGCATTGGTCTTCTCACTAACCTTTCTGCTCCTGTGTTTTTAGGAAAAAAAGGCTATATTTGATGGTGGTATCGTTATCACAATTGTTTATTTACATCATTATTATTGCAGTTCATGGTGCTCCTTGTTACCTTTGCTACTAACAATAGAAGACTTTTGCAGAAAGTGCTGTTAGGAGTAAATGGTTTTATTTTGAGTTTCCTCCCAAATACCAGGAATTTAGTGGCAAATAGCATCAGTTATTAATGTAATTTCCTTTGGATAGTGCAGCTTGTTAAATAGATACTTTCATTGGTCATTGATTAGTTAGAAAGACTTATGATGATTAGAATTTTCAGGTAAAATAAGGGATAGCTCTTACACCAGGGGACACTGATGTCCATCCCTGCCAGAATAACATTCTGGCTCAGTTGTGATCAGTGCAGACAGCACAAAGGTAGTGAAAAGCCCAGTGCTGGAGCCCACCTGACCTAGAAGTACACTGTGCCTACACAAGAGTCTTCAGTGAGGGGACAGGAGGAAGAGGGGATCCCCTCGAGTTAAAAGCATTAGAGATGCCACTGTGAAAAATGATCTCATTGTAAATTCCTCTGGTTTTGGACTTCATACTGTCAGTTCAATGTGCTGCCAGCTTCTGTCATGTGCAGTAGCAGACTGGCAGTGTAGTCTGGGTGGTCCTTATTTAATCCTCTGGTCTGAAAGAGCTGCGTTACAAATAAAACAGAGATTCAGCTGAGCTTTATTCTGAGCTGTGCATTTTTAGTCTTGTGAAGTTTCTGTGCCAGGCGTTCTTCTCCACTAGTTTTTCTGGGGTATCCAGAAATATCTTTCTGGTTGAATATAGTTTTTTGAAATGTAGGAAGAAAATGGAAGTCAAAGTGTGCTTGAGTTGGCTTAGTTGTTTTACTGTTAGTTTTGAGGCTGACCGTGGTGCAGCATCGTGACATTGTACGTGTAGAATTTCTGGTCTTGAATGATAATACATGAAGTCGATATGCCATTTCATTGTAAAAGTAAGTTTCACTCTAGCATGGTGATACAGAAAATATAGTCATAAAAGGGAATTATGAACTCTTCTTTGGTTTCTGTTAATCTGATTCATGACCCTCAGAAATTTCAGTTTTGAAAGTCCAAGTGTGGGCCTTTCCAGTGTGTGGTGCAGGCTAGTAACTGGAAGATTGAAGACTGCAACTTTAGAAATAAAGCAAAGTTCCATACTTGCTAATGTTGCTAATTAACAAGAGGTTAATATGTGTACATCTGCTTTAATTTATAATGCTTAAGTCATCTGTATCTATTGGCTTTTGTTTCATGTTTTGTTTCAGACATCTTTTGTTTGTTTTTTTTCTTATCCATCTTTAATTCTAGAACAACCAGAGAATGGTAATGATGCTACTGAATTGGGCAACTTTATCATACCTGAGATTAGTGTCACAAGTGTGGCTGGAGAGAGGACCGGGAATGGGGAAAAGAGCAGAGCTCTAGCAGAGAATGATGTTCAGCATTTACAGGGAGTACAGGAAACAGCTACAGATCCTAGAACTGACAGCAAAAGCATGCCAGAAATCAGGAGGCAAAAATCTGTAAGAAAAATGATGGAGGATGGAATAAACTCATCTGGCAGAGTGCAGTTTTAGCAGAGCACTTGTAGCTGCACTCTAAGGTACTGCTGTTGATTGAAAGGGTCACTGCTGCATGTTTCAAGAATTAAAGTATGCAGTTAATATATTTGCATGTGTAATAACACAGTTGCATGTATTGCACACAGCTTTGTCTGTGCCACAGATGATAATGACATACTTACAAGTAGATCTATTTAATCTGGAAAGATACACCAAGACTCAACATACCTTTGAGTTTATTAAGCATATTTATTTGAGTTTACAAAATCCAGTGATCAATGGTATGAAAAATCCATCAAAATGGATGTAAAAGCTATCTTGCTATGTAACTCAGATTTCCCAAATTCTACCTTTCACGGTGTACTGGAGATCTCATGTGGTGCTTGAGTTTCCAGCTGGTACCACCAGACCTGTGATGCAGAGAGTGACCTTTCAGTCCTAAAGCATTCTTGGGTTGCTAAACATGCAGGTGCCATATTGGGTGTCCTGGGGCATTGATCACATACCTCTGTAATTAACAAGCTTTGCCAAATTGTGTAGTGGATCACTTGCTCAAAATGAGATTTACACTTTTTTTTTGTTGTGTATGGTACTTTCTAATCTCTAAGTTTCTAATTTCCTGCATGAATTAACAAGACTGCATTTCTTTTTTTTTTTCCCTTTCAAAATCACAACAAAATGAGATTGGGGGCATGCTTTTTGATGTAGTTAATGCAGCATTACGTGCTGTAACTCTGTATCCTAATGAACCTTAATTCCAATATGTCATGGAATAGGTAAGTGTTGTCTTCTGTTCTCTGTTCTATTGCTTTATGGCTTCATGCTTATAAATATCAAAATTGAGCAATATGTAAAATCGATGTTTGTGAGACAGTCAGTTGCTAATTTTTTATTTCTGCTTCTATCATACAGATAACTCTGAGTTAGCAATTGAAGAAGAACTGATAGAAGTATCTGAAACCGATGAAGGGTTTTACTCCAGGGCTACTTCCAGTACAAGTCAGTCTGCCCTATCTAACAGCAGCACCACGAGCAGCAAGAACCTCTTAGGGAAGAGCCAGCGAAGGTCTGGAGGAAGCAAACCTGGAGGAAAAGAAAAAGAAGGGGAAACCTGCAGAGAGCACTTATCACGAAAACAAACTCAGAGAGCCATGAGTGAGAATCTAGAGCTTGTCTCTCTGAAGAGACTGACACTGACAACCAGCCAGTCCCTGCCTAAGCCTGGCAGCCATAGCCTGGCCAGAACGACCACTACTGTGTTTAGTAAATCCTTTGAACAGGTCAGTGGTGTCACAGTTCCAAACATTCGTGGTGGTGTCTCTGGTACAGAGGCAAACAGGTTTTCAGCTTGCAGTCTTCAGGAGGAAAATTTGATATATGGAACAGAAAGAACAGATCTTCCTATTTTAAGCAAACAACCTAATCAGCAGCGACCTCCTAGTATTAGCATAACTTTGTCAACAGATTGATAATAAATTGGCCAGTATGAAAAATAAATTACTGAGACTTTATCCTGATATTGGTACATTAAGCTCTTTAATATGCCATACATTACTTCCTTAAATCTCAAACCCGTAAATTCTCACTTGGCTCATGTTTGACAGTAATAGTGAATAGACAACAGTTATAATTATTTTGAGTCAATTTCTGATAGCTTTACAGCTTCATGAAAAGTTTATACCTTCACCAACTGAACAAGCATTAATTGGTTGGTTGTCACTGACCAAGGTGTGTGGCTTCTTACAGATGTACAATGAGGGAACAAATAGAGCCTCTCTCCCAGATTCTGCTTTTTGCCTACCACTTGGCATAGGCAAAACTGCAAGTACTTAGGGTTCTTTTTAGGAGGAGTCTTGCAGTATTGTCATGCAATTTTGGAAGAGCATTGCAAGAACAAACATTGTCATACTTTAGCCATGAGCAAGCTGTGCTTACATGTAAGGTTAAACTAGAGGCATCACTTCAGTGTTTGATGTTCTGGTGGCTTTTGTATTGGTAGTTAGTACATGTTGCAATGTTCATACGTCTTTATGCCTGTGTAAGTCCAATTTTAGATGCGTTTTGGTTTACCTGTATGTCTTCAAAACTGGGCCTAAAGTAATACAGCAGCAGTGCTTGTGGCTGGGAGTTATTATCAATTGCTATAGTAGTCACTCTTTAGATTAAAAATTACGCAACAGACTCTTGCTTTAGGATTCTTAAATACCAGTTCCAAAACTACCCACTGAAAAGTCGGTCATCAGTATTTTTATTGTCTGTGGGGAAGAGATGTGCTTATGTACCAATGTTAGGTAGAAATATGAGCCCTTTGCACTGACTCAAGCAAATCAGGAGTGTGAATGTGCTTAACATGAGTTTCGTGCTTGAGACTAAGAGAATACTACCAAAGGATGTCTACTTTCAGTAACTTGCAAGCACAAAGGGAAATTACAATGTAAATATAACTAGCACTGTAATTCGTAGGGTTTTTTATATCTATTATTTTTCTAGTTTAAAATTCTAAACCAGCAACCTGTTCAAGGTTTTACCTAACCTTTAACCTTCAGTGAGTTTGACAATAACTTTTATAATGTTGAGATTTTAATTAAAAATGGACATTAAAACTTCTTATGCAAAAATCTGAAGCAGCAGTAGCTGACAAAACCACTCCAGTAGCAGTTATTAGCTGATGAACAGACAATATATTATTATGAATGGAGAAACAGGATGAAGATCTAAGGCATAGTTGCTCCCAACTGTCCAGATTTCTGCAGCTGTTAATCCATTATTGTCAAGAACATTGTTAAGAAAAACAAACACTAAAATTCTGGTAGACTTTCCCACTTGCGTGGAGATAAGTTTAGATACTTCTTTTTGACTTAAATTGAAGCACAAGTAACTTTTAAACAGCTAATGTTATTCATGTTTATAGCAATTAATAAGTTGGTTAATTAATGAAAAGAGTAAGTAAGTTGTATAGTTGTTCTAATATGACCAGAGACTGGATGTGTACATTTGTGAGAATTCACCAAAGTACGCAGAACAACCCCATCAGCCTGTAGGTGTTGGTATTTACCTGAGAGCCCGAGTTCAAAGGGATGTGCCACAATTTCTTGTTCTTCATTTCGTTGTGTGACGCTGTTCTATTCCAGTAATGCAGTACTTCACCTTTTTACAGTGAAGTATTTTCCTAATTTTACATGAAAACTTGTATTCCTAATGGATAAACTGCAAATTGCCCTGTTTAGTTTTTAATACTTTGGCCAGTGAGAAAAACTGGTTCTTCGAGGTTGTTTTTGTAAATACTTCCTACAGTAGAAAATCCAGCCTTTTTTTAATAGGTTTTTCTGCGATACACATTTAGAGCATTTGCTTCACATTGACTCATGCATCTGGCTGCTGGACATGTTTAACCACGAGCAGCAGCAGGGTGTTAGGCAGCTGATAGTAGGCATTGGCTGTCTCTACACACACTGAATGTAGAGCTCTTCCTTCTCTTGAAATTGCATCTAGATGTTGGAAAGAAACAACCTGCTGAACTTACAGCAGTTTCCTACTCCACTTTTGCAGGATCTAAGAGTACGCTGGAAAAAAATTGCAGTAATTTAAATTGATGTAAACTAGAATAGATAAATAAATTTGCAGTAGAGAAATATTTGTTATGGTATTAGTTGTGAGGTAGTGTTGAGGGGCTAGAATTTTTGAGAATTCTACTGGTTTTGGTTTGTTTCATTTAATTCATAATTGTTTGTTACCTCCATGGTAGACACTCTTTCAGGCTGGGTATTGGTATAAAAGATATTTATTATAGTAGGAAGATTTAGCTCTAAATAATTAGGATTTCAAATTAGGATCTAAAATGCCATAAAGTATAGATATGCAGCATAATGTTTCCAGTACTCTTGGCTACAAGCCAAATGATGTTGAAATGAAGTTAATTTATCCTTTTATTTTACCCAGCTGGTCTGGCTTGAACCCAAGACATAGGCTTGTATTGCTACAACTGAAATAACATAAATCTTCATGCTTTTTTGAGAAAATGATGAAAGGTTCTTGGTACTAAAGACTATTCTGTCCATACATATATGGCTTCTTATAAACACATATGTATTGCTCTCTGGAGCACATTACCCAGTGAGTGTGTTTTTGTGACTGACATCACACCTTCCTACTGATCAGTCTAAAGAATTTCTTTCCTGAGTACCAAAACTTTTGAGTTGTGCTTCTTTCTTTTCTCAAAAATTGAAAAGTTCACAATGAAAACAAAAAAAAGGCACAATAAGGGAAAGTGAGGGCAGAATTATTTGTTGTCCAAATATCCATGGTGCAGGATTAGGAGAGGGGTGGGGAGAGGGAAGTAGGGCAGGAAGCAGATATTTCTAAAATTGTCAGACTCTGGGGGTTTGAGCATTATACAATCACTTCAGACTGTCAAATGGAAAATCTTTGTTAAAGAAGTAGATGTCTTCTAACAGTGTAAAGGAAACCTATTAAGACACCACATATTACAGCCTGCCTGGGAGTGGGTAGTTCTGATGAATACCTTCCAAACGTACACAGCTGCACCATTCTGCAGGGAAAATGTTATGTAGGAGTGAATCATCTCACATTGTAACAAGAGAAGTTGTTTCAATGCTGGCGTTTATAACTGACCTTACTGTTCTAAATCAGAGGGCACTGTTTCCAAGGATGGCTTTGAACAGCAACACTTGCAAAACTCATTGAAGCTAAGAATTATTTTTGTTGTGAGAATATGTAACATTTGTGCAAAAAGTGTATGGCCTCTCACCACTTGCTGTAGAACTGCAGTGACTTTTCTGAATGGATTTAAATGTCTTGAATTGCCTTGATTACCTAACAAATTTGAAAGGTACAGAAATACAGAGCTATTTTAGCCACACTTTTCTCTAAGGAGGTTTTCTATGAGAAATTCTAGAAATTTCTAATGTAATTGTCCAATACCTTTTGCCAGTGTTTGAGGCTTACAGTGCTGTAAATAGATGTGTAATATATTGCCTTTTGTATTTGTATAATTCTACTTCTAAGACTAGATGTGCACATTTCTTGATATTCCCTGAAGTCTGTGGAATATCTGCATCAGTCTATAGATGTTGATCTTCACATGAGAACCTGGATTTAAGCAACTGCCACACTTTCATTCTTCAGCTCATTATGTGACACTGTTTTAGTAGCACAGTTTTTCACCTTTTTTGCATTGAAGTGTTCTCTTAATTGTACATGAAACTTACATTCCTAATGTATAGGCTACAAGATTGTCTTTTTAGTGTTTAATAATTTTGGCAGTAAAATAAATTGGGTTTTTTTGAAGTTGTGTACTTTTGTCAATACTTTGTACAGCAGAAGATTTTGCATCTTTACACTTTGTTGAAATACACGACATAGCAACGTATTTGTTCAGTTTTCATTCTACACATCCAGAAGTCACATTAAGGTTGACTGCATTACTTAAAATATGCTGAATACCCATTTTATACAATGGATGCAAATGCAAATGCAGCCCTCCTGTCAGGAAGGACACCATAGCTGAGAAACGCTGATGGGTGAAGTTCAAGCAGGTGAGTTGGCAGAAGCAGATGGGGGTCCTGTCAGTAGTGCAGCACTACTTGGGCAGCTTGGTAGGTGTAGCCATTATCTGCAGCATGTCCAGGGCTCCTGGGGGTTGCTCATGCTGCTGACAACAGAAGCAAAAGTGGCAGTGAGTACCTTGGCCTTCTCTGTGTCTTCTCTCAGCAGATCCTCTGCCCCACTCAGCTGTGGTGCATATTTTCCCTAGTCTTCCTGTTGCTGATGATCTCTCTGCTAAATCTTTTTTTGTTTCCCTTCACCTTCCTTGCCACATTCCACTTCATTTGGGCTTTGTCTTTCCTAACCCCACCTGTGTGTGCTTGGCTGTTGCACCTTTCCAGGTGGCCTGCTCTTGCTTCCACCTGTTGTATGCTGCTTTTTCATGTCTAGTCAGGAGCTCCTTGTTCATGCTTCCATGCCTTCTGTCACCTCTGCTTGCTTTTCTGTGTGTAGCCATAGACCATTATTAAACCTAGAAGAGATGGTTCTTGAACATCCTCCAGCTCTCCTGGGCTTTTCTCTATCGGATGGTCTCCCATAGGCATCTGCAGGGAGATGCCTGTGCAAGGCAAGCTCTGTTCTGTAGGTCCAGGGTTGGGATCCTGCATTTAGTTCAGGGTTTTTTTTCCTTTCCCCTTACAAATGTAGTGTCTGGTGCAATGCTGCAGAGAAACCTGGATGACTGAAAGAGCTGTAGTAGAGGGCAGCAGCAGGAGATCTCACAGCGTAGTTTCCTTTTATTCAGATGTCAGTCTTTGTGTCTTTTGAATGGGCAAAACTCAATTTCCCTTCATTTAAATTGGTGAGAAAGGAAATCTGATTCCAAACATCAGAGTAGGTAAAAAGTTTTCCTCTGCAAAAGGTATAAATTAAGACTTGATGCTGTGATTCTCCTATAAGTGTTTAAGATTTGCAATTTCAGTTACAGTGAATGAAAGGCAGGGCTTAAAATGGGCTCTTAAACATCATTTCAGGCTGGAATAGCTGTTGATTAGTGAAAGACAACATGAATTTCAACACCTTTTCCCAAAACGTGGTACTTGAAAATACTGCCTGTATTTGAAGGATGAGAGTAGCCAAGAGCCTGCTGGACAATTCACAGGGAAAGGGATGTGTGGAAATATTACAGGCAATTAGTAGCCAGTTACAGAAATTACATTTGTTCCTACAAGACTTCACAGCTGGTTGCTTGCACTGAGCTTGTAATAGTTGTTTTTCATGTTTTATGTTAATTTGGCTCTGTATTAAAGATGACTTCAGTATGGGGGTTTTCTCCCAGCCCACAGCTGCCAGGTAATAAATACACCTGCTAAGTCAGGGTAGTGGGAAGAATGTCACTGTGAGACTCCAGAAGCCTTTGTGAAACAATCCTTCACGTTGCACGGCGCTCGCTTCGTTAACTTGATTCCTAAAATAAGGTTGTGTTTAATCATCTGTTACTCTACATGTGCAGGGACAATACAGACATTTAATGGCGCAGAAGGACTTGTGGAAGTCAGTCTGAGTCACACAGCACTTCTGACAAGCTGCCTGCTTGTTGTTCTCATCAGTAGTGCTGACTAATACTGGCTGTCCTCCACACAGACTTGCTTGGTCTGGAGTACGATGGTACGTTTTGGTACTGTGAGAGGGCACTTCTCAGAGGTGAGAAGAAATGTCAGCTTCTGCCTCCACAACACACAACAAATAAATGAAGGTGGGTCACATATTGGCATAAGAAGTCCTTGATGTGGATACCATTTCTGCTGTACAAATAGTCAACCAGAATAATGAATATTCAGTACTTTCTCTGGAAAGATACTTTCTTTGTGCATGAAATCTTA
This sequence comes from Aphelocoma coerulescens, assembly GCF_041296385.1. Lineage (NCBI taxonomy): Eukaryota > Metazoa > Chordata > Aves > Passeriformes > Corvidae > Aphelocoma > Aphelocoma coerulescens. Next base: position 40,874,732 of record NC_091015.1, on the reverse strand, counting down.
GAATCACAGAATGGTTTGGGTTGGAAAGGACTTGAAAGATCATCTGGTTTCAGTTCCGTTGCCATGGGCAGGAATGCCACCCACTAAACCAGGTTGCTCAGAGCCCCATCCAACCTGGCCTTGGAGACTTCAGGGATGAGGCATCCACAACTTCTCTGGGCAACCTGTTCCAGTGCCTCACCACCCTCTCAGTAAGGAAGTTTTTCCTAATATCGAATGTAAACTTACTCTCTTTCAGTTTGAATCCATTAACCCTTATCATGTCATTACATGCTCTTGTCAGTCATCTTAGATTTCACTGAATCACTGAATATCGCTCATTTAAAATTACATACAAAACATATGTGTGTATATACACATTTTACACATCACATTTTACACACAATGTGTTCAGCTATCAAGGTATGGAGATTGTAGAACTGTCATGGAGACTGCTGGAGCTGGCAAAGGCTTGGACCAGCACTGGTGTTGATGACCTAGGATACTATCAAAAGTAGGTGTAGCTGGGCACTGAAAGGTTGTATTGTCACTGGTATATTTTCCTCATAGTTTTATCTGCCAAGAGTAAATTGATGCGAGTTTAAATTGTAAAGGCTCTTGAATGAATTCCTTGATGTTTAATTTTTTTTAAAAATCACAATACTCCTATTTTTTCCTTTTGCTTTTTTAGTTGTGAAAATGCATTGTGCTTTCATTATTGTTAATAACCTGCAGTTCAGACTTCACTAATAATTGGGAGGGAATCAGGGTAGTATTATATATGGTAACATTCTGTGAACCAACTGTCATACCAAATGTCATCTTTCAGCAGACTGTCTTGCCCCTAAAATTTTGGTGTTTAAGAAATCTACTATAATGAATCAATAGAAATATATTCACTAAGTAATAGCATTGATATTTCCTAGGAAATTGTTTACTTGTTAGTTCACTGGGATTTATATTCCTCATTTCAGCCGTTAGAAAATACCAATCCAGCTGCTTTTTAGCGAAACTACTGATTCCATCCCTCCCTGTATTGACTGGAGAAAGATACAGGCGCTGTCAAACCGATTCAGGACATCCTGAGCTAGGAAAATCCTTTCTGACACCCGTGAGGTGTTTATCCCATCTCTTCCTCCCTTCTCACCCTGAACAACTGGCTTAGCATTGCTGCCTTCCTACTGATTCTGACTGAATTGAATCCCTATGTTCCCTTTCTTGCTGAATTAAGCCAAAAGAAGCTTTAGCACAGCATCAGTGGTTTCAGCAGAGCTCTGAATGTCAGCAGCTGTCCCCTTTGCTAAAGGCCTTACAAGCAGGCAGATGTCTAGGAAGAATAGATCTGGTTTAGTGGTTCTCTGGCCAGGCTGTAAAAATCAGCTTGAAATTATGTGGACAGGTGCTGGGATTTAAGATTCAAACTGCATCTGTTCAGATTATGTGACTAATCACAAAGTAGTTGCATTTTCAACCATTTTTAAATGTCTAAAGTAGGGAAGGAGGAAAGAAATAGAGCACAAATCTCTCTATATCATTCTCATTTCTGCTATTCTTGTTTTATGATCCCACTTAAAAGTATGTAATACCTTTACCAGCTTTTGAATTTTAAGGTAGAATAACATCAAGGCTGTTAAAGGTTCCTTACAACTGGATGATACATGTTCAGCTCTAGCTGAGTCCTCTGACAAATCTTGATTCTTAACAATTTGGGTTGGGAAAGAACCCCTTGACTCCCTTGCATGCTGTATCAAATTCATAACTTTAAGCTGTCTTGGTTATCCATGAGAACTTGCTTTTTCCTGCTGCCAGCATAGGAAGCCATGCTACAAAAACATTGAACAATTCCTGCTAGTTCCCTGCTTTGGCATTACTACACAAAATAAAATGTGCTTATGGATGAATAGGAAATTACTGAGCAATGGATTTCTCCAAGATCCATGCTGTATGACCCACCTTTTTCATAAAACCTGGCATTGTGATATGTACTGCAGCACGATACATGTGCCCCATTCTCGATGAATGTCAGGGTGTTACTGTACCTTAGGAGCAGTACTGGCTAAAAAATGGTGATGTTTTGGAGCACAAAGAGTTTTGACACATTCTGGTAATGGTGAGATGAGCAACCTCTTAAATACACCAACAAAATTAGTTACTAGGTAGATCTACTTATAAGGTACTCGATGCCGTAATTCAATTTCAGGCAGAAAAGCAGCCCCTTGGAAGAATCTTGATTTGCTCTTGAGATATTGAACAGTTTTAATAAGCCTTGACATTCAGTACCACGTTCATAATCCCTGTAATTATTCCTTCCTACTCCAATAAGAGTAGGCAGTGTACAGCACAAGTGCTGAGGGATAGTTCTGTTTCATGCTTGAAAGGAGGAATGTGTCATACAAAGCACACTTTGTACTGAGCTGTGGGAAAAGAGGTGAATGGGAGGCGAAACCAGAAGCTTTAAGAGCAGTTCAAAATGTCGCTTCCTCTCTGCCTGTCTCTGGGGGCACTTCTGAGTGAATGAAGAAACTGCACAAAATGAGACACACACAAAGCTGGGAGCTTACCGGAGCAGGGAGAGCTTTTGGAAGAAATCTCTTCTCCCCTGGCTCCCACCTGACTGCAAGGGCAGGTATCTTCCCATCAGGCAGAGCTTGTGCTAGGCATTCTGCATTCTGCCCCTTCCCTGCCTCTGCTTCCTTCTTGGAGAGGAAGCGAAGTGCCAGAACTACCACAGTAACAAATACAGGGAATTTAGTCCTGAAAACAACCTACCACGGGACTAGGAGAACATTTGTGGGCAGCACTGGTGGCTGCACTCTTCTACATAGGTGTAAGTGCTGATGATTTTCTTGTTGTGCTTTGCTGTCAAGAAATGCATAACTGGTACCTTTTGGAAAGCAAAAAATGAAATGCTCAAAGAAAAAGGACACAGTCTGTGGTGTTTGCCACCTTAAGAAGGAGAGGAATCTTGTATGGAAAGTTGGCACTGAACATAAAATTAATTTAAGGAATATACTTGAGCACCCATAAAGAACTGAATGAAGAGGGAGCAGAAGAGAAGGTCCAGTCTAGTGGGGTCAGAAAGTCTTTGTGGTGAACTATTGCTAGAAGAAAAAGCGGAATTCAACTTCTGTAAAGGAAATTAAAATGTAAGTACAGATTCCTTCACTATAAAAAGAGAACAAGGGAAAAAACACGAAGGGGGAGGAGCAGGAAGCAAATGTAAGAAAGTATTTTCCAGAAGATTGACATTGCCACCCCATGGCCTGTCAGTACAAGGACAGAGTGATGCACATCCAAAGGCCAAAGGTGTTCCTGCGGTCAGTGTCACTCACCGCTGCCTCTCGGAAATGCCAGTGGGAGGTTATCAGGCTCTCAGTTATCACAGCACATAACATTTCCTTGAGGTTTAAGCACATGTAATAGAAATCTCTATGTGGTTTGTGGGACTGTGCTACACTAAGTACTTGCATTAACCTTTTTCTGTGTGGCTTTCATTGTCTGAATGGATGACATGAAGCTCAGCAGGGTTACAGTCCTGAAGGCACTTTGTGGGCCCTTTTGTCAGAAGCTTGATCTGACTTGACCACTTTTGCTTTAGTTTTTCAGTATCTGCTCAGTAGGCAAATCATTAGCGAGTATAAACTCCTCTCTAGCCTTGCCAGTCGCCTCCTCTAACCTCTACGCTATTCTGGCAGCCAAATCAAAATGCAAGTCAAATAAAACACCCTATTAGGGAATGTGAGCAGACCACCATATGGAAAACAGAAGAAAGTAAAAAAGGAGGTTCAAGGTGCCTTGGCATATATATACAGTGCAAAGGAAAGGAAACAGCATGAGAGAAAATACTGACTTGTTCAACAGCAAATGTGAGACACCTGGATCATTTTTCACACAGGTACACATCTTCGTAGGTGTGCACATGACTGTCATCAACTGAACTCATCCCAACCATATTTCTTGGGAAAAATTTCTGCAGAGAAAGTTATCTACAAGTTGACTGAATTATCTGAAAAACTACATGGAATTCTATGAGAACATGTGATAGAAGAGAAATACTGGTTAGCTAATTAATAAAACAGGTAAAACCTAACTTTTTATAAGCTACTGCATTGTATAGATGAAATGAGAGTTTTGCTGTCATAGTTGATCTGTGCTAATTACAGCAATTATAATACTTGCAGAGAAGGAAATTTGTGAAAAGTATATTAAATGTTCAGCACTCAGCTGCTTGTCAGCTGAAAGGAAGGCAAGTTAATTGGATGCAACAGTCAATCCTCTTTCTGTTGTTAATCAGTGGTTAATTATAATGTGCAGCTACATGGCCATATGTCACTTGCTGTGGCACAAGAGTAACGTGTCACATTATTGATCACTGCACTGGAGGAGCTGAGAGCTGCTATACCCCTGTGCTAAATGCCTTACAGAGAGGTGAGTGCTTTTAGTGTTGCATAAAGTTAATCTTCATTCAAAGTGTAGGAATTAAAATTAGGCCATATATCCTACCAGAATCTAACATACATTCAGTACATTGTATTAGTCTGATTTTTGAATGGCAAATAGTTGTAAAAAAGTCATTTTTTATTGAGGTTGGAAAGAACCTTTCAGATCATCGAATCCAACCACTAACCTAACATTGCCAAGCCCACCACCAGACCGCGTTCCCAGGTGCCACAGCTACGTGTCTTTTAAGTACTTCCAGGGATAGTGACTCCAGCACTTCCCTGGACAGCCTGTTCCAATGCTTGACCACCCTTTCAGGGAAGAAATTTTTTCTAATATCTGATCTAAACCTCCCCTGACAAAACTTGAGGCCATTTTCTCTCGTCTTGTCACTTGCCACCTGAGAGAAGAGACTGGCCTCCACCTTTGCTCTGGAGAGCAATGAAGTCCCCTCTGAGCTCCATTTTCTCCAGGCTAAACACCCCAATGTTGCTCAGCTGCCCCCTCTAAGATTTGTGTTTTAGACCTCTCACCAGCTTCATTACCCTTCTTTGGACTGAAAACCAAAATAAAATAGATGAAGTGGCAGAAAGATCTAGGAGCAGGCACAGAATTACTGAGAAGAGAGCTATTGCCAAGTGCAATGTTTCTGTAGACTTCTTGAAACTAGCACAGCTGTCCCAAACTGATTTATTGTTCCTGGGTATCTGGAAATCGACTACTTTTAATCTATAACAGCTTTGTCCACTAAAAAATGCAGAGTTGTCTGAAGGACTGCTTTTCTTAAAGGTTTGTTGTCCATTTGATAGTTTACTTGTGCCTGCTCTAAAATACCGCTTAGAAACCAAGCATGGTTTTCAAATTAGCGGCCCATAGAAATCGATCCTCTGTCTCTCCTGTCCTGATGGATTTTCAGGCTCCAGGGCTGGCCTGTGTAGGTGCAGATACCACAAATGAGCATGGGAATGAAGACAAAGCCTTAAACCTCAGAGGCCGAGTGTTGGGTACAGCAGAGTCCAAAACTGTAACCTGCAGTTCCTGGAACTGGAGATAACGGCATAGTTATCACAATTAAAAAAAGATAGTAAGGAATATGCACTAGAATATACTGCCAGATATTACTCTAACTTTCCCCTGAGTAGGCACTTTTAATCTGTGAGGATTAAAATCCAACAATGTGTATGAGGTAAGAAGAGCAGTACAGCATGGGAGAGAAGGTGGCTTAATGAAGCTGGTCAGGCTAACAGTGAAAGGGAGGCACTTTCCAACACAGATCCATTATGTCTTCCATTCTGCTTCAGGTAGCTCAGTGCTGGACATGGGATGCAAAAATGTCATGTTTTCTGATGGCAGGAAAACCATTATTAGTCCAGTTCATTAGACCGTGCAGACTGTAGCCAGTGTGTTTAATCATTTTTCTCCTGTAATAACTAAATAATAAAGTGAGAAGCATGTTGAAAAGGGGAGTTGAGTCTTTATAACATTTAATTGTTTGAAGGTGAGAAAGTATCCACCTACCCTTACTTATAGGAGAAAGGATGCTACTTAAACATTTATTTATCCACCTGTGTCTGGAAAACAGGGAGTTGGGTATCTACCTGAATATCTGCCCTTACTTACACTGAGGACTCCAAAGCATGGATAAAAAATTAAAGGAAGATTAAAGGGTAATTATTGCTTTGCCCATTTAGACTAGAGCCTTTGATGTCACATCCTCCTCATGACAGCTGCAGCCAGAAAGGCTTGCTCTGAAAGGAGAGCACAGCATTGTTCTGATTTCAATAGATAGATACAGTGTTGCTTTCTTCTATCACTATTCACAGCACTCCATGGGAGGCTCCAGCATCCTTCCAAAATATCTCCACTTGCCTGGAATGAAGGTGAATGTTCTGTGTTCTATCAGCAAACATCTTGACTTCTGAATTCAGTAAGAGTGGCAGTGTTGATGCCAGTGAGGGCAGAATGTCCTCCTTCATCTTAGACTGTGTTTTTATTGCACCCACTTTAAACTTCCTTTTTTAGGTCCACAGTTTCCTAAAAGAACATCACTTGCATGCAGATTATTATTTGAAAGTCAATGTCTTCCAAATTTGTTTTTTTCAGGCTAACATTGAGCTACCTCATGGAACCAGAGCTTTCGACATACAAGCTCTGAGCTTCTGTAGTGGCTTGCTGTTTGGTCCTATATATTTAGTGCTGTGGCTCTGGTTTTGGAGCATCTCTGGAGGTCACCTTTCAGTCATATGGTGTCTGCTCAAAAGGTGCATCAGTCATGTGTGCCTCTATGGTGTAAGAGCCCTCTCTAATTTGACAGAACTTTGGGTTGCTCCCCCTCACCTTGGGCCTCTTAGCAACACACGAGCAGAAAAGTAGAAAATTCTGGGTCTCTCTGCTCCAAACGGCCAAGGTGAATGGCATTTCTGAGAGGCACTTTTACTTCTCAAAGTGCAGAAATCTCTCCAAGAGCTGGGATTTACTCAAACACCAGACTGTCTGGGGCAGCATGCCCAGAAATGTTGGCATTTGAGTTGAAAATATAAGTGTTTATACATCCCACTTCCTGCATTTGTCTGTGTAGTTATGGTATGGATCTGCTTTTTCAGGCAGAAACAGAAATACCATTGCACCTTTTCCCTTTTACTCAGATGGTGTTTTGTAATGTACGAAATAAGGGGTCCCTCTGCATAAGGAACCATAAACTACCATTTATGATGCCTGTGAAGGTGGGAAATGGAATATCTCCGTAGAAGAGTCAAAAAAGACATGGCAGCACTGATACCACTGGCAGCCTACACAGACATCACAGTGTTACAGCTTGAGGTAAATGGAATTTGTCCTCTTTGCATGATGCACTGCATCTTTTCAGATAAGAGGGTCTTCTAACAGTGTTTATCAGACTTTTCACCTTTCCTCTGTGTTAACAGAAACTCAGCTGCCCTGAGGTGAGTGAGAACAAACCAGAGTTTCTGACAGTAGTGCAAACCTGCCTCTGGAGGAAGGGAACCTTTCCACCTAATTAAAGGTATTCTATAGTTTAGGTGTCAAGGCATTTATTCCATAATGTCAGTTTCTTCTCACTGGGTTGGTCAGGGCAGACAGTGTTGCTTACTGAACAGCATTGTGTTTTTTCTAACGGTTTGTATTTCACCTGCCAGACCCTAATCATGACCTTGCAATCAGAGAAACACTTGCCATCTATACAGGGCTGGGAGGGAGCATGATGTTTTCTTACACAGAAATGCCAGAATTTTAAAATGATCTGTTCCTAAATGGGACTCCTACAAGGAAAGCATGTCAGAAACCCTAGGATGTGTCTTTTTCATTGTTTGTCTAGGTGTTGTATATAAAATATATAGAAGGAAATTATCTCAGGTTGGATGGGACTTTGAGGAGCCTGGTCTAGTGGAAGGTGTCCCTGCCTATGGCAGAGGGGTTGGAACTAGGAAATCTATAAAGTTCCTTTCAACCCAAACCGTCCTATGATTCTATGATCCTATTCCATCTCCTGTCCACTCCTGACAGCTTCCAAAGACTGTGCATGCACCTGCATTCTGCCCTCATGGTCAAAGATCTGCCCATGACTGTTTTTGTATCACTGTCACACAAACTTCACAAGACAGTTGTTAGAGGTGCCAGTCTTTCAGTCAGCTCCCTTCAGATTCCTCTCTTGCAATTAGTCAACAAAAGCAGTATTTAACATGTACCTATATCAGCAGATGATAGAGCACCCTTTCCCTCCATAGCCAGAATAACACACCAAACCTTTTCCTCGGCTTGTGCCTTATCTGGGAGATTTGATAGTCTGAGCTTCACTTGCAAGTGATGCCTGGGCCAGCCTCTTTGCATCATACTTCTATGCAGGCAGGTTCATGGGGCCTTTTATTTAGCGTTTTCCAATGAGCTTCCTTATTTTTTAATGAAAATGTTTATGTGATGGCTTCAAAACAGCTGTTACACAGCTGAATGAGAGCTCAGTACATTTTGGCAGTGGCTCATGCACCTCTTTTTTCGAGCTGCTGGTTATTGCCTTGCTGCCTGCTATGGAGCTGCAGCAGAACTGAGCCTGAGCACTTGTGGTGTGGCTGAATTACTGTCAGTACCCAGTGCCCGGCTGCTTTCACAGCTTAATGAAACTACAGCACTGTAATTTTGAAGCTCTGTAATTTGGTAATGCCTGCATTAAGACTCTTTATCCTTGAAGATGATCTAGAAAGTGGATCATTCATTTGTGCTGGGTTCCTGTGACCTGTCTTGCCGGGCAAGTCAGAAGTTGATGTTGTTGGCTATGAGCATGGAAGTCCTGAGCACCTCCAGTGGAGCAGCTTTTGTTGTCACCACAGGCTAGGCTGGACATCTTCCAGTCAGGTCATTTCCTTCCTCCAGCAGGTCTTGGTAGTCAACATGACTGAGAGTATCCCTCAGGTCACCTACCCTGGTCCAGCTGTGTGAGGGAGCAAATTGGGTTTAAACCTATTTTTGCACATCACATTTTTACGCCCCAAATACATAACTTACTGCCTGGCAGATAAAAATCTTAGCAAACCAGGCTTTCCCCCTCTCCAGTGCTCATTTTTGATTTGAGTGCCAAATATATATGAAGACAGAAGCTTGGCAAGCCTTCTAGCATCGATTGTAAGAGAAAAAAATACAGAGCGAATTTCTGTTCTTGAGCTCTATAAATCTAGAGGCACTCCAGAGAAGACAATGATGAGATTGTGCTGGATTTAAGACACTTTACTTAGATATAAAATTCAGTTTCTGATGTCAAAAATGATAAAACATTTGAATGTTTGGACACACACTTAGTGTCTCAAAGATTTCACTTATCAGGCCTTTGGTTAGCATTGCCAGGCGCTGATCTCTAAGTACCATCAATTCCTTACAGCACCTGCCCTCTTTCCCTTCAGCTGCTGGGAGGGAGCAGCTCTGTTATTCAGGGCTGAGCATGTCACCAGTCCTTGCTAAATTAGCAAGTGTAACATTCTCAAGACATTTAGAAAGACTGGCTCAAGGTTACAGCAGAGGGCAACTGGTTGGGGAGCTACCAGTAGGCATTCTGCAAAAGTCTGATCTAAATTTGAAAGAATAAATATATAATTGTGTCAGAACAAACGTGATACATTGTCTAAGATTAAATACAGCCAGCTCCCAGGTAACATCTGATTAGAAAAGGCTTTTGCAGTACTTAAGACAAGGACTTTGAGCCTCACTGACATCTGTCTGACAAGGTAAATGGACATACATATTGTAGCTTATTTTAGTGTTACTATGGTGAGGGAGAAGGACAAAGATATTTATTTCTCCATAAGGTTTTTACTGGGAAGTGCAAAGGGCCATACAGTCTGCTGCCCTAATCTCATCATTTATAGAAGTTGATATGTGAACCCTATCAAAGCTTGTGAAAGAAAACACATCCAAATCTCCCTTTCTGCATGCTACAGCCCAGCTCATTGTAACTGAGCCCTTCTAGCAGTCTCCTTCTCTGGCACTACAGATCCAGAAGAGTGTGGGGTGTTGGAAGGCATTATTCAAGTGTCCCACCAACTCTGAGTCATACTGTGACTCTGGCTAAGTCCATATTGTCCTTGTATCAGGCTGACACATTATTTCCTCATTTTTATTGTTCCAGGACTTACAGCAGACTTTTTCAGCCTTCCTCCTTCACTTTCTTTCCAATCCTTTGTTTTCATGTGGCTTTCCATGGAGTAATTTCTTTCTTATCAATAATTAATCAACTATGATTCGATAATTGCTTTAGTGCATGGGTTTCCTCAAAGATGTTTAAATTCCATGTCAAGAAATGCTGTACAAACTCCCTCTGTGTTGGGCAAACCAGCCATTTGGAAAAGCTATAGGAGGAAATGATCATCTATATACTCGTAGATAAATTGCCACAGAGTTTGTTACTATGCCACATCTAGGAAGGAATGCAAGAGTTAGAGCAAGTCATGAGCATCTCTGTCCCTCTGTCTGTGGGGGAGTCAAAATATGGTCCTCAACAAGAATGACTGTTCATTTGTGTAACAGTGGGAAATGGATGTAACAGGAATCAGGGTGAGAAAGCTCAGTGTGAGATCTTATGAAAGGGGAGAAGGTATTTATTTACAGAACGTTTAAGCAACTTGATTTCATGCACTCACACTCATTTTGCTGTAGAGTTAATTCCCTGACACTCGTATACTCTTGATCACCAAATCATAGAGTCCTAGTGGCCTGGCCAGGATCCCTTGAGCTTGACAGAAAGGAACAGGGATGCTGCTGTCCTCACTACAAGCCCTTGACTAGGGACAACAAAATGGTTTCTGGACCAATCTGCCATTTCCCTTAGGAGGCATCAGCTGGTATGTGGTCACCTTTTACCACAGAATCCTGTTTACTTTGTTCTCCATATACGATTGGAGAATGCTGCCCATTGCCTGTTTTTCCCTGTTTTCAACACATGTGTTTTCCAGACAGGATAACAGGAAAGGCAAGGCATGTCTGACACTGCAGCCTTGGTACCATCCTCCTGGGATGAGGATCCTGGGTCTGTTGCTGACAGGTCATCTGTGTTGTGGCTGTTTTCAAAGTGCAGATCTTTGGCCTTGACATAGGCAGAGCAATTACTAATTTTTTCACTGGGAATGGTTTTCTGTGTTAACAAATGTCCGTCCTGTTAACCCTCTGTTCTGCTGTTCCTGCTGGTGCTTTCACACATTTTCATTCATTCTTAATTCACATCATCCTTCGCTTTGCTGTTACAAATCTCTACAACTGTTGTAGACATTCCTCATGCCCTTTTATTAGAATTCATAATCTCTCTAAAATACCTAATTTAATTCCCCTCCCCTGTCTTTGACAGCACACAGATAAATGCTCTGCTGAAATGTAAATGGAGCTTGTAAATGTAATATATCATACTTGGTGAAAGAAACTCTAAAATTTGGGGACATACACACTATATGTGCTGAAGCACAGGCTTCTTGAAATGCTGAAATATGTGTGAAATAATGAAAACACTGAGGTGGCCAATATAAACAGCTTTAAAAATAACAAAATTATGCTTGCCAAAATAGTAATGGAAAACTGATAGTCTGTATTTCCCATGACATGCTGGAAGATTTGAACACACTGCTCCCACTGATGTCATGAAGTTACTGCTCTAAATTTACTGTTAGTAGGAGAAAACCAAGCTGTTCCTGGTTTAATATCTTTTTGCTTGTTCCCAGCAATAGAAGGGTTATTGCTGACAGGAGGCAAAATGCTGACTCTACTTAAAACCTTGAAGCTGAGGTTTGCTAGTCCTGACCAGTGCTGCGTAGGAAGTTGAGTTAGCAGCCAGTGTTTGGTGTGCATGAGACCTTTTGAAATGTAGGATAGCACGGTGAAGTCACTAATTAGTCTTTTGCAGGTGGTTATTAAAAGCCAGTGCTAATCAACTGCAAACTGACCAGTAGGAGCTTGCATGCTCCTGGCTTTTAGCATTTTTTTAGCTACTCACTATTATTTGAAAGTAGAATCTTAAAACCCATTCTGTTAGTAACCTTGTTCTTCTTTCTTAACTTAATTAATTTGTGACACTGAGGCTAAAATGTGTTTCTGATGTCAGTGACTTGCAACACGGATGCAGGTAAATGGGATAGCCTGAAAACTCCAGCTGCATTAAGGGGAGAACAAAATTGCAAATGTATGATACCGTACCTTAGAGAGAACAGAACTTTACTGATCTAGCAGTTTACTCTATGAGTTCTAATGCAGAGGAATGTTTTCTAGGGACAGGTATTTGGTCACCCGAGAGCACTGGAAGTTGCAATGCTGGATTTATTAGAGTTGGAGATAAACCAAATTTTGCACAAGCTAGAACTTGCAGGTTTTTTCCTAACGCTGTGATCTAATAAAAAAATGGAAGTTAAATGTGGTTAAGATGCTACAGAAGAATGCAGTAAGAGATGCCACACACTGTCCTATGTACAATCTTAATGCAGAATCCTTGTTCTTGATTTAGCATGCAAACATACAGCCATGGTCTGTGTCAGTTTTTGTAACCACACACTTTCTGTCTTTTTCAGAGCTTGGACTGGACTCTGGTACAGCACTCACCACAATTGTACATTGTACAGAATTACATAAAAACAATTTTTTAAAAAAATTTGTTGGGGAAATCAGAATCAGAAAATTCAGGACTATCTGTTCCTGCCTCTACTATAGAACTCCTATGTATCAACCTAATTACTCCAATCAAAGTGCTCCTAATTTTCTAATGTCAAATATTTGATAGGTCATTCTAGGGAGCTGAAACACTGAGGACTTCCATGTGGCAGCTGAAGTTTGACTATATGTGTCTATACATACATCCTCAGAAATGGTGCTGGTATTGATATCCAAGCTGGCTCATTTTCAATTAATTCTGATAAACCTGCAGTGTTATGTACATTTATATACAAATAATGTGTAAGTGTCTATACACATGTACATAGAATCATAGAATTGCCCGGGTAGAAAGGAACTTTAAAAGACCATCTTGTTCCAACCCCCTGCCATGGACAGGGACACTTTTCACTAGACCAGGTTACTCAGAGTCCCATCCAACCTGGCCTTGAACACTTCCAGGGATGGGGCATCCACAACTTCTCTGGGCAAACTACTCCAGTGCCTCACCACCCTCACAGCAAAGAATTTTTTCCTAATATCTGATGTATGCTGTCAGTTTGAATCCATTCCCTCTTGTTCTGTCACTATATACTCTTGTATTAAGTCCCTCTCCATCTTTCCTGTAGGCTCCCTTTAGGTGCTGAAAGGCCACCATTAGGTCACCCTGAAGCCTTCTCTTCTCCAGGCTGAACAATCCCAATTCTCTCAATCTTTCCTTGTAGGAGATGTGTTATATCCCTCTAAATTATCTTGGTGGACTCCTCTGGACTTGCTCCAACAGGTTCATGTCCTTCCTGCACTGATGACCCCAGAGCTGGATGCTGTACACATATGTGTGTGAGCTGCAGGATTTTCAGAATGAAAACAAGCTAGTTTGGGTACCAATAGCATTCCTGTGGTAAGCACCATCTTCCCTGTCAGTTATAAACCAATTCTTTCATGACAGGGACATTAGAACTTGCCAGGTAGCTGGTGAGAAATGTTTGTGCCTTAGTGTTTTCTTCAGCCTTCAGAAGTGCTGGTTACTCTGCAAGTGCTGAAGGCTTTCTCTGTCAACTGAGTATGCCCTACTGAGAAGGAAGAATACAACCTTATCAGAAAATTGATTAAATGTGTTTGCCTAGGACTCCTATGTTACAGTAAGATGCCCATGAAATGACCATGGAAAAACAGTTTTATTCAGTGCACTTAAAGTGAAACAAACAGTAGTTTAGAAAAGGCACTGTAGCCATTGGTCCATTACACAGCAAACATGGCAAGTACTGAATTTAGTATAAAAGCATCCACCAACCAGAGAAGCAGAAAGAAGAAAAATATGAACAGCCCTCCCCACCAGCCCCCAGTGTGAACAAGGTTAAGAAGCATTTGTGCAAATGGATATATTTCTGGCTTGGAGCCAACTGAGGAAAGAAAGCAATTGCTATAGATAGAATCCCAGAAAGTGTAACAGAAGTTGCAGCAGGCTGTTGGAGGCTGAAGTATGTCAAGAATGAGATTAGCAATTAGTAATTCCAGAGACCTTTAAGTGCAGTCTGCTCACAGGTAGCAGACTTCACAGAATTCTAAACATGGAAGCAATTGCTGGTGTTCTTCTACTACTTGTAAGTAAGTAAGTATAAACATTTTTGATTTATTAAGAGAAGGATACTTCAACTCACATTTAAGGGTCCTGGCCACTTGAGAGCAGCAGGCTTTAAATTCCACAGATGTAGAAGTATCTTTTCCCTGTCATTAGAACTCTTGCCTCTGAAGGAACATTACCAAAGGAACTGATCTTGATCAGATACAAATTTTATACGTGGCATATTCCAATTTTTTTAATCCAGAACTAAGTTCACTTTTCCAATAAAATACTATTGTATTTATTTATTTTTTTTTGCACAGGCACACAACAACATCATGTTCTCTATTCAGACAGTACATACATCTATCCCTTTGTTTCCATGTAAAGAAATATAGGAACAGGCTTCTGACCAATCTGCCTATAGCACCAGCTGCTGCTCTAATACAGTTATTTTGCATTATCTGTAACTCCCTCTGTAACTCAGCTGGGCCTGCTCAGCACAACAAACACAACTGTACATAACGATGTGTTTCTGAGGTAGTAATATCTTAACTGCTCTTAAATCACTAATTTTTTGAACATTTCACACATCTATTACAAATAAAAGGAGAAGTTGGGTACAAACAAAATATACACCATCTAGGATTAGTTAAAGAGAAGATCATTACGGAGGTAGAGGTGTAAATCTGTGACGCTTACAGGAGGCCAAACCTATCATACCCCCAAACCTCATATTTATTTGCCCCTAATAATGGTTAACAGTTTTCAGCAATGTATAATTAGGGATAAATAAAATAAGTTTGACACTGGAAACCACATTTCTCAAAGCAGCAGTTTCAGTTAATTGAATCGTTATCTTTCTTGCTTCGTCTTGAGCTAAGGCATCCAGTGGCTTACTATAAAATGAGCCTGTATATGAACGCCTTCAATTAGTGGAGAGGAGAGTTAATGTTCTGCAAAAAAGCAAATAACCCTTTTCCCTTTTGAGATAATTGCATATTCAGGCCTCTGTGAATTATGAAAAGTGATGACTCTTTGGAAGTGACAACTTTTTGTGAGGTGTACAATTACAGGAGGTATAAAGAGAAATCACCAAGAAGCTTAAAGTGGCCTTTTGTATAATATATTCTTACAAACCTTCACACTGCACTTAAAAATGTGTGAAGACAACACATTACACATAACAAGAGTCAGACACAGGCTATCACAAAGGTTTTGGAAAGACTACAACCTAACTTAATGACTAACAAGTATGCCTAAAACTGCAGAGTACTTGTTTTAATAATCAAAAACTACTTTAAAGCAGATCTTAAGGCATTTCATCTGACTGTCACCCATCTTCTTGGGAAGAATATTCTTCTAAAGATCTACAACCTGACTGTCAGGTTGCCAGCTATTTCATCAGTGTAAGCTCCTCAATTTGGGCCGCTAGCAATCATTTCCATAATGTTTGCAAGAGTTCAAATAGTTTATGTGTGCAAAGCACTGGATTAGATCTCAGAAATCTGGATTTTGTTCTTGTTTCTGTAAATCACCCAGATGGGTAGTCTGCAAGGTTACCACTTTATTCCTCAGTTTCTTCATCTGTAAAGTGGGGATAATTATATCCCCTAGCTTTTAAAAAACATTTCAAGATATACATGGTTAATGATTAAGCAGTGTGGATAATCCCTGATGAGTAACACACAGCTGCTGATACACACTTATTCACTTTTGTATTAACATCTTTATTTCAATTTTCGCAAAACACTCATTTTGTCAAACAGTAACTGCAAAGAAGCTTTTATCCAGCACAAGTGTAATTAGAATAGTAAAGAAGTGATGAGACTTTGAGCTCAAGGGACTAGCCGGTATTTTAAGTTCAAGTAACTGCAGTAGCAAAAAGGGTTTCCAATTCAAGTCTGCCCTCTGCTGGCTTTAGCAGAACACTCCTAATAAATTTTGGATCAATAGTGTCTTTCTGTAATGAAGTGAAGGAACTAAATTAATAGAGGCTGAAACATTTATTAATTGACACCCTTATTCAGCATTTATAAAAATTTTGTAATAGTAGTTGAATGATTTGTAATTTTTTTTTTAAGTCCCATCTAGGCTCCCTGTAAGATTCATGTTCTTCATGATTTCAGAAGTCCATCACCATATCATCCATGTTAGAGTTGCTGGAACTAAAATACAACATGGGAAGTAACATTCTCCATGTGGCTTTAAAGAAATTTAATAAAAAAACTACAGAAAAAAATATTTTTCTTGATACAATTAATGAGTCTAATAGATAGTGCTGTATGTATTAGTCAAGTACTAATGCCCTAAAAGAGACCAGGTTCAGTCCAGTCTAGTACTCCGTCACTAAAAGCAACCTGTCCCCTTAAAATATGAGAGGAAAAAAGCAGACCATTTACAACTGTGTTTATTTTAGAAAGAATCTTCCATCACAAATACCACACACAAATAACTCATCTCTTAACTCAGGACGACTCATTTTCCTTTCTATTTTTAAAATAGGAAGGTAATTGGGGTGTGGGGAGCTATCTTATTCATACTTACTCACACAGATTCATCTAGAGTGATTTCAACTCCAAGGTGACACTGGTGTCTGAAATACAAAATCTCTATCATTATGTGCTGGATGATGTGATTGAGCTGAAAAGACCCTGGTTTATATACCTTGTCATCTTCATGCTTTGTTACACATAACAGCATTTAATCTCTTGTGACTGCTACCTAAATCTAAAATAAAGGAGTACAATATTGCTTCCTCAGATGTGTACTTAATATACACTTGAAAAAAAGGGAAAAATAAAAGTATTACAGAATGGCATTTTATTTGGACCCTTTAAATGCTTGGAAATCAGGGTTAGATTCACAGCCTGTGCCAAATTTGCCTAACAGACTTTATAAAGCAGAACATAAGGAACTTTCACAAGTTCCTTGAATGTCCTCAGCATCTGCTAAAATTCTTGCTTAAATGGTTCTCATTCAAAAACCAAACCTTTAGGAGTCCATCAACATTTTACAAGAAGCAGTGAAAGGCACACAACTAATCTGCCACTATAGGCTTGAAGTCGGGTTTTTTGTTTGCTTGTTGATTTTTCTTTTTTTTTTTTCCTTTGCTCTAGGCAGGAAGCTATGGAAAAAACTACTGAAATCTCATTAATCACTCTAGTACCTACTGCTACAAATCACCCTCCTAAACTGGACTCCAAAAAACCCAGCATCTAAAATGACTAAAATGCAGTTGTTCTGCACTTCTAAGAGATTAAGGTTTGAGATTTTTAATAATCCTAACTGAAAAGCAGCAGCATTGATTGAAACACTGATAGGTATTTTCCTGAAAGGTCATTTGTTTTCTGTGCAATAGTGGGAAGAGTCTTAGATGAACTTAGAGGCATGTGAATCAGGCTGTCAATACATAGAGAAGACACACTTGGGTATCTACTTGACAATGTTCTGAAGTTAGTAAAATCTAAAAACATTTGTCTGGGCTAAATATGGCATATGAATACACTAAAATAGACAAAGTATGGACAGAAATTATGCATGAAAGGCAAAAGGGAAGCATTTTAAGAGACTAAATTTTATTTTAATAGAAGAGTAAAAACTTCATTAACCATAAGCTGCACTTCATTTAATCTTGATAGCACCAGATGAGACTTGGAAAGGAAGAAAAGAGCTTTCCTTCATCTCCTTCTGGTATCTAGCAAAGGCCTTAATTACTCCTCATTATAATACTAAATTACTGATTCTAATCTTCCATGTGCTGAAGATCTCAAAGAATTTTCAGTGAAATCTGAACTACTGAAATGCAAAAACTAAAGACAGACATAAATGTTGATACTTTTGTCCACACTGGCTGAATTTCCAAATTCTGAAAGGCAGCTCTTGCTGCAGTGTCAGCTTCAGCAGGAGGCTCAGGCAGCACAGCCTGAAGGGGCTTGGCCGGAGGAGGTGTGAACTGCTCTTCACCTTGTTGGTCATGGCTAGGCCGTGCTGAATTAGGAATGTGACAAAAGTTTTGTCCTTAAGTTTCTGAAGTCAATTCACCCAAAGTGAACAATGAAGATAAATTCATACCTATGTTCAGTTTAACTAAATAATTAGTTCTACGTTTAGATATACTATGAATTATTTAGTTTGTACATATACATGACACATTTCCTTTGTTGACTGGGCAATCTTACTCAAGATCTGAAAATACACCTATTTTTACCTTTCCTTTAATGCTCTGGACTCTGTAGTTTGTATTACAAATTGTTAAGAACTATTATAATTACAACACTAAAACCTAGACTATGCTATGCTATGCTTCAAATTCTATTGAAATTAAAGCTATACTAAATTAAAATTTATTTTACACTTTGAAAAAAATCTTAAGTTTCAACAAACACCCTTCTTGTTTTGGAAGATACAACGAAAAAGAATACTTAAGGATATACAAAATAACTGAAACTACATATAATTTATTTAACTGGGACTTAAGACAAAACCCAGAACAAACTGGCAAAAAACCCAAATAGACCTGTTTCACATCCACCTGGCATATTTCAACTCAGAGGTTCTTCTTTTTGCTTTACTACATGTTTTCTCTTAGCTTATAACCAGAGTTAATTAGTAGCTTGTTGTATACATTTATCTTGTAAAATCTGAGAGTGCATCCAAAAGCTCAATTGTAAATCAGTAAAGCAAGTACTGTGCATCAATCAGTTCTATTTTCAAATATTTCATTGTCAGAAAAAATTGTTTCAGCAGCATGTTTATTTTTTGTAGTTGGATGCTAAGGAAGACTATTACAACACTCATTGAAGAGAGAAAGCGGAATATGATAGTTACAATTATTATTTTTCAAATGCTGCAATTCTGTGTTCTGTATCAGAGAGAAATATTTCATTTTCACATGCAATGCTGTCAACTGATTGCAAAGACTCACATTATCAGTTTCACGGTTATTTCACCACAATATAATTTACTAAGGTCAGAATTGGTATAAAGGAAAGTATACAGGCAAAGACTTTTGAAATTCAGAACACATTGTTTTCCTCATCTTGTTTAAATCAAAGTAAAAATTTGCCTAAAATAAGCATCTTTTAAGTCCTTTAAAATCTTTATAGATGTGTGCTGTTAAAACAACATATTCTTCAGCAACAAAAATCTATTTGAGATCTGTTGACAAAGAAAAGGTTTACATTAAAATATATTTAGAGGAATATTCTCTGAGAGTTACCAAAACTTTTGCTGCTCAGCTGCTAAAAAAAGAGCTTAATTTAAAAACAACAAATGAGTAAATATGGGTACTAGTTTCGGCCTCAGAAAATCCTTTTATCCATCAGATTTTTGCGTATCACTGAAAGTTTGTAAGGAATCAGATTATTGTTTTCATCCTTGGCCAAGTACTGCAATCATAAAAACATGCATTGAAGAACTGTTGTGTCTGTAGAAAAATGATCTAAGGTAAAAAGTAGCAGTATCACTAAATGTAACACTTAATTTTCATTATTAAGTAAAGATGGGGAGAATGGGAAAGTCACGCTTCAAACAACACTACAGTTGTGAAGCAGGTAATATTCAATTTTTAAGCATATCAACAGTTCTTCTCAGAGGTCTCTAAAAGCATTTAATGAGGTTCTTTCAATGCTGTCTCACCTCAGACTGCTGTTCCTCCTTCCCTGGCCTCAGAAGCTGTAATGAAAAATAATGAGATTATAACTCCATGTTACCATTTAGTTTTGGTTTATTTTTAAATAAATTGTACAGTTACTGTATTGAATATACAAAATTACTACACTTTGCTTTTTGTTCCTGCCACTCTGATAATTCCACTAATTTTCTAGACAGGCATCTGTTGTGGTTTAACCCCAGCCAGCTGCCAAACCCCACACAGCTGCCCGCTCACTATGCCTCACAAACACTGGGATCAGGGAGAGAATCAGAAAGGTAAAAGCCAGAAAACTCGTGGGTTGAGATAAAGACAATTTAATGGGGAAAGTAAAAGCTGTGCATGCAAGCAAAGCCAAACAAGGAATTAATTCACTGCTGCCCACGGGTAGGCAGGCGTTCAGCCATTTCCAGAGCAGGGTCCCATCACATCTAACAGTTACTTGGGAAGACAAACACCATCACTCCATACATCCCTCCCTTCCTGCTTCTTCCCCCCACTTTATATACTGAGCATGATGCCACATGGTCTGGAATATCCCTTTGGTCAGTTGGGGTCACCTGTCCTGGCTGTGTCTCCTCCCAGCCTCTCATGCACCCCCAGTCCCCTCACCAGCGTTACAGTAAGAAAAGCAGAAAAGGCCTGGGCTCTGTGCAAGCTCTGCTCAGCAATAACAAAAACATCTCTGTGTCCTCAACCCTGTGTTCAGCACAAATCCAAAACACAGCCCCATACCAGCCACTGGGAAGAAAATGACCCCAGCTGAAACCAGCACAGCATCTGGCAATATCACTTTTCTTGGAAATATCCCGTATCAGACAGTGACCAGAATACATCCAACAAGTATCATACAGAAATTCATATGAAGAAGATTCTAATTTGGACAGATTTTTTTTATATGTACTACAATACAACATGCATTCCAAGCATGCTTTGAAACTATGCTAAATGCAAGAACTCAAATATACTCACCCCCAAGGAATCTAGGTCTCAGTAACATTCAGGTGATATTTTCTAATTCTGGTTATTTTGCACATGACCTAATTGAATAGCCTAAGTCTTTTCTATTTTGAAAAGTTTCCATTTCTAGTAGTAGTTTCCATTTATCTTTGTCTCTGTCTCTTCTTGTCTTTGTGAAATGAAAAGGAGCATTTCCCAAATCAGTGGTAGTGCAGAGGAGCAGGGATTTATTAGACTAAATGAATAGGAACACTAAAGTGGAATGGAAGGATCATCATTATTAGGCGACAATAAAAATTGGAAGTTTAGTCGTAACAATGAAGTGAAATAGAATGCCTAGTCATAATACACTACCATTTTTACTGACATTGTAAAGATACAGCCTGCAGTGGAAATCTGCTGAAGAGCTCTTCCTTATGTTCTTGTGCTATTTATACTGATTTATGGTATAATCCTAAAGTATGAAACTTTAATAAAGCTTTAGAGCTATGGAATTCTTTAACCTGAAAGGTACCCTTTGCACTCAAAAAGACAAAGCCATCCGACCAAGTGACATTATTTCCCTGAACCTGACACTTCAGTGATTCAGTCACGTCTATAAGAATCTCAGTTCTCTCATTTACCCATAAAAATGGAAATATTTGGCCATTGTACAATGATTATTAGTGATATTTATTTGCTGTGAAAACACTTGTAGAATTACTGCTAATCGAGTTAATAGAACAGTAGGGATGCATGTCCTTGTTGTCCCGGTTAAAACCTCTGCAATTTTGTTTCTGATTTTATTGTTATTGCTGATCACATGAAGCTACAAGGCAAAAGAAATTCAAAGAGATTTGGTTTTCTGCAACAAGACTTTCAGCATCTACGGTATCACTAAATTTCTTTTGTCACTCCAGCAACTGCGGCTCTTGTTCTTATTTAATGGATACACCATTCCAAGTGGTTTTGTCTTCATTATCAGCAAGAAGAAAAAAATCAAAATCAAAATTCTTCATGGAAGTGTCACCACAATAAATTGCAAACATGAATACTCATAGCACACCCATAAAATCCCACTTCTGTTTTCTCCAGGCAGTCTCTACTCCATCTTACGGTACCCATTTATTTGGGTATTAGGTTTTCTCCCTTCACGACAGCTCATTGTTTCATGCCCCATCACAGGCATCTTTGCTTTCAGGGGCTAGTTGTCAATATTTAAATTATGTGAATAGTGCTGTCCCATGAACTTCCAGGAAGGATGACTGCTGCTCTCCTTCCCCCTTTGTCTGAATCGGTAGATCACCAAAGGACTGCTGAGCTCTTAGACCCTCTAACATCCTAGGTGACACAGGAGCCAAATAAAGGCATGGAAAACTTCTGGAGTCAGTACAACCACTTACTGTTTTATGTTTTATTGTGGAGGTTTTTTGGGTTTTTTGGTTGGTTGGTTGGGGTCTTCTGGTGCAAATATGATATGTTGGAGAGTATGAGACTATGGATGTGTGTTACGATGAAGTAAGTGCTCTTTTCCAGTCACTTTTCTTAGTTTACAGACATCCTTTCACAGCTTCAGTATGTAAGATAATGTAAATCTAGACCAGTAACTATAGAGAATCAACACTGGTTTATTTGCACACCAAAAACACACCTTTGGGCTCTTCTAGCACTGATTTTGTTTATGAGAAAACAGGCAAAGAAATATTAACTTTCTTGCTATTAATTTCCTGGCTTCTGTAGTTAAATCAATGAAATAACCTACAAGCTTTTAGTCAAACATTCAAATTGGCAGACGTGAGAAAAAAAGGCTAATGTTCTGCACTCTGAAAATTATTCCTTGACTTAATGTGTGAAGAAGAGAAAGATCTGGTACATTTGGCACACTTTGGTGAGTATCCCTTCTCAAGAACACCCACAATAATTATATGCACTGTGTCACACGTGACACTGCTAAACCAATTTTCAAAGGAGACAGAGCTGTTCAATCCTTCGGATCAGGCAATTTGTACATTTGACCTTCTGAATCCCACTACAACTACAGGAAGGAAAATACCTTTTGAATTTAATTCCACTACAGTGGGTCATATTTTATTGCAATATTTTTGAGAGATTATTAACAAGCTGTGCGCCGTAAT
Source organism: Aphelocoma coerulescens (assembly GCF_041296385.1). Classification (NCBI taxonomy): domain Eukaryota; kingdom Metazoa; phylum Chordata; class Aves; order Passeriformes; family Corvidae; genus Aphelocoma; species Aphelocoma coerulescens. The sequence goes on along the minus strand of NC_091015.1, from coordinate 40,851,895 downwards.
GAACAGTTGGCTTTGTATGTTTAGGAAGAACGAGCTGTAACAGAAACCACAGTGTGGAAACAGATCCTACTTGGCCTCATTTACAAAAAATACCAAAAAAATTTAAACTGCTAGAAAATAGGTTCTTTACTGCAAGTAAAAAAAGCAGGTTCAGTGGTTTGAGTTCTCTTCTGAGTATGACAAGCCATTACTGATTAATGAACGTGCCTCTTGCACTACACTGGCTCAGAATTAGAGTAAATTTGTTATGTTGAATGTTTGTACAATTCTACTTATATGTACTGATTTGAAAACTTTGACAACAGTGATATACCAAAAAAATTGAAATCCAACACAAACTTGTGGATAGAAAGACTTGTTCTCTCAATTTCCAATTAGAATTCCCAGAATTTCCCCCCAAAAGGCATATTCCTTTGGGAAAGGTATAGGCTCAGAGTCCTGTGAACTTCAGACTGATGTTTATGATGAATACAGACAGCACTGGTGCCTAACCTTTCCTCAGGGATAAGCTATTTAGTTTATAAAGGAGACACTCACAAACTCCATGCCTCTACTTTACTTGTCAGATATCACTAAATGTGTGTCAGTCATATGACAAGAAATACTGGTGTACCCCACACTTAATGTGTACGGAAGCACAGGGCACTTGGACGGGTGTACAACAGGAAAGGCTGTGCACTCTGTGACATGACTGCACGTTTGTGCCATGACATCACCAAAATATTCTTCCATCCCCCACACTTTATTCACAGACTGTGGCAAAAGCAAGCCATTGGGCTGCCAGAACCCCTCATGTTGCCTGCAGTTTGCTACCCACCTGTACCTGGAGAGCAAGCAGTGAGCTAAAAGCTCCTATTTTTATCATGCTGGAATGGCAGAGCAGGCATCCATACACTGGAAGAGGAAATAGGATATCGGCATAAGTGATATTTATTATATCCCTGAATTCTTTCTTGTCTCTAAAAAGCACAGACCTGCTGTTATTCTTACTGTGACAAAACGGCTACAGAACTTCAAGTAACTGCTGCAGGCAAACCAATATATAACATACAGAACCTTGTTATAGGTAGCAGACATGATGTAGCCTGATGGTGTTAAATGCTGCAGCTGCATTAGTAAACCTGAAGACCTGCACGTGGCCTGGATCTGGCATTACAGCAAAAGGCAGGAGGCTACCTAAGAAAGAATGAAAACATGGTAATAACTGGTTGAGTCAATGGCACTGACACTATGCAGCAAGATGTCATGTAAGTTGTGTGAAACAAATAGTAGCTTGGTGGTTAGGGCACTGCAAGGACAGAGACCACTCATTTATTAGTTAAAAAAGAAAGTGCCTCAGTGCTTATCCAGGCTCTGAGGTTTGTAAGGACAACAAGCTCCAAGCGCTGTACTGGCAGTTTCTAGGTATCAGCTCTCTCCCCATATTTCTAGTCAAGTTTCCACTCCCTGAACTCCTTGTTTCCATGGACTGAATACATCACACAGCCTGGTATCAAAGATCACAGAATATTCTGAGTTGAAAGGGACCCACAAGGATCATCGAAGTCCAACTCCTGGGCCTCCACAGGACACCCCAAGAGTCACACCATGTACCTGAGAGCGTTGTTCAAACACTTCTTGAACTCTGTCAGGCTGGTGCTGTGACCACTTCCCTGGGGAGCCTGTTCCAGTGCCCAACCACCCTCTGGGTAAAGAACCTTTTCCTGATATCCAGCCTAAAACTTCCCTGACACGGCCTCATGGAGAGCTTCATGAAGAGGCATTTCCAGTTTCCTCCAGAAACACCATCTCTACCCTTCACTTACCAAAGGCACTTCCCACCCTCCAGAGGCGGCGTGCGCCCAACACCTCGACAGCTCCGGGGAAGAAACAAGCACAAGAGTGCGGCAGAACCCAAGGCGGGCGAGGAAGACCCACAGCATTCGTAGCCCCCGCGCCCCCTCACAGCCCCGCTGGGCCGATCCCGCTGCCGACCCCTCAGCCTGGGGCGCGGGCAGGCGGGCACAGGACACCCCTGCGGCCGCCATTCCTTCGCCCGCCCGAGGGTACAGCCAGCCCGGGTCCCCGCCCCGCAGCCCAGCGATGGGTCCCGCCCAGCGCACGGCGCTGTTACGAGTGAGGCTGGGCTCCTCCTCCTTCTCCTCCTCTTCCTCTCAGCCCCGCCGCCGGGATGCCGAAGCTTAGCAAGGAGGCCAAGCAGCGGCTACAGCAGCTCTTCAAGGGCGGCCAGTTCGCCATCCGCTGGGGCTTCATCCCCGTAGTGCTCTATCTCGGTCAGTGCCGGGCGGGAGACGCGCGGGGGTCCTCGGCGGCCATTGCCGAGGCCGGGTCTGGGGCGGCTGGGTCTGATGGCCGCTCTCCGCCCCCCGGCCCGTCCGGACGCTGCCGGGGAGCGGCGGGGCCGAGGGAAGGGCCCGGGCGAGCAGGGCCGCCCCGCCGCGCTCCTCCCGCCGCCCGTCCCCCGCGGCCATCGCCGCGCATGTGCGGAAGGGAGGGCGCGGTTGCCCTTGGCAGAACTACGAGACGGGGAGGCTTTTTGTTATTGTTGGGGTTTTTGTTTGTGTGTTTGTATGTTTTTGGTTTTTTTTTCCTTTCTTTGTAAGAAAGTAGTATGTGATCCTCCCGCTCTACTCGGCCCTAGCGAGGCCACAGCTGGCGTCGAGTTCTGGGCTCGTCAGTACAGGAAAGACGAGGAGCTGCTGGAGGGGGTCCAGCACAGGGCCATGAAGATGATTAAGGGACTGAAGCATCTTTCTTATGGGGAGAGACTGCGGAAGCTGGGCCGGTTTAGTCCAGAGAAGAGTAGAGAAGACTGGGAGGGGATCTCATTAAAGCATACAAATAACTCAAACACAGGTGCCAGCCAAGAGGTTGGTGCCAGCCTCTTAAGTGGTGCCCAGCAACAGGATGGGGAGCAGTGGCTATAAACCATAGCACAAGAAGTTTCACCTCAACATGAGGAAGAACTTCTTTGCGTTTAGAGTGGCAGAGCACTGGAACAGGCTGCCCAGGGAAGTCGTGGAGTTTCCCTCTTTGGAGACATTCCAAACCCACCTGGATGAGTTCCTGTGTAACCTGCTGTAGGTGATCCTTCCTTGGCAAGGGGGTTGGATTAGGGCATCTCCAGAGGTCCCTTTCAACCCTAACAATTCAGTGGTTCTGTAATAAAGAGTTTTTTGCCCTTTTTCTTGCCTGGAGGCCAATCCTGTGTGAGGGCCCCTCTGGGGAGTGGGCAGAGCACCGAAGCGGCCGAACAGCAAATGGGGCTGCGATTTCGCCCTGTGTTAGGGACTGCCTGCTGTAGAAGTCAGGGCTGTGCTTTGTGCACCAGGGAGTCTGTGGTGAGGAGGACGCTGAGAGCGTTGCTTTTTGGCACTGAGGGCATTGCCAGCCTCTAGAGGGCTGAGGTTGAATTTCCAGCAATGTACTCTCTCTCCCACCAAAAATGGTGTGGCTCCTGTTTCCAAGCTGCGTTGGAACGTTAAGGGGATGCCTTGATGTTTTGCCTGGTGCCCGGGATATATTTTGCTTCCTGTCACCGGGCTGGCCAGGCATCACTACTACACGGTAGTTCTCCTGCTGAGTTAGAGCTGTATGCCATCAGCTGTCCTTGTTAAAGAACTTGACCCACTTAAAACAGGCACATGTGCCACAGGCCTGACACTTTCGTTCACTTCTTTTATGATGGGGGGCCCAGGAAGGCTGATCCCTGCAATTCATATGGCTTACTTTCTGCCCAAGCTGTCGGGCCTTTTGGGAAAAGCACCTAAACCAGGCAGGCATCTCTGCATTGCATGCGAACATGAAGAAGGGCTGGGAGCTTGATGTGTTTATGGCCAAATCTGATAGGTTGTTTTGATTAATTGAGGGGAATGCAGTGTCCAGTTTGAAGGGCTTTGGCTGTTTAATAGACAGCAACCAGGGAAACATTTGTCTCTTCAGCTGTTACAGAAGTGCTTCAACAACAACTACAAGCAAAAGAAGTAACTTCAAAAACTATGGAAAAAACTAATTAGCATTATTAGGTCTGAACTTTAATTGCATTTCCGTTTTTAGTTTATCAGTTATTTTAAATTATTAAGTTTTGTGTGGGAATTTCAGCAGTTTTTTGTGACCTAATTTGTTGTTGAAATTTTGTTTTGATTTTACTTCCGTGGCAGTGTCTGTGGATATGGGAAAGATGCTCTTTGTTCTTAGTGACATCAGAGGACATGAAATAAGTTACTTCAAATTGTATAAAGCCACCTTACTATATTTACAGTGGTACTAACACCAGGGTGCCTAGTATATTTTTGTTAATGTAGCAGTGAGAAATTTTAGTAACTAAACTAAAGTAGTTTAGGTTCCTATCTTTAGAAAATAAAAGTGCTGTTCCACATCTGCATTGCCTTCTTAATAAATTTATCTGCAGTAATGAAAGTATAAGCAGATGGGAAGGGGATGTGCAGATGCTACCTTGGTTGCCATAGACATTTATTGGGAGGTGGCATGTACTCAGAGTCTGCAGGATTGGAAGAACCTCTTCTCTACTGGGATTACTTTTGAATCTGGGAGGGACGGTGTGACCCCTCTGTGTATAAAATACATGCTAAACTAAACATAGGCAAGGAAATGGTCAGAAAATTTGAGCCTCTAACTTTGTCTGAAAGGCTTTTTAGCTCGGGGCATGTACAAGGAGCCCGGTATGTGAATGTGCAATTATAGGTCATTGGTGGGGTTTTGTTGTACTTTTTTAAACTTACTTTGAAGTGGCTACCCTGCTTTTAAGTCAGTAAATTAGACCAATGCAGTTTTGTTAAACCTGGTTTGCTTATTTAAAAATACTGGGGGTGAGGGGAGGAGCCAGAAACATTCACATGCACAGTGTGACTGCAATTTTAAGCTGTGTTGCTGGACAGTATGGCATCTAAAGAACTCAGGTCAGGATGTCTAATAGCCTCAAATCACTCAAGGTTGTCTTCAAAATGCTTTTCCAGTGCATGTGAAGTTAATGGAAGTTTTTCCATTAACCTTTGTGGCCTGTGTTTCAGGCAAGATGATATTAATTATTTATTTTCTGTAAATGAGGGAAATAATATATTTTTCATGAAGCATTCACTTCTAGATAGCCAGGAGTGTTGAATAGTGCCTGAATTGCATGATTCTGTTTCAAGACATTTATTTTACAGTCCAGAGAGCAAAGATACTTCATACACTAAACCTTCAGTTGCTTCCCTAGCATACATATACTTAATCAATTGGTTTATTTGAGTCATTGGCTGGAAATGAACTCTTTGTAGTTAACTTTCATTTCCCCGGGCATTAGAAAACATCTTGTTTGTTTGCAAGCTTTAGTAGTAAGTAACTTTTTCAAAAAAGTGCCAGTCAGAATAGAAGATTTGAGGTTTAATTGATTTAACATTTAGCATTCTGCCATGCTAAATGGAGTGAACTGTTGCTGAAATACTGCTTTTAAGTTCTGTGTCAGATGTCATTGGAGGATTGCCTGTTAGGCCTCAAGGTGCTCACTCTACACCAGTTACAGGCTCTCTGTTGGTAGAGCCCTGCCAGGTTGCGTTCCAAAAAACATTTAAAATCTGTGTGTTTGTGTGTCTGTAAAGTTATGTGCGTATTGATATCTGGGACAGATGACTTCCTTGATCTCACATAGTTAGTAGACCCTGAATATTAAGTCAGGTAAAGATGCAGGTAGGACTTCTTGAAAAAAGAAAAGTGTACACTTGTATTTATTTTCTTTGCTTTCTAACCCTCATAAGAACGGCAGTTTTTGTTCAGGTTAGTGCACAGCTTCACAAATCATAATTCTCTGTTCAGTAGTTTTCTTTTTTATTGCATTTTAATGGGCTGGAATATTTTGATTTAACTATGTAGGACTCTGCACATATTTATTTTTATATATGTTTGTAATGTGTGTTTCACTTCAGGTTTTAAAAGAGGTGCAGATCCTGGAATGCCTGAGCCAACTATCTGGAGGTATGTATTGGTTCCAGATGTACATAGAAACCCAGTGCAGATAGTTACTGGTGTGGGTGTTGTCTCCAGCCAGCAACAGTTGTGACTGATGCTTCCATCCCTTGTTTTTAATTGTTGTGGTTCTTGTTTCTTCAGAAATTCAAATGACAAGTCAGCAAAGTTCTAGTTCTTGGGAAGGCCTTTCTCTTAATCCTGCATGGTTTTTAAGATACAGAACTTGCTGTGTCTTTTGCCTGCTAGCTGCCCTTCTAATCTGTTGTAGAGCTAGTTTGTGCAAGTTTCTGCACTGAAGAATAACTTCTCATCTTTCTAGAACAATTAAACCAAAACGCAATCTCCTTCTGCCTTAGCAAATGAGGGAATAGCACTGCATAACAGTTGCATGAAATAAAGGGTTATATCCTTCAATATTAGTCACTGACATGAAGCAAAGTGCATTTGGCTCATGTTGTCTCTTTCTTGTGGGGCTCTTTGTTATGCTGCAATGTTATGGCATTAGTAATGCTTAAGTCATAGTGATATTTGAGTTTTATTGAAGGGCATCCTTGGGTCAAGCTAATTAAAGTTTTGAAGAAAGGGTGGGTCTTCTGTTTTTCAAGAAATACCTTTGATTACTATGCAGGACCAGATATTCCTGAAACAAATAATTGATGGACTGTATTGTTTGCAGAGTCATAGATTAATTCTTCTAGCTTCACATAGTTACAGTGTCTAGAAATCCCACTTTTAGGATTCAGTGATTCAGTAGAAAATATGGGAAAAGAAGTAGTAAGATCATATTACAATTTCAGTTGAATCTTCTGTTGTCTTAGTAACCAAATTGCTGCAGTTGTTTGCTTGTTCACAGTGTTTCTGTGATTAGCTTTGCTAGTGGTTTGAGACTTCTTTTTTTGGTGTGCATCTGTACAGTGTTAAATACATGTTTTGTACCAGAATATATATATACATAGATACCCCAAGCAGATGTTTGGTCTAATCCAGAGCTTACAGATGCTCATTTTTGTGAGCACATGCTGCTGCTCTGTAGGCTTAAATTTTACTTTAAAGGTGGCATTATTTCAGTATTTTGGGAGCTAGCATTTATTCTGTATGTTTATAGAGCTGTTCCTCCAGACTTGTGTTTTACAAATACCAATTTAAAGACAAGTACATGCTGCAAATCTGACTTTCATTTCCTCCCCCCTCCCCTTTCAGTCTACTTTGGGGATGAAGGCTGTGGTGGTCCTGTTCTAGACGCAGCTGATGGACAGAGTGTCAGAAGATGCGTACATTCCAGAGGATGAGGCCGACACTTAGACCAGCTGGCTCAATCAGCTTGCTAATGACATAGGTTGTACATACAACAAAATGAAGTTTATATGGACCTAACTTATTTGCATTACGGTGTAATTAAATAAATACAATTTGAATGGATACACATTGTTTTTAAGTCTTTGCATAAGTATCATGTAATAATTTATTTATTACAGAGACCCATGGTGGGGGTTTTGGTTTTTTTGTGGTTTTTTTTCAAAATATGGTGATATTTAACCCCCATGCTTATCTTTGTTAACGATCGTCTTTTGAGTAAAGATTCCTCTTTATCTTCACAGTAACCAGAAAATTGAGCTAAAGTTTTAAATACTTCAGTATTCTTCAAAGGTTCCTTGCCCAAGTGTTGGTAAGCCTCTGTGGCTGGTTACTGTGCTGATCCACTTGGGTTTTTTTTCCTCCTTCTCGGATTCTTTTATCTGTGGATACAGTAAGGATTGAGGGATGTGTATGTTTGTGTTTTCTAGCACAGTCACATGCTAAAAAGTATAATTTTCTGCTAAACTGACCTTTAAATACTCTCTGTGTTTTCTGGGCTATAGGATGGGGTGGGAGGGCACAGCAGGTGAGTGCTCTGGGTCTATGTGTATACATTGCTCTAACTGTAAGAGGAAGTTACTAATGTATAGCTGAAAGAAGAAAACAAGTACACTAAACAAGGTATATGCTTCATTTTTATGCTGAAGTCTTGCTTTTTGGACCATGGTTGTTTTGGTTTCAGTTGGTTTTCTCCCTTCTAATGCTGAAGTTCAAGTGCTAAAAAGGTGACTCCTTGGTTTCTCTTAAATAGAAGCTGTGTTGGGTAGATTGCTCTCTCCCTTCCAGAGCTGTGCAGGGTGGTTTGTGGTGATTTTTATAAAATAATGTTTATTGGCCCTGAATTGTCATTGCAACAAAGGTATTCTAGATTTTGGCATGGCCTTTTTTTTTTAACCCCACAGATTTTCAGACAGTTTTTATATAAATTAAATGTTTAAGAATAGGAGATTCCTCAGTTTTTAATCTGCCATATGAAAATTCATGATAAAATGTTACTATGTTTAAGGGCTGTGATTGGAAAAATAGAGAGAAATGAGCCAAGGGAGAAAACTTAAATTGAAAGACAAGAATTGGAAAGAAAAAAGTGAAAACATTTATGAGAGCTAGTGCAAACCAGCATGTTCCTTAAAATTCCATTAATCATGGTAATCAAATGCCATGAAATACTGGCATGGCTAATGCTGATAGACTGCTGACAGTGGAACAGAGCAAGGACTGAACACAGAACATTTTCTCATGACTGTATTTCCTTTTGCTAGTGCAGCCTTTCTAGTGCCTTTTCTCCTATGGTAACTTAAGATTAATGTAACTGCTCATGTGTCTTAAATTATGAAGGGAATTAAAATTTTGATTCTTTTTCTTGACTGATACTAATGATAATAGTAATGAAATAATCTGTTGGTACTTGATAGTGGCTTTAATCATGATTAGGAACATTTTTCTTCTGTTGAATTTCATGCAGTAACCTGAGATACTCAGTACTAAGGGATACAGTATTCAGTGTGAAGTAACTTGTATTTCTCCATCAGATTTTGCATTTCACAAGGGTGTACAATACCCAAAATGCAGCGGTGGGTAGATGGACCCGAACACCTGCAGAAGTGTATTTCATGTGCCCTGTTGTGTGTCCGACATTTGGGGATGTGGTTTGTGGGTCCTAACCGCCACATGGTTGCTCTGGCTGCTTTCCAAGAATGATAATATTTGGCAAGAGGTAGAGAAATAGGGAAGTGTTTCCTCTTTCATTAAAAGTTTTACAAAAGCATGGCTATGTCAAGCACAGGCCACATTCTGTGACGTCTCCATGCTGAAAGTTTCTCTTAAAAATAGTTGCATTTCACGTTTTTTGCAACTTGGAATTACAATTATGGGATAAATATTGTTTATGCAATTCTTACTTTAAGCATATCGGGTAGGAAATTTTTGGTAATTCACTGCTACTCAAGTGTGCTTCAGGAAAGTCATTAGCATGGAACTCTTGGGTTTTTGAATTGAGGAGGAAAATGTCTTTCATAGTACCTTCAAATCAGGTTAAATTGAACGCCAGTATGTAGTATAATGTTTTATTTGTATGTCCGGACTTTCATTCCATATAATGCTCTTTCTGTAATTAAAAGATGAGTGAAACTTCTCCTTAAATAAACATTTATATTCTTCCCTGGGGAAAAAAGAATAGGCATTAATCATTAAGTCTTGGTAATTAATTGTAAGATAGCAAAAAAAATCTGAGATACTTTTCTTCAGGTTTAAAAATGAAGAAATCCTTGGTATGGGTGTTTTGAAGTTACTTCGCAGTTCTTGTCATTTTCACAAAACTTGGATGTGCTTGTAAGAGCAGATCAGTGGTTTGTGAAGTTATACATTAAACAGATTCCTGTGTAAAATCTTAGTTCCTTTAAATATGGTCAGGAAATATGCTAGTTTTAGCAAGACTGGTGTTTTTTGGTGGTGCAAGGGAGAAGAGGGCAGGTCTATGGAGTGAGGTGGAAGGACTCTCATGTTTGTCGAGGCTGGGGACTTAAATTGGGTGTTATTAATTTCAAGTGTTTTAATCTATGATTTTTTCCATTTTTCTCCCAGTAGAACTTGAGAAAGTTTTATTTTACTGTCGCATGGGAGATGCTTAGAAGAGAATGTATGAGTTTTCCTTCTTGACTGTATTGATGTCTGTCACTGAATCAGTGCCTTCTGCAGCCAAGTGCAGATTGTTTTCTGTGATGGAGTTTGTGATGCAGTCCTGTGAACTCTTAGTGTTGGAATAAAGCCAGTGAGTATAGTTTACTGAAAAAATGACTTCTACAGCTGAGCTCAAGGCTACAGTCTAGATGTGTGAAATAAAATCTTTGATGCCTTCTTGTGTTTGATGGAGGTTGTACTGACTTTGAGGTATCCCATTGACCTTAACCTGGAGATAGGGATTGTTTGGCTTTGTACTTTGTGCCTTCAAAGTGGAGGTGGAGCGTGCTTGTGATTGCCTTAGTGTCAGGGAAATGCCAGCTGTCACTGGAGCCTGTTGTACCTGGTGACAACCAATTATGCAAGGGACCGAGAGGGAGTCTTGAGAGTTTGGTGGTTTTCTTGGTCTTGGTGTATGGACTGTGGATCTCCTGGTAGCAGGGTATAAAAAGAACGGTCAGTTTAGTGTCACCACTAAAGGGAAAAAAATCTGGCTTTCAGTATAATTTTGTTCTTAATAATTTAATCTACAAAGAAACCTACTTGTGTGCTCCATAAGCTCTTCAAGGCCTGGCCAACTGTGAGGCAAAATTAAGGTGATAGGGAATTTGTAACAGGTTTTTAATTCTGCAACAAATTCGTGGTGTAGACACGGCTGGTACAAAGTAACTGTACTGTATCTCACCACAGTTATAAAACAGAGGCTGTGTGATTTTATTTTTTCCTTGGATGAATTCATCAGCAAAGCTCCTGTTAGCTGAACTGTAACATTTAAACACGTAAACTGTGCAGATCAAATCAATGTTCAGAATTTTGTTGCAACAGGCCTGTGTTGGTGAAGTGTAAAACCTGTCCTTTGCTACTTTGTACAGCTGTCTTCCAAAATGGCTGTAGGTGACAAAGAGCTGCTTAAGATCTCATCTTCTTGCATTGTGTAGTAAATGAAACAGAGACCTGACATAATGGTTTTTATCAGAAAAATTGCTACATCAAAGTATATATACCTTGGATATTTTTGGAAGTATTTTGTTACAGGCTTGGAATTTAAGCTATGATGATACTGATGATATTTGGAAATTAAAGCTCATTACATCTGTTTTCACCACAGGAGGAGAGACCACATCCTGTTAAATGTCATATGAGTAATTTAATTTTTGCAAATAACCACTTAATTGCAATTTCTAAATACTTTTCCATGATGATGTGTGATGCAATAGCCATTTCTTGGTTAAGCTTGTGGGATGCATACATTGTTTCTTGATTATGCTCAAGTTAATTCAGGATTAGAGGATGAGTTAGATGGAGGGAATGTTTATCTGCTATGTGGAAAATAACATGGAAGGGCAAATCAAATCTCAGTGTTTTGATTCTGAAGGTGAATGTTTATTTTTTTTAAAACAGATTTTTCTCAGGAAAGATTGAATCTTAAATTCTGGTCACTGAATAGAAATCCAGACTGCAGAATTTCTGTGGAGTGTTTTCTGATGACTGCCAAAGTCAGTCTTGAAAATATACCAGGACTTGGTTAAATATGTTTAGATTACAGAAGCTGGTTGATAGTAATTCATGGAGGAAGTAGCACTTCAGGGTTGAAGCCTGCAGAGGTTGCATTTTTTTGGGAACAAGGGGGTGGGTGGGTTTTGGTTTTCCTCTTATGAAGAAGAGGAAAGAAATTCACTGAGAGAGATCAGAAATTGTTATCTAATCGTTTGACTTGAAAAGCAAGGACTTAGTCACAAAGTTTATTGTTACGTAAATATATACATATTAAAAATATATATATATATTTGCCAGCACCTCTTGACGGTGGTGTCTTTGATGGATACTACTGCATGCTTACCTTTCCATCATTTTATCTTTTAAATTGAAATTAGAAAAGATTATTATTTACAAATAACAGTGGCAAACATAGGGGAAGTTTCCCATCAAGCTAAGCCAACGTAATGGCTCATTACTGCTGAAAAGTGATGCTGCTCCCATGCTTTACTGGTGGTGTAACTCTTCCATATCTTGTAGCATCAGTGTGGTTTTGCTAATCTCACCATCAGCTGTTAATAAAATCTGTGGAGGCACTAGAGATGCAGGCAGTCTCTTTCAAGTAGCTGTTGTTCTAAATTTTTTCCAAACTTAGTGTTTACACCAGTGCAATTTTAGTGTTTACACTAGTGCTGGGTAGGGGATGGTAGTGCAGCCGGGGAAGTCAGTCAGGCTGAAATGTTTTCCACTTTATTTTTTTTTTTTTCCAGAAGTTTCTTACACAAGTGTGATTAAAAAATAGAAAAATGGTACTTCAGAGACTATCACTTAAAAAAACCCTCCTACTTTTTTATTATAGATTACTTCAATACTAGCTTGCATTCTGTCTTTTTGGTGTTTTGGGGGGTTGTTTTGGTTTTTTTTTCTCTTGTCCAGCATTCTGGTATTATGGCAGCTGCTCTCATAGGGATATTTTGTTTCTCATCTTAAACACTTTCTGAATACTGTGGGCTTTTCTTGCATACTGTGTAATGTATGCATGCTTTTCAACATAGCTTTACCTTCTTCCTTCTTTGGGAATTCAGAAGCAGGATGAAGGGAGCTGGTTATCTGTTAAGCATTCCAAAATCTCAGTGTGGTGTTAACAACTAAGGCTGAATGGAAATGTGGAGAAAGGCTAGCTGGGATGTGCAGGGCGAGGCTGGTCCTGTACAGCAGCAGCCAAAATGCTGCTTTGGTGGGTAATTTCCTATTAGGTAATTATTAACGAGTCTTTTTTTATTTGGGTTGTGTTAGAGGGTTTTTTTTGTTGTTGTTTTGGTTTTTTGAGTTTTCTTTGCTCAGTGAGTTGGCTGCTAGTTAGGAAGAGCTCTCTTCAATGGAAGTGTTGAGGTATTGTTGCTGAGTGTAGTTAGGACTGCTCACTTTTAATAATGTTCTGGTTTTTTTATGTGTTTGTGCTGGTCTGCCAACTAAAATAAATGCCTTTGTGTGTTTACTGGTGTAAAATGCTTTCTACACAGCAAACTGGAAAAAGGATGATAAATTGGTTCATTTGAGAGGCCCTGTATCATGCTCAGCAGTGTTTAGGTCTCCTCTGACTTCATCTGAATTCCCCACTGCAAATATTTGTGTGCCAGAAGCACCAGTGAGTGTTGGTTTCAGCAAGTGGTGCTGATCCTGGGAGCAGTCCCTGAAGTTGCCACTGTGACAGGAGATTGATGGCCAGCAAGGCAGCTGCTGCATTGAAGGACCCTGAGAACACCCTGTGGGTGGCTGTGGAGGCCACACAGGTGAAATAATGGCAGCTCAGTGGCACCATCAGTGATAACACTTTGTTCCAGGAAGGACTTGAAAGTTGACCTCCTCACCCAACAAATAGTAGTCTTTGGTCATCTTCTGCACCCTAAAATGTGGCAGCATTTACATGTTTACTAGAATTGCAGACAGCCTGGGGTAGCCATCAGCTAAAGGGTGCTGGTGGAACTGTCAGTGCTTGTCTGTCAGTTGCAAGGGATTTCAGCACTCCAATTCTTACACGATTTTTGGCATTTCAGGAGATCAGTGTGAGTTTGTTTAGATGCAGTGTACACAGTAACTAACGGTGATCTCAGGCAGCCACTGTCTACTGGGAGAAGTGAAACCAGGAGATGCTTTTCCTTTTGGTCAGTCTTTTTTATTTCCCCCCCCGCTCTGTGTTCTCACATAGTAATTAGGTCCAGTGTGGGATCCACTTTGGGTCTTATAGCTGTTAATGGCATAATAAAGAAAGTTCTCTAACCAAATGGTCACTAGAAGAAAATCCCTGTGAATGTGAGCAGTGAAAAAGCTAAACCAGGCTTTCCTATGTTTCCTGGAGCATGTGCCAGCACAGTTAAAGTAGGATCTTATGTGCTCTTAGAAAACCCATTCACTACAGGCATCTTTAAAGGTCTCCTTGAGATCTCCTCATTCCTTCTCCAGATGTTGCTCAACTTGAGATGGCAGTTTTACCATATTGGGCAAAGCAGTGGTTTGGTTTGTTTTGAGCATCTGAGATGTGAGCAGTGGGTGGACTGGTCACTCTTTTGGCATCCCCGGTGGTGGAATGCATATGTGGACAATCAGATCAGTCAGAGGAAGAGGAGAGTTTACTGACATCGACATTCCAAGGCCTGCCTTTCATCTCCGCATCTTCCCCACCGTGCCAGAAGAAAAAGTGAGGGTAATTAATATTTTACCAATTTTAGGGACAAAGCTTGAGGGACTTCTGTTGCCTGCATCCCCTGTGTGGTCTGTGAATTCCTCTGAGTTTGGGTTTATGAGGTACCTGCACAGCTACAGTGCTGCAGATGATGCAGCCAAGGAAAGTTTCAGTGGTTTGGTACTCAGGCTTAAGTCCTGTTCTGGTTGTTTTGTTAGTTTTTTTTCTATACAGTATTCAAGAATATGCATTCATGGTATGTGGCTTGTCCATACTAGTGAAATATAAAAGACAAATGCATGTTGCTGCATTGCTCAGCAGCCATATGCTGATTTATATTGCTTAAGGAAATAACCTAGATTTTTTTTTTCTGCTTCTTGGGGTAGGGGCCAGAAATGTTTAACCAAACTTGGAAAATTCCCCTGGATGATACCAATAAAACTAATCAAAAGATAGTATTCATGTCAAAGTGGTTAATGTGGTTGTCTCACCCCTTTATTTGTTTAAAAAAGATTATTTGACTTGTAAGAAGATCCTTACAAACAGTTTTATAGGGTGTTCCTTATTAAATATAAGGGACTTGTCCATTTGTTTCTCAGGAGCATTGATGGATTTGTTTCTCAGGAACTTGTTCATTCTTAAGTGTCATTTTCAGTGCATCTGGTTCCTTCATATCCCATTTTAAGAATTATGTGGTAATCAAGTTGTCTGTATATGTGTGCATATGTGCTATATAGATACCTGGCCTAATTATCCAGATAAATTCTTGAAAGTGCTTATTCTGATAATTGCAGGTATTAAAACTGGATATAATAGAGTGCCTTAGTCTTATTTAAAGTTCACACAGGTTATACAAGCTTTTTTTAAAAATCAACTTTTATTTGATCTAAAAATATAAGTAAGTCATAAATACCGTCTCTCAAATTTATAAAAACATAAGTTATACAGCAATTTTTCTGGGTTCTGAAAATATTTTTTTGTTGAATACATATTAAATAAGTTTCTATTCTGAATGGTACCATTAGAAAGGAAATAAAATACGTCCTGTGTTTAAATTATTTCTAAATATTGAAAATATAAATAAGAAATATTAAAAACTAATAAATATTTTAAATACAATAAATAAGTTCCTAGAAGGAAATGGGAATGTATATAGATGCAAACCATTGTTACTATTTCTGGTTCTTAAAACAGAACAACACTGTCATCTGCCACATGACAGATTTGTAACAAAAGGATTGTGCCTGAACTAAAACATTCAAGCACTGAAACTCCTGGTGTTTTTCAAATAGCGCACAGCCCTCACTGTCTTCTCCATAAATGAAGTAAAATCTCGGAGGATGAGCTGGATGGTGATTTTCTTTGTCCAGGCCTTAATGGACTTCAGCTTTGTGTGAAGGGATTCCTGGGTAGCTGCATCTGGGATGATCACTTCTTCAGGATTGATCACCTGTGAGAAAGACAATATTGGGGGGCCTTGGTTAAAACACTGTAACTGAGCATGTTGGAGAGCATCGATTTGTATGTTCCCAGCCTGCTGCATATTCAGCCTTTCTGTACTGCAGACAGCAGCCCTGCCTGGGACCTGTGCTTCCCTCCAGCCCTGCTTCTGTGGAGAGGTGTGAGTAGTGCTGATGCCTGCTATAATTGCTGTGTAGATATCCCTGGGCTATACTGTTTGTTCTGGGCGTCGCGGTCCAACAGGCTCTGAGCAGATCCCCTCCTGCTCTCTGGCACTCACGTGGTTGGTTAGGTGGGGACGTGCTGATCGTGGTTTGTCCTAACCTGTACCTGCTCCATCCTGAGTCATAAGGTGTTCGGCTGACATTGGAGTACTCTCACACTGTGTAGTAGATTAACAGTTTCCAAAGATGTCAGACTTGTTTAGCTGCTTCATTCTTACTTTCCAGGCATTTAGTCACATGTGAGACTAAGTGCCACCAACTTTCACTGATATGTGAGAGCGTAACTAAAAGATGAGTAAAAGGAGTTATTTATCTAATGCTGACTCACAGAACTGTGCACGCAGTACCTAAAGGCCTTTGGAGAACTTGTCCCAAGAAGTGGGACTTCTGAAAATAGGAGTTACACACCCAAATCATGGAGCTGTTTTAGGTGATTTGGAGTCCAAAGTTGTACCAAGTATCTGCTTAATCCTGTGTTTAGGATCTCTCCTACCCTTTAACAAGTGACAAAAAACATGCAAACCTCCTTCTGGAACATCTTTTTAGTGAAATATAAGAGATAAATATTCTTTCTATCCAGGCTACTTGGGAGTGGGTTCTGATCACACCCCCTTTTACTTGTATGCCCAGCTTCTTGTTGTGCTCTGTAAAAGTCTATCTGGATATCTAGACCGCTGGTGGATCTATCTAACCACAAGTGATGGATTCTGGCTTTGCTGTCCTTGCCTTAAATAGCAGATTTTTCTCTCACAAAGAAAAATTTCCAACCTGAAGATCAAGGCTTTCTCTCAAAAACTCCATAGTTTCTACAAGTACAGGTTTTGCTTTTCATCACTGTGTTTAATTCTGCCTGTTTGGATTACCTTGATTAAAAAAAAAAATCTAAACCCCCACAAAAAACCTGCAAACTTAACCCAAAGAACCTAGTCTCAGTTATGAAACAAACTTTCTCCAAACTTGTGTATCAAGCTGGAAGCCAGTAATCAGTTGCTGTCTTAGGACTATTATTCTCAGCTAGCAGTGTGAAAAAAAGCAGTTCAGCTTCCTTTCACATGCCAAAAACTACCTTGAAGGAAATAATGCCCCAAGACTTCTGCAGTCCTTACCTGGGTGATTTTTAATCAGGCAAATGGTTTACCCAAAGACAAAAGGGAGTGTTCATATTAAGGATTATTAATATGAGCAAATACTATAGGGATTGAGTGAATTTTTGAAGTGTGATCTTTCAAAGCTCTCCAGAACATGAAAAATGTCTGTCAGAAATTAATAGCATTTTAGTTTACCAAATCAAAAGAGAAATGGGTATTTTTATGACAGATTTTTTACAAGCAAAATACGTGTTTTTCAGTAGGGAGCTGTCTGGTGTATTGACAGCAATACTGATATCTCAATATACCATACAGCTTGGCTTATAAGTATGTTTTAGAGAGTTTTAAAGATCACTAATATTGTAAAAATATACTTGTTTTTTAAATGTGGGCTTTTAAAAAAATTTACTGACTTCTACTTCTCAGTAAGTTCCAACATTAGGAGGTACAGGCTGAATTGCAGTTCCGCAGTTAGAAACAAGCACCCTGAGAAATCTTATTTCTATCAGCCAGTTTAATATATTTATTCTTAAAACAATGCTGCATTTAGTCGGTTTGGAAATTAGAAGAAACAATAGAAAGTAGGAAGAAGTGTTGTTTCTCTAAGAGAAGGAAACAAAACTTTGTAAAACCTCTGAGTCATGAGGGTAAGATCTGAGCATAAGGAACTGTCACCTGTTTTTTTTAAGGAACTGAAGCATAGCATCCTCTATGTCTGACTTCACATCAGTATTAAGCCCCAAAAATTATCAGAATGAATTTAAAACCAACTCACCATCTGCCTTATGGTACGTGCCAGGTGCTCTGTACTATAGGATAGCGATTGAACATTTTGGTTTTCACTAATAAAAGTTTCTTGTACGTATTTGAGGTATGTCTGAAATGTATAAAGCCCGCTGGAGATTGTTCTCAAGCATTTATCCTGCAATGAGAGAAAGGTGAGAAAGTCACTTAGAATTCAAAGTGCCTTGATCTCAATGCTGTGTGCAGGTTGGAAGATGATGCTTATGTAGTGTGGCGGTCTGGCCAAAGGCAGCTGGAGCCGGCACAGATCTTTAGGTCAACTTTCAAAGTTCTTTTGAGCAAGCAAAACCTGCCCCAAGAATACAGGATTTAGACCAGAAAGGTTCCTTGCCTCATCGAAGCCGGCGAGCAGACACCCATCTTCCTCCGTCACCTTGGGGAGGCTGAGGTTGTTGTGGAGGAGCATTTCCATGCTGTTCGGGCAGACGGTGAACTTCTCGCACACCTGGGGAGAGACACGGAGAGGTTTGGTCGCACCTCGGCAGGAGGCAGCCGCGGCCGGGCCGGGCGTGTGAGCGTGTGCGAGCGCGCGGTCCGGCCGTACCCACCTCGTCCTGCAGCTGTGCCGCCCGGGCGTGCAGCAGCCGAGCCAGCAGCAGGCTGTCGGGCAGCGCCGCCCGCCGCGCCGCCGCCTCGTCCAGCTCGGCCTCCCCCGAGGAGTCTGCGCTGGGCAGCGGGGCGGCGGCGGCCCGCGGCACCAGCAGCAGCAGCAGCAGCGGCGGCGGCAGCAGCGCGGCGCGGAGGGCGGGCGGCCGGCGGCGGCCGGCGCGGGCACGGTCGCAGCCGCAGTCCCGGGGAAACTTCATAGTGCGGCTTCTCCTGCGCTCCGGCCCCGGCCCCTTCTCGTCGGCGAGGCTGGCGGGTTGAGTGAGCTCTGGGCATCCCTGAACGTGTATTTATCGAGGGGGCTTCAAGATTATTCATGGCCTGGGAAACTCCGGCATGAGAACACGGGGGGGTGTGTGCACGGAGCGCGCCCGGTTTGACAGAGCTGCTCGAGAGCCGGGATTGTGAAACGGGCCGGAGGGGGCAGCCGAAAGCGGCCGGTGGGAACATGAAGTAATCGTGCTCCGTAACTCCTTGAGGGCCGGGCTGCCCCCCGCACCCACCGCCGGCTCACCTGCCCCGCGGGGTCCCGGCCGGGGCTGGAGCCCCCCGGCCCAGCCGCCTCCGAGCCTGCCAGCTCCAGCCGCACAGAAGCTCCTGGAAATCATACATACATACCTACCCGTATACGCACATACCTTATATATGCTATATACTTCCGTGTATTTTAGTATTTTAATGTGGTTTAATGTTTTATGAATTTTGTATTATGTATATCTTGGTATTTTAACTATTTTTATTATTTGTATGTGTGAAACTAAACACCCCTGTTAAGGTGCTGGGTGGTACAAGTCGTAAGTTCCCTCTTTCCCGGTGAGCTACTTGAGGGTAGAATTAAATACATCAAATGCTTTAAATGGACCAAAGCCAGTTCCTGCGGGAGGGTAGCTGCAGGAAATGCCACGAAGTTCCCTGTTATCTGCTGCCTTATCTCTTTCTGCCTAGCTGGTAGGTGTTGGAGGAATTTTAACCTTTCAGAGGGACTCTTCACCCAGGGCAAGTGTGCCTGTTGGGGTCAATCTTGTAGAATGCAGACTGAGTCAAACTGTGTAAGGCATGCTGACATTGGACTTGTGGAATGTGTTGAACTGATTTTGGCCAAACTGCCTTTTTTTTTTTTCTTTTCTTTTTCTTTTCTTTTTTTTTTTTTTTTTTGGTAGTATTAAATCAGTTATGTTTTCTCACATAAGGAAGACCAGAATCTGCATTGGAAAGTGCTAACAGGAGGGTACAGAGTGGGGAGAACAAGAACATGGGGCATAAGAGAAGTGTTAGAGACAATACAGAAACTGAAAAAAGCCCCAGATACTTCTTCATTTTCTAAGAACAGCCTGGAAAGAGAGCCTCAGGAAGGAAGCAGGGTACTACTGTTTTTTATTTAATGTCTCTTTCTGCCAGTAGCAGAAAAGCAGCTGCAGTAATTTTGCCCAGTGGAGAGATATTAGAGCTGGAACACAAATGTGAGAGAGCGGTTTTCAACAGCAGCAATCCGTCTCTGCCCAGGTCCCTGAGTGCAGCAGAGGGGATATTGCCAGAACAGTATCTGCTGTAATGTCAGCTCTGCCTTACCAGGTCTGTGGTGTTAGGCATAGAAGAAAGCATGCCACTAGCAGTACGTTTGACTAGTATCAGTGAAAAGATCCAGTTGAAATCTGCTAAAGGATTAAAACAGCCAGACCAGATGAGCTCAAAGTCTGGTGTTTGCTTTTGGATAACCATCAGAGGCAGATACATCAGGGAGGGAACTCCTGCCTACTTCTTTTTCCACTTGTGATAGCATAGGGATGTACATGTCTCGGGGATTTCCTTCCGCTGCTGGGCGACTCATTGGCTGTTTTCCTGCAGACAGTCAAACTTTACCTAACCCAAGTGAAAATACTGTTCTTAAAATGACAAAAACTTGGTAGAAGGCTGTGTTTCCTTAATAATACCTTTCAGCAAGCATTCTGTAATTTAGTCTTGTCTGTAGCTCTGTAATTCTTAATTTTGTAAACTTACTTTATGAGTTGTCATTTTCTTATTGTGTCATAAAACTTTCTGTTCCTTAGCAATTTTCAGAGAACCTTTTTGTGCTGATCACGGTTACACAGCCTTGCTGATGTGTGTAGTTACGTCTGCAGAGTGAAATAAAAGCAAATTCCCACTGTTCCCCATCTAAAAGTCTCTAAGCCTTCAGTTACTATTTTCTCATTTTGGAGTTTTGTTTACTTTTTTTTATGTGAATGTCCATGTGACTTTTCAGAAGTACAAAGTATACTTACATGCTCCAGTGAAAGGTGCTCATTAATGCCTTAGAAACTCTGTTTGATAATCTAGGACAAAGCATAGCATTCAAGGGAAGACGGAACTGGAATTTACACAATAGCATTAAAATACTTCTTCTATTGCTCTGGACAATTTCTTATGGAAAATCACTTATTTAATTGGTACTGTACTTAGAAGAAATACTTTTGCACTGATCTATCTACAATAATGGTTAGATTTTGGGCAGGACTTAAAGGAGGTCCTCGCTGTATTACTAATTAATCCGCACTGTACTACACTGAATTACACTGATTCATCAGTAGTCACGTTGTTCAAAATTTAGTAAGCCCCTAACAAACAGCACTTGCTTATGACAGCACTTACCTACAGATCAGGAGATCTGCCTGGTATTTAAAATGTAGGAGTAGTATTACTGAGAGTCTAAGGCATAGTTTCTTGATACCAAGGAACTTCTTTCCTGCATAGCATCTTTAATACTGCAGATTACTGTTCTTGCATCCTTTTATTTCTATTGCACTTCGTTTCCACTGTACAAGTTATTTATTTTTCTTTTCATTTATACTGTCAGCAAGATAGCTGCATCCGGGCATGTAAAAACTTCCTAAGGTGGGATTTCAGAAATTCTCAATGTTCAACAAACTTTTTCTTCTTCTGCTACTACTACTGCACATTTCTGTACAAGCAGAGGGACCAGTTCTGAATGTTGTAAAAGACCTCTCAGATTGTCACACGTGAAAATTGTTCCCAGTTCCACTCAAGGGTTGGTTTATAGCCAATCCAGGATCATCCCAAGTGTGTTTTCTAGGATCAATGTGCAACTCACTGAGCCATTCTGGAAAAGGTTCTCTTTCTTCTAGAATTGCTCTGCCTGGGACCAAGCCCATGCCACTTTTGCTCCTGATAAACCTGGGAGATTTGCAGAGGGGAGCCTGTTTTCAGGAGAGGTGGGTGACACCAGCATGGAAATGCTGCTGCCACTGAAGAATTCAACAAACTGCAGAGCTGTCATGCTAAAAGCTTGTCTCCCCTCTTCTGTCAGCCATCAGGCACATGTCTGAAAGGAGCCCACCATGTGCCAAGGCAAAACCCAATGCCACTGGCAGCAGCAGCAGACCGTGCTTGCTGAGTGCTGTGAGTCAACATAAATCACATTCCTAGATGGAAAAGTAAGGTCTGTCAATAAAATAGAATTACTAGGGTTGCAGTAAGTTCCACGCCGATTTGTGTGTTTGGTTTGATTGTCTTTTTCTTCCTAATAATCGCCACTATTTTACAGTAGTAAGAAAACCTGTAATGTTTATATGGGGATTGTGACTTAAAATAGTACTGTTGGTAGTAAGGGAAGAAATACAACTGAAAATGTGGTGTTCTTCTATAGAGGTGTTAGATCGTTTGTGGAAGATGATGCCAATTGTCAGAAGACCATTCAAGTGGGATCATGACAATCACTAAGCAAATAGCTTCCAAATATTTTGAATGAGGAGGAAAGAGGATGTCTGGTTCCCCTGACATATTTTTGTTCCCTGACATATTTTTGTAATGAAGGAACTTGAATTCCTACAGATCTTGTAAAGAGTGTCGGAGTTCTTTGTAATGTTAAACCAAGTTGCCCTGTGCTGTATTTGAAGTGAACAGGTTGAACAGGTCAGTAATACCCTGTGTGTTCATGTTTCTCATAAGCAAACATTGCTTTGACAAGCTGCATGTCACCAAAGAGTACTGGTGCACTTGACTAATGGCCTGTCACTTTTGTGGCTTTGCAAGTTCTTTGCTTCTCTGTTGGTTGTTTGTGAGGTAACTGCAGAGTTGTTTGGGGATTTTTTGGTGAAAAACTTTGGGGATTGCTCATTTCTCTTTCTTAAAGGAAGACTTGCATCATTTTTAAACAAGATTAAGATGTGTAGTAAGACTTGCATTTTTTTTCTTGAGTGCATCATATGCAAATACCATTAATTTCCTTGCCTTAACCAAATCAGAGGTTTAGAGGAAAAGCTTTTACTTACCTTTAAATTATGTCCTGGTTTTCAGCTTTATCTGCCTAATTTCAAGAAGATAAATAATGCCATGATCTTCTCTAGTCACCTTCCAGCAGACAACAACTTCCATCTGTGCAGTCTTAGGTGAAAGAGGTCCTAAACATAACTATTCTTGGGGAATATCTGAATGCTACAAGACACATCTAATGCTAAATAGACACATGTCCTTCAAGTCAAAATGATTGCAGGCATTTCAGTGCTGGAATGGGAACATTGAGACACTTGAGAGTGAAACCAGATTTGCACTAGGAGCACTTTGCTGCTGTGGCTGCACTGATAAGGAGGGAAGCAATTCGACAGACTTTTCTCATGGAAGGAAGGTAGCTGTTGTTTTGTCTCCATCATGGCATACTGTGCCTGGTAGGTTGGGTGGTGCCCCTTATAGGGCTGCATGACACACCAGAGCAGAGAGCTGGCCAAGTTAGAAATACACTGATGGCCTTGGGTCTTTCATGAGCAGCATGCTGTTATCTGGCTTGTTTGTGAGCATCACCCATGAGGGCAACACACTGTTTTGACAGGGATCCCATTTTGTCAGCATTGTATTTTGAATTATTGTAGGCCTGTACTTCTAAAGAAGATCTCAGTTTTTAAAAATTAATTGACTGTCAGTTCCACTTGTGTTTAAGGAACTTCTCAGTTCCCTTTGAGCTTGCTTTCTAAGGATGAAAGATGAAAATTCAGAGAAATTGTATGATGAAGGAGAAGAATGAGGTACTTCAGTCACCAGGGAAGATGACGGAGCTGAAAAGAGAACACAGTGAGGAGCCTGAGTGTATGGGACGTACTGAATTATGTAAGTATTTATCTTTATTGTTTGCCATTTTTAACATGGTACATTAGATGTAGATTGTGTTTTACAAAGGATTCAAAAGGGGGGTTTTCCCTCCAAGGAACTTGCTCAATGCCAAAGGAAACTGTAGGATATCAATGTTTATAATCCCACCCATGAATGCATACCAGGCTGGTTCACCTCAGTAAAGAGGATCTATTTCACTCTTAAATAAAAAAGTTCATGTGTCGTTCCATGAGACATCTGTAAACCTAACTGTGTTTACCCTTGTTCATGCCCAATGTTTTTGTGCCCATAATCTCATTATCAGACTATTGTCTTGCTTGGTTTGACATTTAGCTGTGCGCTCTCTTGCATTCTCATTCTGCTTTTCCTAGTGATTGCCTTTCTGTGACATTGTAAGTTACCTACACACAAGAAAAGTCACTTAAGGAAATTTTTATGTTTTTTCCTGGATAGCAGCAGTTTCTTTCTGTACTGAGAACACAAGTTGGGTGGTGCCAGTGGTAAAAGTATTGTAACTCCATTGTCAGAATGAGATGCAAGGCTTCAGTACATTCCTTTTGGGAGATAACTTTTCAATGGCACTTTATTTGTGTTGGAAGTTTCTCTTAGCAGATGGATAACTGCAAAACCAAAATGCATTGTGTACATTCAATAAGTGTGTGCTTTCTTAAAGGTTTTCTAGCTCAAGGGTCCTGTAGTGACACAGTGAAGCTGCTGTGGAGTTTGCCACTTTGGTCATACAATTTTGTTGAGAAATGTGAGTATCACTACTCAGAAAGTGCCTTACACATTGGGGGATTTGAGTCTTTCTTCCTTTCTGGGTGAGTTCTAGTAAACTCCTTTATTGTTCTAAACTGAATTTGTGAAAGGGAACCTACTTACCATAGCAGGAGCACTTTCTAATTGCATGTAGCACACTATAATAGGATTAATAGGTTGTGCTGGATCTGTAATATTCACTCTTCCCACACTGCTGTTCTTGAAGCAAAAGCGTCCTGGGGACCAGGTTAGCTATAAAGACTTTGATCCCATCACCAGAGGATTTGAGTGGTCTAGGTCCAACTAATTTTTTCCTTCAGATGGCTTCAGATGGTTAGATGGTCTGATGCTTTTTGTTTAGATTGCTCAACCAGGATGTGGGAGATGTTGAATCATATCCCTTCCTTATTTAAAGGGATTATGAGCCCAGATTTACTCCATTACAGGAAAGTCTCCCAACTCCTAAGAAGAATATTGGCCAAGATGTTTTTCTATCCCTCCTCTTAAAGTGAACCATTTTTTTTGTCAGAAAGAGAAGATCAGGAGCCTGTGCCACCTCAGTGGGTTGACCTAGATTCCAAGGGAAGTTTGCTCCAATATGTAGTACAAGAAATTCAGACCTTGGGCAGAAATAGAAAGTGATTTCCAGGGACATGCTGACCTCAGAGCTATTGAGTAAGCCTAGGCAGAGGTGAAGGCTTCACTTCCTCCATGGGCTGCTTTTTGGAAGGAAGAGCTGGTTCCTATGGTGAAACCCAGGAGGATTGGGTGGATCCTCCCTGGGAAAGGGTCCTGGCTACCCAGGAGTCACACCTGCTTTCTGGGGGGAAAAAGCTCCTCTGCCTGGAGTTTCTTTTGTACTGGTGCAAGAGTTTCTCATGCAACCCACCAGCTCTCAAATACTCCTTCCTTGGCAGGGGCTCTGCGCACGCCTGGCAGGGGAACACCACAGCTCTGCCCACTCTGGTCAGGCGCTCCTCGCTGTGAAGTCCCCTGGTATTGCTTGTCGAAAATGCAGAATGTACTCTGTTTCCCCTGCTGATGTTAAAATTACGTGCGAGACCAGAAGTTAAAAATAAAAACCAGAAGCAGTCAAGCTGAGCTGCTGTGATACAAAACCATCCCCGTTGCTCCAGCCCTTCCCTAGAGCTGACGCTACACCCAGCCCTTCCCTACGCCTGCAGCTATGTGTGACAATGGCGGTTTTGGTGTGGAGAGGCAACTTGTTGGGAATCTCCTTTTGTACTTTAGCTCAGCATCATCAGCACTCTCTGCTCTTACTTAGATCTTCATTGTTACTTACAAAGGCTCAAATATTGAGATTCCTATGGTCTACTTTTTTCTGATACTCTTGTCTGGACTTGTCAGTATTTTGAAAGTGCCTAGACTTTCAAAACATGCCTACGTGAAGGCAACATGGGGTATTGTCTTTCTTTGTGAGTACAGGAACAATTGGCAAACATGAACAGAGAGCAGAGGCCTTGGTCAGAATTACAGGCATTTTTAAGGAAGGTTGAATTAGGCTTTTATGTTTCATTTCACGCTATTTTCATGATCTGTTTGCAATAGTCTGTGCAATTTTTCTCCTGAGAAGTTGCGTATTTTATAAATTTTGCAAATTACTATTTTCTAAAATTTGATTTTCTACTATTTTTTAAAGTCATATAGGAGACACCCCTATGGAGACTGCTATGCTGTTACCAGCTGCATGTTAAATCTCCCATTTAGCCTGGGTACCACACAACGATTTAGTGAAATCTGTTGCTTTCTGCATAACATTTAGCATGTAGTTCCACAACTGTTACAAGCTGGCATAGAAACATAGAATCATGCATTAGTGTGCTGCCCCTGGGCTTGTTTATTATTCAAGTTTGGTTTAAAGCTCTTTCAGTGAACCCTGGTAACTCCTGGGAAGTGGAGACATGCTACCAAATGGGTACAAATGTGCAAAGGATGCTACCAAAAAAGAGTATCACTGCCAGTCTGTAGTCTGACTTCTGCCACGAGTCAGTTTTTCTCACCACCTCCCATGTGTGTCAGCACTGGTGTTTGGGACATTATGTCAGACTGGGGAGAGGATCTAGTTGGAAAATAAACTACCAAAGGAATTTAATAGCCATCACTAGGATCCGGTCTGTGATCTGAGTGACTCTCTGCCTGCCTGAACACTTGTGTCAGTATGATGGAGCAAGCTGCAATGCCTTGGACATCCTTGGACAGTATCACTAATCAATAATAAAAATCATTGAGGTTTTCTGGTGAACATGAAAAATATAATACCTCATCTCAAAATAACTTTCACCTCTCACACCTCCAAAGCAGTGCACACTCTTGAAAACAGATGAAAAAAAGAGAAAGTTTTAAGACATTGATGTGGTCATCACTTTTTATTAACAAACCAAAACTACTAGCTAAAGTCAATTTGAATTCATGACGACTTATTATTATTACTATTATTATTATTATTATTATTATTAGTCCCTGAGTGGCCTTTTTGGTCAGCTCTACCCCCTTGCCCATGGAAAGCCACTGCACGTTTTAAACTGTTGTAACTCCACTGATTTTGATAGAACTTCTCTTGCCTGATGAAAGAGCAAAGAGAGTCATGCAGCCACATGACCACTGTCAGTGCATGCTTTGCCATCTGAATGGGTAAGTCCATAGCTGTCAATTTTTTCTGCTAAGCAATGTGATGGGGTTGCAAGACCCTTTAGACAGCAAATTTAATAAGCTGCTAACCCCTGGAAACAGAGCTGTTGGAAGGAGCATTGATGTGTGGACATATGATTCAACCAGAGCTCCCAGTGCTCTTGGGGCTACAGAGAACATCTGCAGAATAAAAAGCCTGCAAACAGTCTGGAAAACAAAGCTGGCCTTCCTGGCTTCTGATGATGATGGAAAAAATGGTTGGAAGGCTCCTTTGACATTTCTGGAATTCCATTACTTTTTGTTCCATGTTTCATATCTTCCTTATTGTGTCCCTATTGAGAAAATTTTTGTAAGTCATTTCAGGGAATCGGTCACAGGGGTAATAAAAATGTCTGCTTCTCAAAAGAGTAAGATTGGTGTCACAGAGAGGGAAAGTTGTTTTAAAACTTTCTCAAAGACAAGGTAAAATTACTGTTAAGAGGGTGAACTCAATGGCAGCATTTCTATTGAATTCATTATGAAGCTAGCACTGTCTTGTATGCAAAAGGAAAGACAAAGTGGAAAATGGCTTCTACCTTTCCTCCTAGTATCTGTATAATTTGTTCACTCTCTTCTGAGCCTGAGCTCCTTCTCATGAGGCTTTGAGGAAACTCCTTTAAAAGCAGTACCATCAAAACCAAGGCTAGCATAGTAAGAAATACACTAATTTTTTTACATACCACAAGGAGGAAAATAAGTCAGATGATATCAGAAAAGGAGGAATTACTAGTTGCAAATATTAGATGACATCTGTTTGAAATCCTTTGCTTGCCATTGACGCAGGACACTTCTTTGCCAGGGGACAAAGTCTCTCTGCCTGTTCTGCCATTTCTTCCTTCAAGCTGGTTCCTTAAGCACTAGTAATCTTGATGTAGCCTGGAGTAACTCTTCTTGGGGTGTGAAGATTAAATGTAACAAAGTACATGATGGAATCATGATATTTCCTAATTCCAAGATGAAGTCACAGGTTTTCTGTAGTAATAATCTTTTTATTTTGAAATAGATTTTCTGTGGCCACTTGCCAGAGGTGATACTTATTGTTAAAGATTTTGAAATAGATTTTTTGTTAATTTGAAAAAAGGTTGTAACACTTCTAATTTGCTCAGTAAAGGCCTTTTCCTGAATAGCTGCCCCTGACATCTGTAGGAATCTGTAGTAATCCCACAGTCCCTTGATACTTCTGATGTTTGCTGTTAGTTCCCTACTGATATGTATATTTTTTGTATCATCAGTCCTCTCCCCTGCACCTAGGTTCAGCTTCACCAAATGTGTTTTCCCCAAAATCTCCTTTTGCCTAGGATGTTCCTTTTTGTGGTATTGCATGTGGTAGGCATCCTTTCAGTCTTAAAACAACATCACACTACAAAGTACAGAAATTTTAGGCTTTGACCTGGACTGACAAAGCCATGGAGTATCATTTCTTCCGATAGAATCAGATGATATTCGTTTTCCTGATAAAGCACCAGCAAAGTCCTTTGGGGCAGCTCGTGCACATATTTAGTCTATTTTCTGCTCTTTCCTGTTGTATTTTTTACTTTTGCTTCTTGCTTTAGTATTTGCAGCCTGTCATTCTCACCAAGAGTTTATCAGGAAGAAAAAGGTCACATGAAAACCATCCTTACACTACTGCAAGCCAAGCCTTTCAAAGGAAATATCAGCAAGAGTTTTCATCACTTTCATTTTCTTGCCTTCAGTAATGGTTTTAGTAAATCATAAGTTTTTTACATGAAACAGAAAATATTTCTTTTTTTCTGTGAATGCTCTAAAAAATCGGGAGTGGCTCCTGGCATGTCCAAATTGTGGGAAAGCTGTGATAGCTGCTCAGATTTTTTGTCTTGACCACAAAGTGAATTAGGAATGAGAGTCTAGAATGGGGTTTTTTGGCGCTAAAAGGGGGCATATTTAATGAGGTGGCTATTTACAAATTGAATGCATATCAGGTGATGTGTAAGTGATCACTACAGGGGACCATTGGCTCATGATGTCCCTTGCTCTGGAGCTTGGGGATGGTACACCTCAAACACAGATGTCTGGGGTGAGGGACTGCCGTCGTTGCCACAAGGCCTGGTTGGCACCAAGTGCTGCCACAAAGGAGATGATTCAGAAGCCACAGGGACGGACTTTCTGAACCACAGCTCCTGACATCTGTAATGTCATCCTCAGTGACACAGCTGTCCTCTTCCTGATGTAAAAAAGGAGCATGATTTCTTCAGCTATGTCCCATACCTCCACTATAGACAGTGCTGTGCTGCACTGTGGTGTAGTGAGATGTACAGTATGTCAGCTATACTGAGTCACAGGAAGGAGCAGATGCTGGAGGGGGTTCCCTCTCTGGGAGGGGAGGGCATTCCCACTCCTTGGGTTCAAGCTTCCTCGAGCCGATTCACAGCAAAGCTGCTGAAAACTGCACGTGGTGTTTTACAGATGCAAACTGGGGAGAAGTAGCTCCTCTCCCTGCTGTGGGACCGAGAGCACAGTGATCATACTCCTCTCTGTAATGGGGAAACTCTGGCAGAGGGGTGGTCTCTAATGTAAGTTTTAGCATTGGCTCTGAAAGGAGCCAGAGGATGGCCTCGGGCACTTCACATGGCCTGGAATTCTTCCTGATTGTTTAAGGGTCCCTGTTTGCATATCGATTTCCCCAGCTCCTTTCACAGGGTAGCCTTAGATGTGGAAGGAGAGCAAACAGGTACTCCGGCCCCTGTTTCGGAGTCAGCCTGTGTGCACGGCTGGTGGCTGCGGGGCCGCGCAGCAGTGGGACAGGTGAGGGTGTCTGCTGGGCCTTTGTCCTACAACAAAGCTTTTTTTTAGGGAATGCTGTCTGGAGCCTTTAGCTTCAGCACACATTTCTCAGCACACATGGAGCTGGCAGATGTAATTACCTTATTCTCAGGCGGAATTTTGTGCAACATGGCAGGAATATGTTAAATGTTTCCTGAAAATAAATGAAAGCTTCACAGACTAAGCAAGAGAGCACCAGGAGAAAAAAAACATGCAATATCCTGGCACAAAGCAACATGTTTAGATACAGTAAATAGTCAGTTTTACATAAATAATGTAGTTCATTCCCATTACAAATAACCTTTCACGTATGCATTGTTTGTGTCATTTCTCTCTGCTGACATCCAGCTTTCCAGTCTTTTGCAATTTACTCATTACAGTTAGTTTACAGTACTGATAAATTTAATTTTTGAAAATTCGTGTGATATAGATACCATTTTTTTCCTAAACAAATAGCAGTACCTACAAAATTTAGCTTTTAAGATAAGTGTTGTTACCACTGAGCTGCAACAGAAGTTGAGGTTATTGTTGTTGGCAGTTTTTCTCATGTTTTAGGTGTTTTTTTTAATAAAGGTTTTGTAAAGAACGAAACAGATGAAAGAGTTGGGTCTGATTTAAATTACTAGGATGGAATTTCAGAATTAGGATGCTTATAGTATGTTTCAAGCGGAAGATCAGGGTATTCATTCACAACTGTATTTGAATTTACAAAGTGAAACTATTTAAATGTAGAATATCATATTACAACTTGTTTAAAAATCTATTTCTACATGGAGATTCTTTAAATATTACAGGATAGAGTTTTGCCACTTCAAGAAGTGTTTAATAAAATTGAGAGGATGCCAACAAAATGCATCTTGTTGATATTCCCGATATTGCAAAACTATTTTAGCTATGGGTATTGTAAAAGCAGTGCTTGTAATTGTCTTGCTGGGAATTGTGATTGAAAAGGATAATACAGTGGGGATTATCAGACATGTCTCAGCAAAGAAAGGGATTAGAAGGAAAATGAAATCTCTCCTATTGGTGGTTAACTCCCCATTAATTATTTCACCTTGTCTCATCATTGTTTTTCCAGCTAGTAACTCCAGAAATGAAACTGCAGAGCTATTGAAACATTTTGGATCTCTATAACCTAACAGAGAAGCTCTGATAATAGAAATACAGTTGAATAAATTTTTGCCTTCACAGCTATGAACATAGTGCCAACTACTGCACAATTTGTGTCTTGTTGCATGCTTTTGGGATAATTATAAGTAAATTTGGGTCTCAGTCATTTCATTATCAGTCATAGCTGGCACAGCTTCATGAGAGGGAAGTCCTTCTCATCAAACATGATTTCCTTTATGACAAGGTAACCCACCTAGCTGATTAAAGGAAGCCAGTTGATGTAATCCTTTTGGATTTCAGTAAAGCTTTCCATACTGTTTCTCACAGCATCCTTCTGGACAGAATGTCCAGCACACAGCTGGATAAATACATCATCAGATGGGTGAGCAGCTGGCTCACGGGTCAGGCACAAAGGGTTATAGGGGATGGGGTCACATCAGACTGGCGCCGTGTCACTAGTAGGGTTCCACAGGGGTCCATCCTTGGCCCTGTGCTCTTCAACATCTTCATAAATCACCTGGATGCACAACTGCAAGTTCACAGATGATACAAAACTGGGAAGAGCTTCAAAGGCAGGGAGGCTGGCAGAGACCTTGACAAATGAGAGGCCTGGGAAATCACCAACCACATGAAGTTCAACAAGGGAAAGTTCTGGATTCTGCACCAGGGATGGGGCAGTCCTGGATGTATGGACAGACTGGGGAAGGAGAAGCTGGAGAGCAGTGTCATGGAAAGGGCCCTGGGGGTCCTGGTTGATGGCAAATTGAATATGAGTCAGCAGTGCCCTGGCAGCCAGGAGGGCCAAGCGTGTCCTGGGGGCAGCAGGCACAGCATCACCGGCCAGGCAAGGGAGGGGATTGAACTGCTCTGCTCTGCGCTGGGGCGGCCTCACCTCGAGTGCTGGGGGCAGTGTTGGGTGCCACAAGAAAGATACTAAACTGTTAGAGAGGCAAAGGAGGGCAGCAAAGATGGTGAAGGGCCTTGAGGGGAACCCGTATGAGGAGCAGCTGAGGGCGCTTGGTCTGTTCAGCCTGGAGGAGACTGAGGGGAAACCTCATTGCAGTAACAACTTCATTGTGAGGGGAAGAGGAGGGGCAGATGCTGATCTCTTCTCTTTGGTGACCAGCAACAAGGAATGGCCTGAAGTTGTGCCAGGGAAGGTTTAGGTTGGATATCAGGAAACGGTTCTTCACTCAGAGGGTGGCTGGGCACTGGAACAGGCTCCCCAGGGAAGTGGTCACAGCACCAGCCTGACAGAGTTCACGAACTGTTTGTACAATGCTTATGGACACATGGTGTCATGTCTTGAGGATGGTGCTGTGCAGGAACGGGATTTGAACTCAGTGATCCTTGTGAGTCCCTTCTGAGCTCAGCTGATTCTGTGATTGTGTGATTCTGTGATTTTCTTTCTGGCACTTCTGTTGTTCAAGATGCAGTGAATGTATAATTTTCTTTCAGAAAACTCCTGGATTATTGTGAGGCAAAGTGTGCCTCTGGATTTGGCAGGGACTGGAACATGAACACACAGGTCTGGTAGCAAGTATTCCTGGTTTCAGACCTCTTAGGTAAGGACAGTAACACACATATGAAGAAAAGCAAACTCGAGCCTCTTTGTTAAAAATGTGGGGAGAGGAGGTGACCCAGGCAGTCTTAAGTGGATGGCTGCAATATTATGCAAAGCTCTTAGGAAAAGTTTGAATGAAAGGCAAGTGGAGGTTGGGAGGTGAACTGGATAAAATGAAACATGACTTTGCAATGTTGGATTGTGTCAGCCCAATATACTCATTGAGAAACTATTTCCTACACAAAGGAAACATGTTTCCTTCCTGGGAATGTCAATTAAGCCTTTTCATGGAGTCTTGTGGAATGCAGTGATTAGGGAGCTGGGAGAAACAGGCATTAGGTGTGCATGGAGCTGGCTAAAAGGGAGAGCACTGCTGAGTGTTAATAAGCAGATGGTGAGCAAGGAATTCATGAGCTGGGTGCTGTAATGGCAGCAAATATGCTGCATGGAAATAGCCGTGGAAGGGAAGGGTGCTGATGTCTATGCAGGTGTGCTGCTAAGGTGATCTTAGAGCAGTCTGGTGACGTATATCCACCAGAAAAGGGACAATCTCACTGCTCTAATTCAAAGATATTAGTGAGATTTCCCTTCAATTTTACATATGCTTGTGATTGTTGTGTGTCAAACATAGAGCAATGTACTTTCAAACATGAGCTTTAACTGAAGGGTGCCCATAGTAGTCAGCGGGATGGAGGGCTTTGTGCTGGAAAGGAAGTGGGAAGTGGATACTGTGTTTAGTCTAGCGAAACAAAGCCTCAGAGGGGACCAAGACAGCTTCTTATTAGCAGTATAAGTACCAGAGAGGATGCCAACAAACAGATGGGACTAATCTAGCCTTGAATGGATGGCTTGTTTTTCAAGTGGGAAAGTGCTTCCTAACCACAGAACAAATTTTCTAACCAGAAAGGTGTTATACAGTGGGACTGGTCAAGCACTGGCACAAATGCCCAGAGGCTGCTGAATCTCCATCCTTGGAGATGTATGAAACTTGACTGGATAAGACATTTAGCATCTTGATCCTACTTCAGAATGAATATTTTAGTAAGCGGATGGCCTAGGTGGCCTCCAGGGGTGCCTCCTCCCTGAATGATCCCATGCTCCATTAGAAAAAAACAGTTCCCAGATACATGTGCTTCCTCAGCACATGAGTAAGAGGCAAAAGGAAAGAAAGGAAAAGTCCTTAAAACCCAAAATGCTGTTAAGGCAGACCTTTGGAACAGGATTGCTTTGTACATGTAGGTGCTGGGCAGGAAAGAGACCTGAGGACTGAGTGTTCTTTCCAGGCTGTGAGCCTTACAGGGAAGACATGCAGTGACAAGAAAGAACATGCCTTGCTATCCCCTTGGGGTCACACAGCTTAGCAGCAGCAATGAGAGTTTTTTGATAAAGAAGAACTTGGCAAATTATTTATTGCTTGTCTTTATCACTCACATCCTCAATATAGTTTCCACAAGATTCAGGGTATCTGAAGAGAATGGCCAAATAATGAAAAAAAAAGAGGTGATGAGAGCTGCAAAAAAATCTAATTCTTCACTAAATAAGAGTACAGCTGAAGCAGAATTCAGATATAGAAAAGGAGTGGGTGGAAAAGCAGAATTAGGATATAGAAAAGGAGTGGGTGGAAAAGCAGAATTAGGATATAGAAAAAGAGTGGAGGGAAAAGGAAAGAATCAAAAGAGAATTAAAGTGAAGAAGGAGAGAGATGAGGTCAGATGTCCATATTTGTTAAAGAGTTCTGCAAAATTGATTTTCCTTTGTAGGTCCAATAGTTCAGCCTCTCCTAAATCATTTAGAAAGTGAAATTAAGTGGGGAAGCAAATTGGCCTGGCTTTTATTTTTGCATAGTGGAATTACAGAGCTTACAAAAGATGGGACTCTAGCCTAGACAGATTAAGCAACAACATTTTGACTCAGGCCTCTCTCCCTAACTCCTCATCTTCCCCAGTAAACCTATGTGAGCTGGTAGGACCATCTCTAGGAGAAAGAGGCAATTTTTTCTTCAGGCCTATCCATCCCTGACACCAGCAGGAAAGATCCATTTCTTGTTTGTAACTCAGTTTTCTACCAGTGTCATTCCACTGAAATAAATGCAGGCAATTTGGCTTTTAGTCCATTAGACATGCTATTAACACAGAAACACATGCAAGGACTGGGCTGATACTTTTCTGAACTAAATGGAAATATTATAATTGGATGCCCAGGAAAATATTTTTTAATGACTTTTTTTTTTTGCATTGAAGTAGCAAGCAAAAAATAAACAAACGAGGGGAAATATGAGTAATTTTAAAGATATTTTCATGTGAAATGGTATCTTATTCACTGTTTATTTTTTAATCTGAAAGGAAAAATTTCTTATGCTTTTGGTAATTGGATTGAGCTACAACTGTTGTTTCTGATGCTAAAGGTGTACTAAGACTCAGCTTACCCTAAGCTCTGGACCCAAAATATAAAGTATAAACCTTCATTGACTCATGAGGCAGTTCTCCTTTTGTGGGCATGCAAGTCTTGGCCTCTGTGAGGTGCAGGACAGGTGTATATGCAAGGTATGTATGGTTCTGCATCCTCTCCTTGCAGCTTTTCTCTAATTTTGCACTGTTTCAGCCTTGCACTGAGAGCCAGGGCATGGCTTTCCATCTTCTGGTGCCCTGCAGTGTGCTGTCTCTCAGGTGCCCATCCTCGGGGCCTGGGTGACTCAGCAGGCTGCTGGTAGCACACACACCAGTATCACTGCTGTCAGCCTGCACTGGGAGCTCTGCATGTATCACCTGTGTGTGAGCATGTGCAGGGGCTGCTTGCTGGGGTGGCAGACACCCTGCTCTCCCAGCACAGCCATGGGCAGGGACACAGGTCTGAGAATTGAAATCAAAACCTCCCCAGGGAAAAAAGACCCATTTCTAATTGTTTGGAAGTGCCTTGTATTCATTGCCCAGAGGCAGACAATAGTGGATGGGCAGGCTTCTCCCCAGTGACTCAAGGGCTGCAGTTGCTCCTTTGCTGAAGGAAGATGTGTCATTCTGGGGAAAGCATCACGTCATTCTGCGGAAAACACCACCCACTTTTGGTTGTATTACCTGGCACCCAAGGATGTGACAACAGAGAAATGTTGGCAAGATAGCTTGGCAAGAGAGGCCAAGTGAAAACCGAAACGTGTCTCTGCTTGTATGGAAGAGGGATTCTCAGATCCTTTCTTTCACTTCTCTCACTCTCAAGTTTCCCTTATCCACTATAGTCAAAAAGGAGTGACTGTCTCACAAGCAATAACTTCAATCAGCTGCAGATCTTTGCCTCTGATAATGTCTTTATATTGCACATGTTTCCTCTCAGGACACACTGTCGTTCTCACAGCTATAGTTAGTAGGATTGATACTCTGAGTGGCTGAAAATCTGCTCTGCATCCTGTTCTGAACTCTCTGGTCTGTGAGAATCATCTCTTGAATACATCCTTGCTACTACGCCTTCTAATATCTCCTTTCAGCTTTAGGAGCACTCAGTCACTCAGTTCTTTGGATTTATCTCCTGCAATGTGGTTTCTGTGCCTATCTCCTGTTTCGGATCCCAAAGGCTTTCCCTTATCGGATCCACCTTTTCTGAGGGACAATCTGGCTGTGGCTTGTCAGTCTTAGTGGAGGATGCAACGTAACTTGAAGGCAGTGCTACTGCAGCATGCCCAAAAAACAGTGAAAGGAAAGCTGTACTATCTCCAGGATGCCAAGGACTCCTCTGCAGGATCTTGAATCCAATGCTGGACCTGACTTCCTGTGCCTTGCAAAGACCAGTGCCACCTCAGGAGGTAAGGGCCATGGCTGGTGTGCTACAGAGAAGAAGAGAGAGGGAAGTGTTTGGTTTAACTTAGTGTGTGTGGAGGCAGCAAAGGACAGGAAGTGACTGGATCGGTTTGGAAGAGAGGCCATAGGGACAGGGAGAGGTCTTGTTCAAGGACTATATGAAGAATCTGTCACTGGCAGCATCAGCAACCTCTTGTGGGCTGCATGGTGGATCAATCTCAGGGATGTCAGACACATCTGACAAGCAGGGATAATTTCTACAGATGGCAAATGTATTCCTGATGTTCATTCACTGTTGGGAGAAGCCAGTGTTGCTCAGGAGAAGGAGACATTTAAATACTGAGGGAAAAAAAATGAATGAAATGATTCAATGGCAGTCTGTGTCTCTACTAGTGAAGACGATGGAGGCTGTCAGAGGGTGTCCCTGGACAAGGACACTCAGACCTTACTGCTATCAGAATATACATGTCCCCACTTCAGGCTAAGACAAATATCACTCTCCAAAACAGTTTTTGGGCATGGTTTGGGGGTTAAGACCAATCCATGGCCACTCCTAAGAGGCAGTTTGTGAGCACCCAATCTAGATTGGAAGGTGAGATAGTTTAATAGTGTGAATACGAGCTTCAGTGCCTGAGAATGGTTTTACACTCACAATCCACTAGCAAAGCTGAAGCATTAGATATTTAGTAAAGTTTCTGGCACATAAATTAGACCATGAAAATCCTGGCCAAACTGCCTCAGAAATAGGAAATCCTGGGCATGAAATTATTACAGGCTGGGGGCAGAGTGGTTGGAAAGTGGCCCAGCAGAAGAGGACCTGGTGGTGCTGGTTGACAGCAGCTGAACATGAGCCAGCAGTGCTCAGGTGGCCAACAATAATGTGGCCAGCAGGACCAGGGCAGTGATTGTCTCCCTGCACTGGGCATTGGTGGGGCCACACCTTGAATCCTGTGTCCAGTTCTGAGCCCCTCAGCTCAGGAAGGACATTGAGATGCTGGAGCATGTCCAGAGAAGGGCAACAGAGCTGATGAAGGGTCTAGAACGTAAGTCCTGTGAGGAGCAGCTGGTGGAGCTGGAGTTGTTTAGCGTGGAGAAAAGCAGGCTCAGGGGAGCCTTATTGATCTCTACAAGTACCTGAAAGGAGGGTGTAACCAGGTGGGGATTGGTCCCTTTTCCCAGGCAACCAGTGACAGGAGGAGGGGACACAGTCTTAAACTGCACCAGGAAAGGTTTAGGTTGGAAATTAGGAAGAATTTCTTTACAGAAATAGTGACTGGGCATTGGAATGGGCTGCCCAGGGAGGTAGTGGAGTCACTGTTGTTGGGGTTCCTCCTCCCTGCCATGGGGTCCTGGGAGAGGGGACCCTGGGGTAGAGGCACGGGGTCTCCCTGCTCCCTGGTCACATGTACGCTAATTCTGTTCCCTGTTGGTTATTTTGCGTTCCCCTGCCGGGGGAGGACCCTGCTTGTCCAGTGATTGCTCAGTTCTTCGGCAGTCCCCCAGCCATGTGGCTGGAGAATAAAGATCTCTGAAACTTCTATCAAGAATCACTCCCTATTTCTTTCCGCGGGCCTCGCTGTCTAACGCATGTTGCAAGAGACCCCACTGCAACACACTGTCCCTGAAGGTGTTAAAGGAAAGACTGGATATGGCACTTAGTGTCATGGTCTAGTTGACACGGTGCTGTTTGGTCGTTGGTTGAACTTGATGATCTGAAAGGTCTTTTCCAACCGAATTGATTCTGTGATTCTCTGATTCTATTGAGCCAATCTACTGCACTGACTAATGACTTGTTTGGCTCCTCCCTTGTAATTACCTGCAGCAAGATCTCTACTTACCATCTTTGCATCTCTGTTTACCACCTTTGCCATGCACTGCCACAGCCTTTCTTTGTTTTTCTGACCAGTTGTGCCAAATAGAGCTGGTACTCACAGCTTCCCATGGGCACAGTATAGCAAGGACCCATAGCCTAGGCACACCACTGGAATGCACAACCTACGTTTGGAACACAGGCTGGGACCTGCCCTTCTCATGCACCCCAGCAGACGTTGTTACATCAAGTGCCAGATGAATCCTCCAATGTGTCATCTCATGCTTCTGTTGTGTTGCCTCATGCTTACCTTGGAGAAATTGAAGTCTTTATTTACATTGTTGGAAAACACCAGTGGCCTCTGGCAGGTTGGTCCTTTCTTTTCCCTTGGAAAGGGAAGCACTTCTCAGGGGAAGCACTGTCAGTCATGATGGATGCAGGACACTCTCCCTGCACAAGAAGGCAGGGGACAGTGTAGATCTTGGAACTTGGCTGCACAGGCCCTTTTCAGGACAGTCAGGTCTGAGATGGCACAGAGTGAAAAAGTTCTTTACCAAAATCCTGTTGTAGAAGGGGCCCAATTGAGGATGCCATTTCCAGGTATGGAAGGTTGAATGAGTGTTACAGCTACTTGGTCAGATTTTGCTGCCCTGATTTCTGGTGGACAGGGGTTACAATAGAAGCACCAGTCGCTTCAATGTAGTTACCTGGGTTGTAAGCTTATGCTCATGGTCAGGGAGACTTCTGCTTCAGTCAGCCCTTGTTCAAGACAGCAATTAAATGCACACAGTAGGTGAAATACATGCCTAAGATTCATTGAAATTGAATCCATACTTTAAATGTTTTCTTGATACTGCTTAATCAAGTAGCCATTTAATTTATTACCTCATGAACTCCTTTTTTTTCTGGATTTAGCTAGATTTACAGCCCTGTAATTTAAGGACCAAACTTTACACCTGAGTATCTAAAAATATCAAATTAGCTATTATAAACCCAAATTATACAACCTGGCTTTGCACTGCTGCTGCACACAGTGAAGGAACAGCAGAAAAAAAAAAAGAAAGAAAAATCATTAGGAGATATATTTGTCCTCCAGCTGGACTATGTTCTGGTAAAAGCAATAATCTGCGTCAAAGTGATCTAAACTGAGCAACCAGCAAAGGAAGTGAAACTGTCATTCTTTGACACAGAATACTGCTTGATAAGAATGCAGAACAGCTGTAAGCTAAATGAGCCACACAATACTGCATTTTTCACGGTGTCCTTTATACAGACTTCACAATAGTGTCACCAGCCTATGGCTCTTGTCTGGCAATTAATGGTTTGTGCTGGTTACTTATTTTTGCCATTTAAAAATGTATTTTTCATATTTTGCTGGAAAAGAAACTGGATAAGCTGTAACTTGTAACTGCTTTTGGAATGTGAATTGCTTTCTAAGTCTTCTGAGAAAAGAAAACACAATTTCCAGGCCTAAGTCCTAGAAGAGCAAGAAACTGAAACAGACTAACTAGTTTTTTACATGCATGGTTTTAGAGAACAAGTTTTGCTTATTTTATATATATACACGCACACACACACATATACATACATAAAATATAAGTTAATACATATTTTAAAAATGAAATTTAAAGGGAAGATAAAACTCCATCAAACAATTCAGTCAAACCCTATTCTCATTTTACCCTGCTGTTTACATAATTTTAGAAGAGAAGATCTTGGCAAGTAGAGAAGCTAAGGCTTTCCCATTTTAAACTGCTTTATCTCTCATCAATTTCCAGTCATTTCAGGCAAGCTTACAGGAACTATTTCCTGGGATTTCTTAGAGTTGCAAAAACAACCTCTGACCCTCACTTTGCAAAAAAGACCCTCTTGAGGCCTGGCACTGAATGGGTCCTACCTGGAAAAAGAATTTCATTGCCTTCTGCTTTGGACTTGAAGATGCAAATAACATCTAACAGGAACTACTGTGCAAGTTAGATGAAGAAATGCTCTTTTTACTACTGTTCCAAGATGGGAAGAAAATCCCACCCCCCGCCATGTCTTAGGACAGAACGGCAGTGGAAGTGCAGGCTGCTGCACCAGGCTGGGTGCTGGGGTGTGCGGTGCTACCAAAGGGGCTGTCAGGGGTGATTCTGCTTAGAGATGGGACGAGCAAGAGGATCCTCGCCTCTGTTCTTCCCTCTCCACTGGAGCCTCCTCAGGCAAACTCACCACCTTTTTACTTTAATTCTCAGCCTCTGAAAGAAGGGAACTCAATCAGCTAATCCCATTTGTCCACTTCTGTTGTGTACTGTAGGTGGTTTCACAGCATGAGCCTTATCAGGAGGATACAATAGCAGTATTGCCACAATCACACCGTGCATTAACCAAACATCCCAGGGAGCAAGGACCCTAAATTTATAATATAGTTTTCATTTCCTGCATTTGCTTTACTGGGTACATATTTTGCTTTACTGGGGCATATTTAGCTGTTATTCAAACTCCTATCTATGAACACAAGGCTTGACAATTGCTTCTTTATTATAATGATCAGTGGTATTACTATTAGTAAAAGTCCAGTCCACCTTAAAAACTCCAAAGATGTTATAGCTTTAATAACACATATTGCAACCCTTAATAAAGTCGTGGGAGTTCATGAGTCTCTCAAATGAGTGAGACTGTAAATAAATGCTTGCCCTCAGCATGTTTGCAGTCATTTTTCCCTGAAGATAACTTGGCTAAGGAGGAAAACACAAGGCAGTTAGAAATGGTGGTTTATTTCAGAATAAAATTGCAGGGAACATTACTGTCACAGCAAAGTTAAACATCCTGTTAAGCACGTGTAAGGCCTCAGGTCCCACTTCAACTGAAGAAACATCTTTGCTGGCATTAGTCTACTATAGCTGGGTTTTGCTCTGTAAAATGTCAAATGTTTCTCTTCTCTTTCTGCCATTCACAGTACTAATACATGGTAAGGATAAATGAAAGTTACATAACGTTCAATATTTGAAAATATCCCAAGAAAAGTATAATTCTTCTTGGCTGCATTCAGAGTCTTTGGTTGGGATTCTGTTCAGTAATGTTCCTTGTGTGTGTGAGAATTAGTAAACTAGTAGGGAGAGATTTTCAAAAGCATAAATTACAGCCATAGGGCCATCTGCCATGGTTTTTACAACTGGTCTTGATTGGATTTCCAAAGACAAGGAGCTTCCTTTGCTCTTCTCCATGCTGATGCCCAGGCTGATGTGGTGGCTCTGGCAGTAAGAGCCCCGGTCTCCTTAGAGCACTCTCCTTGGCACAGTCTCACAAACCTCACAGATGAGGAGGTGAGGCTCTTGCCCAGGGGTGTGGGTGATCTGCCCTCAGGGCAAGATCAGGAGCTGACTGGGAGCCCGAACTCACCACTGTCATTTTACACCTGAGCATTATGAGCTGCTGCTTTTCTGTTGTGCCCTTTTGCTAGTGTCCTGCCCCAACTGGACCACAAACTCATTCTACAGGCGTTGCTGTCATGCTTAGGAAAGACCTCAAAGATTTGACTCTGACATCAAATTGTGAAATAAAAGACTAGAGCTATTCAGGACAACTGGTATACACTCACCTCCATGTCACCCTCCAGAAGCCTCTGAGTTGGCTTGTCAGTCTTCCCATCTGCATGTTTTTCAGGGTCTCCTTTCAGGTTTTCCATCAGCGAGCCTGTGATGATATAAGACATACATCAGCCTTGGGTGACAGAGAGGAACTACACAGGGACATGAATTTCAAGCTACCTATCAGACCAAAGTCTGTGTAGAGTTGTTCAGGGCCTTTTTGTTTCCTTGGTATTTTCTTGCAGTTAGTTTTGAAGTTTTGGGGAGCAATGTTGTACGTTTGGATCAAAGCAAAGGAATGGCTGGGCAAGTAAGTCAGTTAACTGGTGAATAGTCTATTAAATTTTTCTTAGACTGATTTTTGATGTGTGGTTAACCAACAGTAAGACCCCAACAAAGAGAAACACATGGTGAGGTATGGATTTCAGATGAAACACTTCCCAGGTCTGGTTCAAGCCTGTGCTGCTGCTGGAGAGGAGACAAAAGAGCGGGGGAAGAAGATGAAGAGGGAATAAGCAGTGTGGTACTGGAAGGATTATTGCCATACTTTTTTGTTTTGGCATATATCTTTCCTTAACACATGGTAAGCTATGACCTGTGTTGTAACAAGTGCTGAAGAGGGGGTTACTTTTCGGAGAGGACTCATAAGAGAAGCTACGTGCAGCTTTGAGCTTGCGTGCACAGCTGTCCCCAGGAGAGACACCAGTGAAGTCACGGTGGTCCTTGGACAACCTCCGGCAGTCTCGGTTGGAAACTGTGTTGCTCAGGCAGATTAGAAACCAGGGCCTGAGCCAGGAGCCTGACTTAGCTACATCTGTGAGTATTCATGCCTCATGCTTGCAAAGTTGGATTTAACTCACTCCTGTAATTTCATCTGTAAGGACTGCTGACGCTTCCCACAGACAGTTTCTTGGCTCATCGTCTGTCAGAGGCCCAACACCAACAGGGTGTTCTAAGATATCGCCAGGGTTTGTCAGCAGAAATTTTGAGGAGAAAAACCTGCCAGCATTGCCCATTTTAATTTCAGAAAATGCCAGAGTGCTGAGCAATGAGGCTTGAAAGAGAAATACGGCAACAAGGAAAGTGATTGTTCACCATGACTGATGAAAATAACATTGCAGATCTCAGCTTGAGTTTCATGGACTTGCAGTAAAT
Source organism: Aphelocoma coerulescens (assembly GCF_041296385.1). Taxonomy (NCBI): domain Eukaryota; kingdom Metazoa; phylum Chordata; class Aves; order Passeriformes; family Corvidae; genus Aphelocoma; species Aphelocoma coerulescens. The sequence continues at coordinate 40,809,233 of NC_091015.1, read as the reverse complement.
CCATGAAAACATCCAGTAAATAAGAGACTTCTCAGTTTTTGCATATTACACTATTTCAAGTTCAATGACAGCATCATTTTGTCTTTACCAAATCCTACCTTTTCATGCTGTCTGTCACACAAAGGATCCAGAAACAGTGTGCAATTAGCCAGGTCTCTGCTGTGACTAGGTCATGTAATCACACCTGCCTCAACGTCACTGTGCATCACCTTTCCCTTTTCTGCTATTTAGTTATATTTAGGTTCTATTTAGGCTGTTTATTTTACTTAGGCTCCCTTTCCTATTTATCTGCTGCCTATTGTCTGTATCTTGGGTTATAAAATCAGGGTGGGGAGTAGCGGGGTGGAAGTTCTGGTGAGTTATGTAACTTCACAGAGAGTTAGAGATGTGACATTTGCTTCTGGTTGGGGTCTTCAGACTGCTGTGCAACATCAAACAGTGAAAACAAAAACATTCTGTAGGTTCATCTGAAGGGTTTAGAGAAAATTAACATTTCCTAAAACGTGAGCAGGACAGGCTAAAAGTCTGAAAACCTCCTTTAACTCATGTTTTCGTTGGTACTCAGGTACCATTCATTGCTCCTCAGCACCACTTAAGGGAGTCACATGGGTGAGAGCATTTGGAGAGCATCCTAGCCTCAAAATGTCTTTCTTGGGGATGAATCTTATTCCTATATTTTTTTTAACTTCGTGAGATGAAAGGTCAAAACAGGCAATCATCTTGGAACACACTCCATTGCTCCAGTGGCTTTGCTCAATTTCTCAGAAAAGATAACAAATGATTTATTAAAGGGTATATCCTCTTTTTGGAGGGATCTTCCCCTAAAAACACCACAGGCTATAAAGATGTGGTGGCAGACGTTCTTCCTCACATTTTCTTTTTTTCCTGTGGAAAAGCTGATGATCCAGGTCTGTGTTATCATGAATTTAAACTGTGGTACATAGCAATCTTTATAAGCAGTCACTGTAAACCTAGATCCTCAGATTGCTAAATGAAGGCTGGAAGGAGGGGTGAGGGAAGCAGCCCAAAGCCCAGACTTTCCTGACTCACTGCTGTGTCCTGGCTGTGTCCTCCAGCTTCTTCCACGCAAGTAAAGTTTTCTGCTGAGTCACAGTATGACAAGGCATTTTCTCCTTGTGATTAATCCCTCTTCTAAGGGCAAACCTGCTTCTGATTTCTGCTCTCTCCTGCTCTGAGAAAAGTGCCTGGGTCATGGAAAAAGTGGATCTTCCTCCATTTTATATCACTTTCCCCTTTTTCCTGGCTACTGTGCACACCTCGCTTTATCTCTGGGGTATGGGAATAACCACATCTGTCTTAGGGAATCGCCACTTATCCCATTTACTATGCATCCTGTTAACCAACCTCTGCCAGACAATGTCTGTAAATGCTCTTTATGGGGATTTTCTTTGGCACAAACTGCTGTGGTAGCACAGTGCTTGTAATACTCCTGCTGCCTTTGCAGCTCTTACTGTATGTTGCAACAGCTTGCACAGCCTGTCTGCTGTGCAACAGTTTCTGCACACTGTCACTGGCTAAATTATTCTTGGCACTAGTGGATAAGCTTTCCAGAACCTGCAGCCCAGCCCTGACTGAGCCAGGACAGGAATCCGGGTCCTGAGCTGTGTTTTTTCTCTCAAGTGTTTTGAAACATTTTGGACTTGACATCTCTGGGCTGACCTCACTTGGGCCACTGAGGAGCACACTGACCTCCCAAGTCACAGAGCTGGAGGCACCTGTTTTCAGCAACAGCAAACAGCGTGTGCCGGAGCAGGCCGGGTCCAAAAGCAAACTGTGAGGTTCAAATCCTGCTTTTAGTAAGCCAGGTGCTGATATGGGTCGGTGATTTATTTTTCTATTTATCACGTGTTTCAGAGAGCAAAGTGTCGGGTTTTTATATTTTTTTGATAAGATTCTGTGGAAAGTCCATCCAGTGAAATCTGTGAGCTCTCCTGTAATAAGATAACATAGCTAAAGCCAGAGAACATCAGTATTTATGAGGCACACAAAAGCACCACAGCTTGGCCAGATGCTTCGGACTGGAGGCCTGTGTTTGTGGAAGGTGTTGTCATTTCTGACACTGGAGAGAGAGGGCAAAGTTGCTTTCAGCTGGAGACCCATAGCCAGGGCTTGATTAAAAATTTTAAAAATGCAGAGCAGTACAAGTAGGAAATCATAGGGAAAAATGTTTGTATGCAAGTTGGAGAGCTGTCACATATTTGAACCATATTCCTTAATTTCCCTTGTACAAACTCAGATTCACAATGGCCCTTTTGTCATATCCCCCTGCTCTCTCCAGCTGGTCGGTCCTGACATAAGGAACAGCTGTCACAACACTGCTACCAACAGAAGGTTAAGATGAATGGGTATCTGGATATGAGCTGAATCTGCTGTATCTGAGGTCTGCAGTAAGGTTAGCAGGACAGGAAATGTGGGGTTAGTAGGGGAAATGTGAATGAAATTTGGCAATTGTGAAATTTCCAAGTATCCTAAATATGATCAGAAGAAGAAACAGATGGGATTTTTTTTCCCATTTCAGACTACCTTGCCAAACATTGGATATCAGAGCATCAGAGACATACAGAATTATTTAGGGTGGAAAAGACCTTTAAGTTCATCCAGTCCAAGGCTTAAGCCAGCTGCCAAGTCCACCACTAAACCATGTCCCCAAGTGCCACATCTACACATTTTTTTAAATACCTCTAGGTATGGTGACTCAATGACTTCCTTGAGCAACCTGTTCCAATGCCTCACAATCTTTTTGGTAAATAAATATTTCCTAATGTCCAATCTAAACCTCCCCTGGTGCAACTTGAGGCAATTTCCTCTTGTCTTGTCACTTGTTACTTGGGGGAAGAGACCAACACCTACCTCACTTCAACCTCCTTTCAGGCAGTTGTAGAGAGCAATAAGGTCACCCCGAGTCTCTGAGTCTCCTGGCTAAACAACCCCAGCTCCCTCAGTCACTCCTTGTAAGACTTGTGCTCCAGACCCTTCACCAGCTTGGTTGCCCTTCTCTGGACATGCTCCAGTCCCTCAATGTCTTTCTTGTAAAAAGGAGTCCAAAACTGGACACAGTATTTGAGGTGTGGCCTCACCAGTGCCCAGTACAGAGGAAAAATCACAGCCCTGGTCCTGTTTGCTGCACTGTTGCTGATACAGGCCAGGCTGCCACTGGCCTTCTTGGTCACTTGGGCACACTGACAGTGCTTGTTCAGCCACTGTCAACCAGCACACCAGGTCCTTTTCTGCCAGGCAGCTTTCCAGCCACTCTTCCCCCAGCCTGTAGAGCTGTCTGGGGTTGCTGTGACCTAAGCTCAGGACTCAGAACTTCACCCTGTTACATGTCATACTATTAGCCTTGGCCCATTGATCCAGCCTGTCCAGATTCCCCTGCAGAGCCTTCCTACTCTCCAGTAGATCAACATTTCCACCCACCCTGGTGTCACTTGCGAGCTGAGGGTGCACTCAATCCCCTCATCCAGATCACTGATAAAGATATGGAACAGGGCTTGTCCCAACACTGAGCCTTGGGGAACCTCTTGTGATTGGCCACCCAATAAACCTCAAGAAGCAACAACTTGAAAGCAATGGACTAGTGTAAGGTGTCACTGGAAGAGATGTGTTACATGAACAGAAGTTCCCCAGGCAGCCTGGTACTTCAGGAAGATGTGCTGTTGCTGCTGCAGAGGCTTGCATTGTTCTGCTGAAAGTGCTGCTGCTGCTTTCACATCCTGTTAGATTTTAGGAAACTTTGCTCAATCTCCCTGAAAGTGATTGACGTGGTTTCAATCTCATTACTTGGCATATACTTTGTTCCGTTTCAGAGGAAAAAGTGAATAGGAATGTCTGTCCCTTGACCAGAAACCAGAAGTACCTGCTGAGAGTGAAATAACGAAAATGAAAAGGCTCGCAGCTGGCTGAAATGCTGGAGGCACTCACTGTATTTCCTGGGGAGCCAGTGAAGAGAAAAAAGGGAATGTTATCCCCTTAAATCCCCTCCCCGTTTCCTAAGCTCTATGATCTGATTTTCTACAGGCTGAAGATGACTCACCAAATAACTCACCCAAAGGCGTTTGGTGCCTCCTGAGAGCTGCGGCTAGAGAATATAACATTGAGCTTGCTAAAGGGAAAATGCCAAGAGAATACAGCAGTGACTGCTCCCAGACCAAGGGCGAGAGCCATTGCTCACAGCTTTCCAGGATTGTGCAGGGTCCTCTTCCACTTCCTCTTTCTGTGGAGGAGACTGTGATGATCTTCCCCTGTGTGAAGAAACAGTGATGCCTGGCTGACTGCTAGCTGTAGTGATATCACAATAATTAATCAAACTGGCAGTCCCTAGTAGGTTCACTACAGCTGGTCCCGTCACTGTACAGGCAGCGAATTGAAAATGCAAGCTCTTATCCAGACACAAAATGAATTAGTGTCAAAGCCCACATGGAAATTCTTCAGGCCAAATGCTAATTTCAAATGCCTGCATTAACAGTTAGATGCATCATCAAAAGTATTTAACTGATGTTTCATAGGCACATGTCTTTACTGATAATTCAGACCAATTAAAATTGATGATTTAAATTCCTATGTCTAACGTTAGAATTAAAGGTAAGAAAACCTTATATCTGGAGGTTATTCATAAATGCAATGACCAATGACCCTGAACCCAAGGGTAATTCACTGCCTGTTTTCCAGAGATGGCATTTCAATGACCAGGATTTCTTAAAGAAATAACCATACCCTTGATGAATCTGCTGAATGCAAATACGCAGATTTTGCTCTGGCAGCATAGGCTAAAAAAGAGCCCAGATAGCTCTAATCAGAAAAGCAGCAGAGCACATTGCAATTACATAGCAGGCTTTTCTCGGCATCATCCAGAGCAGGACTCATTAAAATTGGTCTCATTACAAAAACACTCTTCTTACTGTTCATAGCACTCTGGTACAATTGACCAACAGGTGTTTGGAGTCTAAACACATGAGAACTGTGATGGGTATTTTGTCATAGCAGTAAACATTATGCTCCATTCTCCCAGCTTCAGGGCTTGCTACGAGACACCCTTGTTCCCTACAGCTTTTAAAAGATCTTGAGCTTCGTGAATTTTCTCTGGTAACATAGACTGTATCTCAAGCTAGTGGGATTTTAATAAGCTTCCAGGTCTTGCAGGCTAGAACAGAAGTGTAGATGGCACTCTCTGAAAGAAGTTATACAAATTACAGTTGAAAAATTTTTAGCCCATATGGCAGCTCACAAGCACATTCCTCTCTATAGCTCTGCATTCAGATGTCTATCACCACAAGTCTAATCTTTCTTCTATTTTGTTTTTAATAATGTTTATTTTTGCTGCAGTGTAACAGGGTTATAGACACCAGGCAAAACTGGACAAGACCCTGCAAGTGTTTTGGGTTTGTTTGGAAGAATGGAACATGGCTGTTTCCCATGAGTGTGGGTGATTGCTTCATCCCAGAATCACTTCTTCCAGCTTCCCTCTTATCTAATTACCATGTACCACACAATGTAACCACAGCTTTTTGGATTGGTTTTGGGGCTTTGGGCCTTTCAGCTAGGAAGGTCTTTTTATTTCTTCATATTTCCCCCGAAGCTGTTATCTTTCCTAATTTCCTTGTACGTATAGGAGTGCTGGGTTTTAGCACTGGCTGACTGTCGTGGTTTCACCCCAGCCAGCTGCCAAGCCACACACAGCTGCTCTCTCACTCCCCCACCACTGGGATCAAGGAGACAATCAGAAGTGTAAATGCCAGAAAACTCGTGGGTTGAGATAAAGACAGTTTAATAGGGAAAGTAAAAGCTGTGCATGCAAGCAAAGCCAAACAAGGAATTCATTCACTGCTGCCCATGGGCAGGCAGGTGTTCAGCCATTTCCAGGAAAGCAGGGTCCCATCACATCTAACAGTTACTTGGGAAGACAAACACCATCACTCCATACATCCCTCCCATCCCTCCATGATGTCACTTGGTCTGGAATATTTCTCTGGTCAGTTGGGGTCACCTGTCCTGGCTGTGTCTCCTCCCAGCCTCTCATGCACCCCCTGTCCCCTCACCAGCGTTACAGTAAGAAAAGCAGAAAAGGCCTGGGCTCTGTGCAAGCTCTGCTCAGCAATAACAAAAACATCTCTGTGTCCTCAACCCTGTGTTCAGCACAAATCCAAAACACAGCCCCATACCAGCCACTGGGAAGAAAATTAACTCTACCCCAGCTTAAACTGGCCTTGTGTCCCACTGCAGGTCTTTGTTGCTGAAACATTAACATTTCTGTCCTTAATGGATAATTCTTACTGACAAAACCTTCTTCAAGGGTTAATTGAAAAATTAATTAACTAAAGCATATTCTAAGGAGATAATGGAAGATAATTGTACCCTACCACTGGAAAGTGGTGTAAAACTCCCCTAGTTCTCAATGAAACTCACCAAGGGTTTTGACAGCTCTGCATACACCAGCAGGGGAAATTTCTGAGTGAAACTGGCCTGGCTCACTGCCATCTCTTCGGCTGTTGATGCTATTGCTGTATTTCCTTGGAATCAGTGAGATCACAGACTCTAAGTACTGCAGCTCCCCAGCTGGAGGAAAGGACCCAATCACTAAATCTTTTATAAATATTTAACTTAACTTTATATCAGTTAAAAGGAAAATCAAATTGCATACACAAACATCCCTTCTGAATTAGGATGCACTTTTTCCGCAGTGGTCTGAAATCCATGTGCCCTTGCCATATCTCCCTATTTGACCACTTTGCTTTTTTTTTTTTGGTAGTGATGGAGGCTGTGTCTCAGTGCCCTTAAGATGGTAACCTTAAATGGTAACCAACCCTCATGAATCAAGTTTTTGTATTAGATTAATTGTGTCAAAGGACACAACTCTGGTAATCTGGATTTCAGTTTTGAAAATTTCATGGCGTCTCATTCAGTGAATCCTACCCCTCAGAAACCATGTTTTCAATCACCTCCTGAATTATACTGGAGTCACCCTCATAGGAAAGACACTTCTACTCCCCTCTTCTAGAAAAGGTGCCTTTGAATATTCTTCTGGAAATGATGGTGGAGCAGAAGCATTATATTACTGGGTCACTGCATCCCCCAACAAGCAAGCCTTCTCACTTCTGAATGTCTTATGGTATTTCTCTAGAGTAGATCGAACTCAGGTATTTCTACTTACTGCAGCAGACATTGAGGGTAGCTGGCTAGTTTGGCACACAGAAAGCAGATGGGTAGTGAGCAGTTAGGAAGTGAGTAAGTTGCTCCATCTGAGTTTTAGTGGAACAAGTCATGGACCAAGGTAGCACAGGGCCTGGAAAGGCTAGCAAGCGTTCCTGGTGTCCTCATCCCATCGAGGTCTCAGTTAAAGAGACGAGAGACAATGTACCTTAGTAATGCTCAGTGGCTACCTTAGTCCTTTTCCTTGTGCACTGTCTTTTTTCCAACCTTCTTTCTCCTGTATGGCAGAATCAAATTGCAGCATAGTCTCTCTTTGTTTGCCAAAGGTTTACAGGGGCAGTGGATGCTCTGAACTTTCTCTCTGACTGACTACACTTCCCTGGGCTGTGCCCTACAGGTCAATACAGACAGCAGGGGAATATGTGTGTGTGAATCACAGAATCAAACAGTCTGGAAAAGACCTCTGAGGTCATCAAGTTCAACTTATGACCAAACACCACCGTGACAACTAGACCATGGCACTGAGTGCTACATCCAGTCTATCCCTAAATACCTCCAGTGACAGTGACTCCATCACGCCCCTGGGTAGCCCATTCCAATGCCCAATCACTCTTTCTGTGAAGAAATTCTTCCTGATGTCCAACCAAAACCTTTCCTGGTGCAAGTTAAGACTGTGTCCTCTCCTCCTGTCACTGGTTACCTGGGGGAAGAGACTGACCTCACCTGGCTACATCCTCCTTTCGGGGAACTGTAGAGAGTGACAAGGTCTCCCCTGAGCCTGCTTTTCTCCAGGCTAAACAACTCCAGCTCCCTCAGTCACTTCTCGTAAGACTTGTGTTCTAGACCCTTCATCAGCTTTGTTGCTGTTCTCTGGACTTTGAATTTTAGCTTCTAATTGGGCTGAATAGTCCAGTTGTATTCTGAGTCTACCTTTATTCTCTCTTTTAGTGCCCTGAACACTGTTGTAACAGTGACATCATATTGTATGTGGAGCTACCTGTTGTTCCATCATGATTCATGTGCTAACGCCTGTTCTGCTCGGGCCACACTGGCTATTTCCAGTCAGAGCTATTTCTCAGGAACAGCTTAAAGCAATTCTAGGAGATCTGCATGTACTATCTGTTGGAAGCCTGACTCATCCATTTCTTTGGCAGAAGCCCACCAAACTCCACAGCTTTTGGAAAACGGACAATTGAAAAATGTCTCCTCTCTTTAAAGGAGAAAAACCAAAACCCACCGACAGCTGGGGAGTGATATTTTTGCCAAAGTATTCCATTACTTTGAGATAAAATAGTTCAAGGATCACTCTTGGGCTGACTGTGGAAAACAGAATGACATTATGATAAAACTAATTTGCAATATGGAATACAATATTAGTCAGCTTTAAGCATGCTGCCTGTTTTGAAAGGGGAGTTCAGCACTTTTTACAGGGAAATGAGGGGGTTGAGAACCTACATGTTCACATCCCAATCTGTGGGCTGGCCGGGAGAGGAGCCTACTGACTCCCTTTGACCTCTACTTAGCAAGTGTGAAAACCTGCCAGTCTTTGCCTTGCAGGCTCTGGGAATGGAAATTACCGGAAATTGAAGGTGGTAGCAAAAGGGTTCCACCAGGATTTTTTCAGTAAGTAATGAATGAGGTAATGGCAAGAAGTAGCTCTCTTGAGCATCTTCTGATAATATGTTCATGATGGAATGAGATTCAGAGAAAGCGCAAAACTTTCCAAGAAATCTGTGGAGTTAATTGAGCCCTTATCCTAAACTGAGTATTGCAATGATTAGTTCAAAAGCTTAGGTACAGCAGGATATAGCTATCTAAAATATCAAACTTGTTGCAGTTAAGGTGTGACCCTTGCCCTACCACTTATGTTTGAACAAGTGCTGCTAGAACAGAATGTCAGTACTGTATGTAGTCTTTGCATCAGGCAGGGAATGGAGGAGCACATGACAACATCCCCTTTGCTGGGTTTTGCAGTCAATCTCTGGTACTAACAGAATTTTGTATTGACTTTCATGAAAAAGTAAAGGGATAGGAAATTCACTGAAGGCTAAACTCTCTGTGGCAGAAAGGCTGCCAAGATCAGGAGTCATCTTTGTGTATGTTCTCCACAGGTTTAACTACTCCTCTGCTACAGTGCTGGGCAAATGGTTCTTGTTTAGCAGCTCTGTTTTCGTTCCCCCACTAAATGTGCATTTTCTCCAGAATGTCTTGCTGATGCTACATCTCCTGGGAAGGCAGGCAAGTTTTCTGGAGGACAGCCATGAGATACTCCCACGACTGGACTCTGCAATGCTTCTGGCCTGAGAGAACGGCGTGAGAAGCTGGGGGAGGTGGCGGCAGGGGGCTGGGGTGGGAGAGGAGGCTGTAAAAGGCAGCAGTAGGTGAAATGCTTGGGGTTAAAGCCCCAGTCTGGGGAAACACTAAAGCATCTGTAAGGTGCTGAGTGTTTTAGCTGTACCAGGGTTATACTAGGTAGTCTTTTAGGGCCATCTGGAGTACAAGAAACATAAAATGGTCCCTGATACAGTGCAAAAATAAATTGTGTAACAAATTGTTAACTTTGTTTGAAAAATTACTCTTTTTTTTGGCAGTGGAAAACTTCTTGGAGGAAAATGTTAAAAAAAAGATATAGATGAGTTTTTCAGAACACTTTGCATTTCTCAGGAATGGAGTGGGGTTTTTGGATCAACAGAGGAGGGTTTTAAAAATAGCAGCATGAACTCCTACTACTTTTCTAGCACTTAATCAGTAGTCTTATGACAGGAAGGATTCTTTTTATCAAACTTGCATGAGGTCCTCTCTGACTGCTGAGTGATAACTGCCTAGGAAGTAGTAAAAAATAAAGAAAATTTTCAGAGTCCCATTTAAATAGCAGAACTCATGGTTGACCAAAATGGTTGAGACATTTCCTTACCTTAAGGTATTTATGAGTTATTTTTGCTCTCTATCCTGCACAATATTACTACAAAACCTGCCAGGCATGTTTTCAGAAAGAGTCTTTATTCTCTAAATTTACTTTAACATCTAGGGAATTCTCTGGCTGCTGATTTTGATGAGCCAGAAGTACACATCTGATACTTAGTCTTTGTTCAAAGTCCTGCTTTGTAGCTCAACATTATGTTCACTGTTTCATAAACCTGTTATTCTTCTTTCTGCTCCAACAACCACAAAAATCTTATGAGGACTCTTGAACAGGACACTCTGGCTGATATACTATGTTAAGGAGGTATGATACTGTACATAGGAAATGCAATCTGCAGTTCATATTTTGAAAAAGGTTTTGTGTTCTTCTTAGGGTTTGTGTAATAATAGTAGTCAGCCTAGATATATTGTAATTATCTAATTTTAATCCCTAAAATTCTCACTAGACTAGCTGTTAAGACTCTGTTAAGGAAATTACTTTGGAAGCAACAGACAGAGAAGGAGGGGTGAATTCAGCTGCTTTTGGAGAAAGTATAGTAGCTAGTTAGTCTGGGAAGTTATGCAAAGATCAGTCTAAGACGGACGTGACGGCTGTGAATTGTGGTGCTTGCTACGTACATTCTCACATTAGGGCACGCGTTATTGGGCTTGTTCACCAAATTGTAAAACTAATAGCTTGTGCAATCCATGCAATTTGTTCCTTTCAAATTCCCTCCCTCCAAGACTTGATGATAGCGTGTTCCAGTAAATCAACAGCAGAGGGGTTTTTTCCTTCCCGGTATTTGTCTGAAGCTTCAAATAATGTTATTTTAGCCCTTACAAATTGAAAGTAACCAATAGTAATTGGACACATCTCTCATTCCAAAGTTGGCAGACAAGCCTATGAAATCCCACACTCATACTTCTGCCAAGTGGAGAGGGAAAGCAAAATGAGGGCAGGGGAACCACCACTCTGCGGTAGAGCTGGCTGGCGAGAGGTGCGTCAGCAGAGTGACTCCCACTTGACACAAGTCAGAGACTATGGGGAGGGCATGTAAAAAAAAAATTAAGTTTATTTATCCTCAGGGCTTTATTCACTGTTGGAAATTACATGCAAAAAGGAAGAAGCAGATTTGGAATGAACTCTGAGGGGATATTTTTTGAAAATTTTGTGGTGCTGTAACCACCTTTACTGGAAGATATGTCCCCAAATGTTGATTTGCTTCTGCAGAATGGTTTTGACCCTTTTAAAAATAATGAAAGTCTCTTGAAAAAATCTCTTCTAGTATTTAATTTTTTTTTTTTATTCTTATTTAGGGTTAGTCCTTTGAGCATTTTAAAACATCATTTTCCCTGAAGTATTTTATAATCATTTGCGTGCCATTTATACACTATATATTAACGGTGCAGCAGCTGCCCTCCGAGGTTTAAGACTTAAAGGAAGATGTTCAAAATTACCCTCCTCCTTACTGAACCCTAAACCTAATACTGAGAGACATGCTTAGTTCAAAATGAAAAATAAATGAAAGACCTTAGTGTGGTGAACTTGTAAAGACACATTAATTCCTATTGCTCCTCAAAGACTTTTTTTCCTTAGAAGATTTTCCTGGAAGTTATCACCAGTAAGGAAGGAGTTAGGCATGGTCCTTTTGTTACCTTCTGTAGTAAAGAAGGTGAACCACTGGCAGTGTCCTATCTATGAAGCCCCTGCACGCCACTGATAATAGCCAGGCTTTAGAAGCTAAAACAACAGTGGTGGTCTTCATTTCCCAGATACCTAGAGCCGAAGTCATTGCAGGGTTCAGCATCTTTATGAAGAAACTGTGATATCTGAAGGAATGGAGACAGTATCAGAAGGAAGGAAGACCTGATTCCTCTACCATGAATTTATTTGTGGAGCTGAAGCTGTCTTGAAAACATTTTATTTCACAAATGAGGCAACGTTAGTGAATTAAAAGAATTAAACACTTTATGAAAAGTGTTCCTATTTTATGGTTCACTCTATGTAAAGTCCCAGGGAAAACTCTTTGTCTTAAGTTTTTCATGGGAATGATATTAATGCCATAATTTCCCTCATATAAATTAATACTTTTGTGGTTTTAGAAGGCTGTGGTAGAAGCCTCCTGTTGTGCTTAGCACCTCTCCACCATTTCAGGTGTAGAAAATTTCAGGAAAGACACAGATGGCAATAGCTGAGAGAGGGATCAGCCCCTGTTGAACAGTGAGAGGGCTGAGCAGCTGTTCCCTTCCTTGAGCAGCACTCATCCTGGACTGTGCAGGAGGTGAGAATCCCCTGGAGAAAACAGCTCATATTCTGCAGATAAAGGCAACCTCACAGTGTGTAAACCCAGGAGAAGTCAGCATCACACAGGCCTGCTGATACACTTCTAACCCATTTTTCTTTAAGTGGTGTGTAATACCACAGAGAGTAGACATGATCTTGATGTGGATGATGCGGACAGCATCTCTACAAAATACTTTTTAAAGGGCACATACACAGGTGATTTCATTTGAATCAAAATTCCTTTTCAAGTAAATAAAATTCTTTCAAAACAGTTGGCAGCTCCTTTTTTAAAACATCAGTAATATTGGTTTTCGTTTCCTTTTTAATGCATATGAAAAAACTGGTATTTCCATTCAAATTCATCCTTTTAAAAAAAATTTCCTACTTTAACCCTATGGAGCAGGTTGGTCAAGATTTTCCCCATGTAGTGGAAGATCTTTTGGGTGACTCTGAGACTAGGCTTTGCAAGATCTCATGCTGAGGGGACAGAGATGTTGATTCATCTTTTCTTTGATGCCAAGATCTTTCATCTTTTCTTTGAGCCCAAAAGTTAACCAGCTAGTGAAGTTGAAGAGCTAGGAAACTGAAAATTGTAAAAGCAGAAACAATCTAGCTCAAGAAGTCATAGTTACTCAACTTTCACCTTACAGAGTCGGTCTTTACTTCCCTGGTTACCATCTCACCATTATGTATTTTCCTAGAACAAACAGGCCCTATAGTTCTCTTTTGATGGTTTCTTTAATTTCAAAGTAAAACTAAAATTTTGGAGAGCAAACTATCAAGAAATTGTCATGTATACTCTTCTTGTCATAGCATATTACATGTGATTAAAAAAACCTCCTTAACAAAATCAGTTTATTTTACGATCTTTTGTCACCATTTTAAGGTAGTTTTTGTTTCCAATGACAATGCAGCACAGACACTTAACTGTCAGAAATTTGTTTTAAAAGGAAAATCACTATTCACCATAACAGGGTGAAGACAGATCTTTTTCTTTCTGTGATTGGCACTGGGGTAGTCTGCTGATGGCAGGGGACTCAAAGACATCTCCAACTCTTCCAATCTGTGCTCTTTAAATCTCCTCCCATTAAAAGTCAGTGTCGTGGCAAAGTAGAAAAATAAACAGCAAAATACAGTTATTATTTCTGCTGCACGTCTCTTAAACAGATGACATCAAAGTAAGGGGAAGTAGGAAGTGTCCCACATTAGTCAATCTTGCAGCTCAACAAAGGCTTTATTCTATTGCAATAGTAAAGCTGCAAATTTCCTTTAACCACAATGGGATTTGCTAAATGTTTTTGCTCTTACCACGCACAAATGAATGGTATTGCAAAAGGTAGGGCAAAAATTCTGAAAGATGGATATCCTGTTTCACTTGGATGCTCATAAAAGAAAATGAAAGCAAGTTATGTGGTGATGAATTCTGCAATTAGTTCAAGAAAGGAATAGTGAAATGAAACCACAAGTCAACCTGAGGGAAAACCCCCCCGATTTCTGCCTGGTGTTTTGTTTTTGTTAAGATCTCTTATTCTATAAGGATTTAAAAAAATGCTCAGTATCTTGTCACATACTTAATTGCTGCAGTTACACACTGACTTGACAGACTATGCCATCTCTAAGACTCTCCTACTCATAATTGGATTTCTTTCCAAGTACGTTTGCTGTCCTAAATTTTATGCCTTTTTAATTTTCTCAATACATTTAATCACAAAAAATAGTTTTAAAGTGCTTTTTCCTCTATTTTGTACGGTGGTATAATACATTGAGATAAGTTTTCTAGTCTGGTGAATATGTGACTTGTTGAATTGCCCTTCTGAGACATGATTTTTACAGATCAGCCTTTTTTACAGGAACAGTCTCTGCCTGCATCAGTGCAAAAATGTTGCCTAGTGTGGGGATGTGAAGCAGATACTGGACTTGGTGTGTGCTGGTACTAAAGACATTTCACTGTGTGGCAAAGTCACGATGCCGTGACCCTGTTCCTCTGCTGTTTCCAGCACCTGATCTGCATCGTGTGTGTGCTTTGGAGCTTTGTTTTGCCACTGTCTGCATGGAGCTTTTGCAGGACCTTTTTCTGGTGCTCTTATCCTGGCTGAGCTTTGCTGCTACAGGACCATAACACCAGCAGAGGAGCAGAATGGCTACCACCTCTTCAAACACTCCAGGTATTTTCCAGATATTTTCTAATCAGAGATCTTATTATATCATAAAGTCATAGAATGTTAAGTGGTTAAAATGGGCCTTAAAGATCATCTAGTCCCAACCCCCACTGCCATGGGCAGGGACACCTCTCACCAGACCAGGTAGCTCAGGCTTTATCCAACCTGGCTCTGAGCACTGCAGCGGTTGGGGCATCCGCAACTTCTCTGGATAACCTGTTCCAGTGCCCCACCACCCTCATATGAGAAAAATTAACCCTAATATTTAACCTGAATTTGCTCTCTTTCAATTTGTACCCTGCCCTGTCACTACAAGTTCCTGACCAGGAGCCCCCTCTCCAACTTCCCTCTAGGCCCCCTTCAGATACTGGAAGGTTGCTATGAAGTCTCCACACAATCTCCTTTTCTCCAGGCTGAACAGCCCCAACTTTCTCAGCCTGTCTTAGAAGGGGAGGCGCTGCCAGCTATGTTATCAGCTTCCACATGGAGCATTAATAGTGGGTAATAATCTGTGGATTGGATCAAGCTTGGCAGATTCTCAGTAACATTCCTGACCCAGGCTCCCAGAAGCCAATGCACCTCCCTCGAAAGCGGGTCAGGCCAACAGATGAGTACCTGATACATTGTATATACACTATATTCATTAATTATATGTATACTATTGTATAAAACATGTAATGTAACAAGAATTTTTACAATATTTACATTACTGTTAATTAGGTGTTACAATAATTTTTATGTCTTTTAAAGATGTGTGTTTTAACAAGCCATTTCCTCTTTCTACTGTAACCAGATATTCTGCAATTGCGAGGATGGTTCCAGGGAGTGACATGAATGGCATTTTATGAAACTTTTCATGGAATTATGAAACTGGTACTGGAATAATTTTAATTTGGGAATTTCCCTAAACATCAGAGAACAAAAGTCTACATCAGATCCCAGCAAAACCCACTAAAGAATTTGCATACAGTTGTAGAGGAAAGAACGGTACAGTGCAATAAGCATGACTCCAGTGGCACGTCCATCATCACAACTTCATTTTTCCACGACTCATTAAAAAACCCCAAGGGCCTCTTTTAAACCATACTAGTCTTAAACATTCATGGAGCTGAAGCAGATGATTGCTCCAGACAATGGTGGCAAGAGAAAGGCCTATGTGTAAGGTGTGTTCTGGCCTTAGTGAGGGGCACAGGTGGATCATGCCTCCTTCTTACTGGCAGATATCCCCAGCAGTAGTGACATCCAGCCAGTCAAGTCAGGCTATGCACACCTCCAGTTTTTGGTGATGCTGGTGCCAGCACAGAGGCTGTCCCTACATCACAGCAGAAACCAAGTGAATCTCCCTTAGCCGTGGTCCCATAATATTAAGGACATGCATAGTTCTCAGAGGCATACGAGGCCACAGACTTGTGAGGGAGAATATTTTGGTGCTAAAACTGCTCACATAAGTAGTCATAATAGTCTGCCTGGGAATCAGATGTCCAGTCACAGCACTGAGCTTCGAGTCACACTTGAACACTTGAGTCACATTTGAACACTCAAGTCACACTTGAGTCACACTTGAACTTTGCAAGTAATGGTGTGCGTTCAGTTTTAGATACAGCCTGATGAGTTTTGTTCTGCAAAGTCCTAGACACAGGAAACACTTTTATTTGATAAGATCCTCATTTAAAAACCTATGTAAGACTTTATTTTCAATCCACTATATTTTCCCCTTTTGATATTTAAATAATTTGTCATTTTGCTATAGTTTGTCTTTCACATTTGTGACCTGAATGTAATAGAAGTTTTACCTGAACATACAAGATTAATGCAGAGGAACCTGTTTTCTGTGGTTTAGAGGACATAAGAAGTGATAGTCTTTATATTTTGAAAACCAATGTGTGGTTTGTGAAGGAAAATATATAATCACGCTTAATGAGTTAAATACTAGTACATGAATAAGAAAAATAGTGTATAGACATTAACATAATTTATCATATTTCATTTAATGGATGAAGATCCCATTTCTTTATCAAAGAGGCCATACAATTGCCCTTATATGCATTTTACAAAGACATTTCTTTCCCCCTCCTTTAACAAGTGGCTCCACTAAAGCTTGCTGCAAGTCTAATATGGAACAGCATTGGCTCTAGAAGAACAAGTTAACTGACCCAATGCTTTATTTATCTCCCTCAGTTACAGGTCTGGGGTGTATTGGTGAAATTTAGGGAAAAGTGTCAGGACCTCGTGCAAAGCTGTGCACAACAAAGAGGAATTCTGCACTGCATGGTGTCCAAGTTGGGCTCATTCCAATGAGTGGCTGCTTTGCTTGGCAGTGGATCCTGAAGGAACTATCCCCTCTGTTACTCCAAAGATAGTCCCACTGAACTGCACTCCTGTGACAATCTGTTGTCTTCAGTTAACAAAAAAGGTTGATTTTTATGTTTTGTTGAAATAGAGACTCCTTGAGCCGGGCTGTATCGGACTGAAGGAGGATCCTCCTGATGGCACATACACTGTGTGAAACCCAAGATCTCAGCACTGACTCTTGTCACAAGCTTTCCACTTGACCCCAAGGGAGGCAAACAACACCTCCTTCCCTACTCTGTTGCTCAGATAAAGTCAATAAAGAGAAAACTGGCAGAATTTACTACATTAAACAAGAAATAAAACCTCACAAGACCTTAGAGGGGACACACTGATACAGTTACCTGATGTCTCATCGAACCCAGATTATTATTGTTTATATCTACTAAAATTGTCTGTTTCTATATTCATCTTGGGTAGCCTGTGTCTGCTTCTACCCTCTATGTGCTTTCTTTTTTTATTTCTGCTTAGTCAGGAGCTGTCTGACTCTTCCACGGGCAACTTCTTCCATGCTTGGTTCCCCGATATCAGAGTAGGCGTTACTTCAGAACTCTCCTCAACTCTCTTTAAGGTTAATTTGGAGATTTTGAGTCATTTCAGTGTAAGCCAAGTTTGTTTCCAGGCTTTCCTATAAAGTAAATGTCACTTGCTGAGCAGAAATTGGAAGATTTGAGACATCAGCTCACCAAAAAAGATATTCTGAGGTGGTAAAGGAACTAGAGGTAGAGAGAAATATGAGAGCAGAAACACAGTATGTATTATTGCATAATTCCCATGGTTAAAATGCTAGTCTTGTCCAATTCTGTCTCTTTTGGTCTGCAAGCAGAGCTGCAAAGGATGTTGTCATGCACAGGGATTGTTGTTGGTTTTCAGTAGTTTCAATCCCCTCAAAATGAAGCCAAATATCTGCTAACCATAGATCCAATTCCCATCACACATTGAGGGCTGGGATAGATCTCTGGAATACAGCTGGGGGTGGCAGGAGCTTGAGCAGCGTTGCACAGGTCCCTGCTGAGTGCGGTGGTGGCCAGCCGGGATGCTCAGGGTGCAGCTGTGCAGTGGCTCCACTGCACGCAGAGCCCCTGCAAGGGCTTCTCACCCCCTTCTCCCGTGTCCAGACCTGGTGCAGCTGCTGTGGCTCACCCTTTGGTGTTACAGCCCCAGCTGCTGGCCCTGCCTTTGAACTGTGGCAGTCAGTGTGCTGTTAGCAAGGCTTCGTCAAAAGCTTGTTAAAATCTGCTGACTCGTGAGGCAATTGGCTTGCTGATCCTTAGAGCAGCTTTATACCACTCCTAACCCACAGTCGAGATTTAATATGAGGCTTTATGGGACTAGCCTTAATTGTTAGAAAGGGATGACATGACATTGATCTCCTGCCCATCTCCTCTTGCAGTGGAGACCTCTCAGTTCTGAACACACTGAGCACGACCCAGACCTTGTTTTAGGGGGAAAAACCCCACAAACAACCCATATTAACCAGCAGTATATATACCACTGCATCTTTTCAACAAGAAGTATTTTGACATCAGAGAAAACTACTGGCTCCAGAAAACCAAAACCCTTTCATGGTTTGGGATTGAATATCAGGTGATAAAACAACTGGGAATAAGGACAACACAGCCCCAGTTGCACAAAAATAATGTAGAAAAGGTGCTTTAGATTGCCTGTGGTGAATTCCGTGAAAATATTGTTTTCATTTGGTATTAGCCCAATTTGTGTGAGTAACAGCTAATTAAAGAAAAAATAAAGGATGAAAAAAAGCTCTTATAACAATCTGTTAAAAAGGCTCTCAGGGGATTTAAGGAGGTAATATGTACTTAATGGAGGTGCTAAAAACACAGCTGCATGTAATTATGGCAGGAAAAATATTCCCAAAGCTGATTTGCAACTTCCCCAAATGGTAGTCAGTAAGGCGCCCTTAGGGAGATGGAGAAGAGCAATTTTTATATTACATCCTTCATGTGTCTCCTGACAGGGCCCTTCTAGCCCTGCTCCTCATGGGGCTGTGGGCTCTCTTTTAACCCTGGCCATCCAGGCAAAAGAACCCATCCATCAGCTCCAGGCAGAAGGCAAATGCAGCCAGCATTTCCACTTACCATCAGCATTGGCTCCCTGTGGCAGCTGCTTCCCAGTCCCACTGTACCTGGAGTTCCAGGCTTTTTCTGTCTTTTCCCAGCCCTGACACAGTGTGCCGTAGCCAAAGAACCCAGCAGCTGTCAGAGGAGTAGTATTTCAATTATTTGTTTGAAAGTTATTTCCTGAAGTACATTTCTCATGCCACATTCTAGAGTATTTTCATGGCTGGAAGGCATTACCCCTGTCTGGTTGTTTGACTCAAACACCAGAGAAGTCCTGGATGACACGTGTATTCTGGCAGCTCCTGATTAAGAGGGGAGGTTCAGCCACACAGCCAATGCAGTATGGAGAAAATCCCATTTTCCCATTTTCTTTAGTCAAAACTGTGGGGTTTATTAAAAGACTGGTTTGTTTTGTGGGTTTCTGAATGTTTGTTTGTTTTAATTGTGCTTTGAAGGTTGCCTGACTTGGGCGTTTTTGCTCTGTGGTGCCGTAGCCAAAGCCCCTCAGCATTTGTCAGAGAAGCTGTTTTTCAGTTAGTGGTTTGAGGACTTCTAATGCCTCAATCTAGAAAGAATTTGGGGGTTTTCTTTCCATTTTAAATACCTTGAAGGCAGTTTAGTTCTTGCTCTAAGCTTGCGAACCTGTTTTTCTCGTTACAGACCGTTTCTCCGTGTTTGTGAAGCTGCATCTTTGTGCTTCCCTGTGCCGTTCACGCTGGAGCGCGGGCGAGCTGCGGCCGGGACACAAAGGTTTTTGGTGTCCTGTAGCTTCCACCGAGCCTGCCCCGCTCCCGGTCCAGCTGCCCGGGCAGCGCCGGAGCGAAGGCACCAGGGGGAGCCCGCGGGCCGCGCCATTCCGCCCGCTCCTCTATTCCTAAAGGGAACGGGAATGACAAGCGTTCGGGTCACGGGAGAGCAGCCAGCCAGGCTACGGTAAGGAGATAGGAGCAGAAATATTAAATATTTATAAATTACACCATCAATAGTAATATTTACCTACTAATCACTAATAATGCCATACCACAACGGCCAAAATTTTCCCCGAGTGTCTGATGAATTAACTTACTCAGCTAAGCGTATTCTCAGGGGTATTCTTTTGTCACAGGATGGATGTTTGGTGGTGTTTAATAATTTGGTTTCTTTAAAGTATTTGAGGCCAGAAATCAGAATCGTGCATCTCATCAGCACAGGTTGCCCAAGGTGATGAGCCAAGCACGGGGCTTCCCCAAGTGAACAGAGGGCAAGGCAGCTCTGCTCCTGTACTGAAACACAAACAGCCTTTGGAGAGGTCTCCCTTGAAAGATGGGATCCAGTCACAAAAATGTAGGCCAAACTTTATAGAACGTTACATGAATAAATAGAGGGAAGAGGAGTTAATGGGGCTTGAAAGATACCTTCTGGATTAATTGAAGAGCTTTTTTTTTGTTCCTTTTCTCTTCCAATGAATAGGCTATAAATGATGGAGGAGGGGAGAAACCTAGAAAGACTTACTTCACAAAAATGCCAAGTAGACTGTATTAACTGAGACCAATAGAAAGCCACTGAAAGTAAATTAAATTAAACAGAGATAAGCTGAAAGTTAGTCTTTTCAGCTGTGCCCTTTGGTCAAATGCTGAATCATTTATGATCAGAGTTGATGCTTTGTTTGGCTCTCTGAGGTGCTGAGCTCTCTGCTTTATCTTCAGCTTGGAGAAGATTTATCTTCACCACTGGAGCAGGTGGGGGAAAGAAAAGGCTTTTGAGACATGCAGAATTAAAAATTCTGTGTAAAATAATATTTCTCTGTTAAAATTAAAATGGAAAGCATCCAGAACATTGAGAATACTATTGGAAAAGTACCTGGCTTGTTCTTTTTGTGTCTGGATGGTATAACTTCTGTCCAATTCTTTGGCTCAAGCACCAGAGGAGTCCTTGGTTGTGCTTGATGACAGGTGTATTCTGGTGGCAGCTTCTAATCCAGAGAAGATTTAGCCACCCAAGGTACAAATCCAGTTTTGTGTGGCAGGAAATCCCAATTTCCCATTTTTTGTAGCCAAAACTTTGGGTTTTATTATAATTTCCTAGAAAT
The DNA here is from genome assembly GCF_041296385.1 of Aphelocoma coerulescens. Classification (NCBI taxonomy): domain Eukaryota; kingdom Metazoa; phylum Chordata; class Aves; order Passeriformes; family Corvidae; genus Aphelocoma; species Aphelocoma coerulescens. The sequence goes on along the minus strand of NC_091015.1, from coordinate 40,788,227 downwards.
AGTGCAATTTCTCATCAAAAAGTAAAGTCTTTCAACCACCCATGAAAAAAGTTCTTGTAAAAATTCTGGCTACCTCTGGGATTTGCTTCCTTATTTGCATAGATAATTCTATGCAAATTCAAGGATGAACATGAAATAACCATATTTTTAAAGGTAACTAAAACCAGAACAAAATCTATAGGCATTAGTTATACAGATGATGTATTCGGATTTAAATTTTCAAAGCACAAACCAACTATGCAATTATTTATTACTGCTAAATTAATATGGAAAAAAGAAAGGGACATGATTGTTCCCTCTGAAAGATTGGTGAGGAGTGTGCAAAGTGGACAGCAAAGCTGGAAAGGAGGCTGCAGGTCCCTGGGTGATCCAGGCCAAGGCTCCATTGCTATCATGATTAATAGAGCTATAAGGCAACTGCTACAGACTGTGGCGGATCCATTGGTTCCAGATATGCTCAACAATCAGTATGCAGATATGCTAATTTACAGTGTATTAGTCAAACTAAAGGATGTTTCTATGCTCCACTAATAGTTCCAAAAGATAATTATTTTCTAGTTAGCGAAAAAGACAAAGCTGGGCCCCGAATGTTGGAGAAGCTTTATTTTTATGGAGCTTTGTGATTATGTTCTTGAACAGTTCTGCATTCATTCAAAATGGTTTATAATCTACCAGGACCGGATTTGAATACCACATGTGCCAAGGCAAAAACAGTGGTGGAACACATGCCAGGGAGCAAGCCAGATTAGTCAGAAACTATGTGATGAAGATAGAAAAGAAATTAAGGTAGGCTGTAAAGCACAAGGGAGCTGTGGATAGGGATTTAAGTGAATGCTTTAAGTGGCAATTTACAATTGGAGAATGGGAAACGCCAGAATGTAACATTATAATGTAGTTTTGCATAGTATACAAATCAGTTCATGTATTATATTGCAAATTATAATTATGCAACATTATTATACTAATTTTATGCATTATAATATTTTGTAATATTGCTGTAATTACATAATTGTAGCAAATTATAATGTTACATTATACTAATACAGAAGTCATTAAGACCCTAAAGCACATGGAGCAGTGCTGCAAAATTGTGGTTTTTGTTCCTGATGGGTTTGATGGAATATTTCAGCGATTCCCCAATTAATGGAACCCAAATCAATTTACTGTCACCATCTCACAGTTCTCATGTGTTTTGTCAGCTTCTGCTTGTCTCTGGCTACATTTAGCAGTAGATGTACAAAAAAGAATGATCATTGGCTGCCAGCTAAGGTCCCTAAGTGACTCTCATACTTGTAATATTTACAGTCCCAAGCTCCCAGCACAAGGCTGGCCCTAGGGTGGCTGAAATGGCAGGAGGAGCTAGGGGCATGTTGTTCCCCTATCCTCATTCTTCTGCATAGCTGGTAAGCCTTCAGCCAGCTGCTCCCTGTAAGCGTCCTGTTAGGGAAGGTATGCTTTGCTCCAGGCACTTGGAATGCATATTTCATTTTTACTGTGTGCCTTGTATGCAAAATTATTATTATTTAAATCTAAGATGGTTTATTAGTAAAATTGTACAATAAACACAGCCTCATAATTCATTACATACACTGGGTGCTTTTAAGTCTAACGTGCCACATAATGTACTGTGTGCCTTCAGTGGAATACAAACACATACAGACAGTCAGTCTCCTTTTCATCAGTGCTGGGCAAGTCATTAAAACTTCACTACTATCGCCCTAAGTTCTCCTCTCACAGTCAGAGCAGTTTCCCACCTGCAGTACTCTGCTGGGGTCTCAAATTCCTGGAGTTAATGCAGGTGGAAGGTTGCAGCCCTAGGGAATGCTGCTTTAGTGCTTTGTGGTAGATCTGCTCTTGCTCAGACCCTGACAATGTGTTCACTCACTGTGTTTGTCACTGACATAATTTGCTTACTGTAATAGACCCTTAAGGTTAGGTATTGGGCTGTTTCAGGAAAGTGCTCAATGGTTTTAAATTTTTTTCTTATGTAAGTTGTGAATTGCCCCTCACATAACAAGTTACTTGGAGATTGTTTCAGTTGGGAAAGCAGGTATTTCTGCTTCCTCCATTTTTTCTATATTCTTTCAAATAATTTATTTCTTAAAGGTCGTAAGCTCTGAGGATGTGTGATTAGTGCTAGAACTCATTTTTATGTTGCTATAATAATATTAAGAGTAGTTTAATTTTTAGGTCAGCTATGTTACTGATGGTCACTGTGATATAATATGAAGTTGTCATATTCCCAGCACAGATACTTCAAGGACCATGTTAGGAAACACTAAGCTCACAGATTTATTAGAATTTAAGTTTTCTTATCAGCTAGATGCCTCTGTCCTTGGATCAAAGAAAAAAAGCAATGAAAATATGAGAACAAGGTCTCTATGGGCTTCCTCTGGGAGGGCAGAACTCCAAACTGCCAAACTGTGAACTCTGTTTAAGCCAGCAAAGCTATTAAAATAATCCAGGCATGTCCATAGAGACTTCTGGAATAACCTCCTGGTTCATGGCTTGTTTTGATTTCTTCTGGCTGAGTTTTTGTTTCTTTGATGGGTTCTGGAGAGTTGCATCTAATCTTGTTTGGCTGGTGGTGGAGAGTGTTACAGCCAGGGACCCTGGGGGAGGGCCAGAGAGCAGGGTCCAGCTGTGAGTGCTAGTTGCTAATTCTGCCTCTACAGAAGGAGGGCATGTAAAGGAAAAGTAAAGACCATATCTGAAGAGATGAAAACCAACATGGCTTGTGAAGGGAATCCATGTCTGAGATAGCTCAAGACATCGCTGTCTTGCTTTCTGGTCTCGTGTATGTCCTCCTGTAGCTTCTGCTGACATACTGTACTTGCAGTCTTTCATGGATGTGCTGCTAGGCCAAGTTGCTCGGCAGCTGTTGGATTTCTGACTGTCACGTGTATGGTTGTGCATCCTGCAGATTGCTGCTGCTGTGTAATTCACCTCTGCGAGGCAAGCGATGAAGAGAACAAACCCTTTCAGGATGTAATGCAAACCAAACTGTAAATAACATTGGACCTTTAGAACATTAGGATTTTCCAGTAAAGTTAATAAAAACTCTGGTTTTAGAAAAGCAAACTTCGATTACAATTAAATGAGAAATTTCATGCTGGTGGGGTACAGGCAATGGTTATTAATTATTCATTTGATCCATTTCAGAATGCTTTGATCCTTGCTGAAGCAGAGTTGCAGTAGTAAGGCCCCAGCCATCTATGCATGGTATTTATGATATTCTGCTCTGTTGGGTAGCTCTGGTTGCGCTACTGAACACTGATTTCTTTGGGGTGTTGCTGCTTCAGCTTCATCCAGGAAAAGAGGGACAGACCTCAACCCTTTGCACCTTCATTCAAATTCCTGGCTTGCCTCGCCTCACTTTTCAGAACAGCAATGCAGGGATGATGCTTTGGCTGAATGACTCGTGTTTGAAACCAGTCTCTATTATCTTGGTGTTAAAGAAGCTGAGCAGTTGCTCTGTTGAAACCTGGCAGTCTCACACTACAGTTAGCAGCAACAGCCGCAAGGCAATCCAGCGTTTCCTGTGGCCTCATCCAAAATGTGGGATTTGTATAGTACTGTAGTCGTGCAAGGAGGCTGGTATAGCAGGACTATGTGCAGGCTTCTATCACAGCCACGATGGAAGGAGAAAACAGGAACAACTCTTCCCTTAAGGAGGCAGCAGTTCATAAATGAGGATGATTTCCTGGACTGCATGTCCTTCTCTCTGCCAAATGCCACACTTGTTGGAAGGAGCTGTCACAGATTCATGGATGAGACTAGTAGACTCAGCGTCACAGCCTGGCCACAGGACTGGAAATACTTATGCCAGGATGATGGGAACTCATAAATTTAAAAAATATATTAATGTGAATTTAATGCACTGAATTGACACTTTAAGAAACATCTAAACACAGGTACCCTAAGTTCTTGTACAAGGAGCCAGCCCATGGAGCTTGCTATCTCATAGGACAACCAAATTCAGGCTGATTTTCCATTTTCTGAGCATCTTACCTCCTCTCGCTCCCTCCTTCTCCCTAAACTTGTTTCTCATTACTTGCTGTTGGGAAGACAAATAGAAAAAAAAAATTGTAACATATAAAGTGCTGAATAAAGATCAGCTGAATAAAGCAAATATTGCTGTGAAGACTGGGGACATTGGCAAAGATGAAGACTTTGAAGGGAGAGTTAATAATTTTCTTAGATGGTGGGTGGACTTGAGAGACGATTTCAGGCAGGCACACAAATGGGTTTTATTTCTCCCCCTCTTACGTTGAAGGGGAAGTTGCTTAAATCTGGGATTGTTTTTTTACAGGCTTAAAAGATAAAAAAGGAAAACACTATCTTTTTTCTTATGCTTTGATGACGTAATTAAAGTTTATAATTTTGACCATTCGGGGGTCAAACGTGACCTGGTTGGCATTTTCTGATTGCCTCAGAAAATGCAAAATAGCAGTTCAGGATTTGTTGGCTTTTATTTTTTTTAAAATGTGGGACTCACTTATGTAGAAACCCCGGGAAACACTTATTATTCTATTTTGGAAGGACATAATTTGGAAGAATTGTTGGAGTCAGAAAAAAACAGTGCAGGGATCTTCAGGAATATCCTACCCTGTCTGTACTTTCGCTACACTTTGTCTGCATGTTAATTGTTATTTATTGCACTCTTGTTCTTACTGAAGCTTTTGTGGCTGAATTTGTTTTAGATGATAGAAGTTATTTAGTCTGTAACCATGGGTTTTAGGGGTGTTTTTAGACATCATTAAGCCTATACTGATGGCTGCTTTCAAGGTAAACATAAAATTCTTGTAGCCGGCTGAATACCCTCTTGGGAGTCCATTATAGGCAGATTTTCTGCTTAAAATAGGTGTTCTGGGTTTTAATAACCAGGACAGGCTGATATACAAGAATCTGACTCTTTTGTTGTTATTGAAGGTTTTTTTAATAAACCACAATT